>NW_012115143.1:352184-418250 GCF_000951035.1 Colobus angolensis palliatus
TTAGCCAGGATGGTCTCGATCTCCTGACCTCGTGATCCGCCCGCCTCGGCCTCCCAAAGTGCTGGGATTACAGGCTTGAGCCACTGCGCCCGGCCGAGAATATTCTTGATTTTTCACTGTTGAATAGATTCATAGATACCATTTATCATTAAGAAAGTCCTCCACTAGTCTTGCTGTGCCTTAAAAGATTTTTTGAAATCATAAATGGTTGTTGAACTTTATAAAATACTGTTACCCATCTGTTGAGAAAATCATGTAATTATCCTTCTTTAAACAGTTAATATGCAAAATTACATTGAGTTTTCTAATGTTGACACCTGGCATTCTTAGAAAAGCACATTTAGACCATGTTAGCGTTCTTATATATCACTGAATTTTGATTTGCTAATCTTTTATTTAGGTTTTTTACTGTCTGCTCATAGATAGATCATAGCTTTATGAGATTGGCTTATTATTTATCTTTCTTGTGCTGTCCAACTTTGATAATATAAAATGAATATAGAGGCCGGTCATGATAGCTCACGCTTGTAATCCCAGCACTTTGGGGGACTGAGGTGGGCAGTTCACTTGAGGTCAGGAGTTCGAGACCAGCCTGCCCAACATGGCAAAACCTGTGTCTACTAAAAATACAAAAATTAGCCAGACATGATGGTGCTTGCCTGTCATCCCAGCTACTTAGGAGGCTGACACATGAGAAACGCTTGAACCCAGCAGGCAGAGCTCAGCTCAAACATTGCAGTGAACTGAGGTCGCACCATTGCACTCCAACCCGGGCGACAAAGCAAGACTCTGTCTCAAAAAGAAAAAAATGAATGCAGGATGTGCCTTGTTCTGAAAGAGACTGCATAAGATTAAAACTAAATGTTCCTTAAATATTTGGTAGCATTTTGCCAATGTTTTCTTTAAAGGAAGATTTCTATCTACAACCTCTTTAATAATCATGGGATCATTTGAAATTGTTTTTCTTCTTGAGTCAGTGGTAATATTTATTTTTCTAGGAATTTATAGTGATCCTATCTCAAAGGTGTTTGTTTTTGGCTTTAAAGTCAGTTTTGCTGAGTATTAGTGAAGGTACACAAGCTTTTGGGGCAAGGTTTGTGTTGTATATATTTTTATCTTTTACTTTCAGCAGTTCTATGTTCTAATATCATGGGTGTATTTCTTATAAACTGCTTATGGCTTTTTAAGCAAACACATTCTAAAAACCTTTGTCTTTTAGCTAGAAATGTTAGTCTGTTTACACTGATGATGAGTATTAATATATTTTGGGTTCATTTCATTATCTTAACCATATACTTTGTATTGCCTTTTAAATGTTCTTTGTTTCTTTTATCTACCCTTCTTTTAAATTTATTATAAGTGGGGTTTTTTCTTTTTTTCCTTTCTACTAATTTGAAAGATATAGACGATTTTTGTTTTTCCATTGATTGCCCCAAAAATGTTAACATACATATTAATCTTAGCAAAGTCTGAAATTAATCAGTAATTTTATTTTTCTCTTAATATGAGAACCATAGAACATTTTAACCCTAAATACTCCTCTCCTAACTAATATGTCATTGTTGTTATTCAGAATTTTAGTTTTCTTTTTCTGCTTTTTTGAGCTGGAGTCTTGGTCTGTCACCCAGGCTGAAGTGCAGTGGCGCCATCTCAGCACACTGCAACCTCCGCCTCCCAGGTTCAAGCAATTCTTCTGCCTCAGCCTCCCTAGTAGCTGGGATTACAGGCGCCCACCACCACGCCTGGCTAATTTTTGTATATTTAGTAGAGACGGGGTTTTGCCATGTTGGCCAGGCTTGTCTCGAACTCCTGACCTCAGGCCATCTGCCCGCCTCAGCTTCCCCAAGTGCTGGGATTACAGGCGTGAGCCACCACACCCTTTAAAGATAAAGGCCCTGTCTTTATTTTTCAACCTTAAAATGAGAAATTATAATTTTTAATCCAGTCAATATTTGCTTAGATTTACACATATGTTTACCAGTTTCTTTACTTACTGTTCTATCCTGTGTCTTAGATTTTTCCTTCTAGAATAATTTTACTTTTCCTTGAAGTACAATGTTGAGAAGTTCTCTCAGTAAGAGTCTATTTGTAGTAAGAACGCTGCATTTTTATTTGTATGAAATTTGCTGTCACTCTTGAAAAGTTTTCCTGTATAATCAGTCCTAGGCCGATGCTAGTACTATCTTCTGGCTTACACTGCTGTTGAGAAGCAGCAGTCTTTCTAATCAGTGTACCTTCACAGGCCATCTGTCTTTTTCTCTGACTCTTGGAGAACTTCTCTTTATCTATGGCATTCTGCAATATCACTATGTTGTGCCTGATGAGCTCAAGTATTTGGAGGATCTCTTGCTGCTAAAAAGCATGGTAAATACGTAGAAAAAGAAGAGAATTATCAGTAACAGGAAGAAAGGAACATTTATACAGAAAGGAAATATAATTACAACGTATCACTTAGCTAAGAAGTGAACAATATTTACCTAATAACGCTAAAGTAAATAATGAATTTTGATTTTACCAAAAATTTTTTGTTTTGTCTTGAGATGGAGTCTCACTCTTTTGCCCAGGGTGGAGTGCAATAGCACAGTCTCGGCTGTCTGCAACCTTCACCTCCCAGGTTCAAGCTATTTTCCTGCCTCAGCCTCCTGAGTAGCTGCGGTTACAGGCATGCACCACCGCGCCTGGCTAATTTTTGTATTTTTGGTATAGACAGGGTTTCACCATGTTGGCCAGGCTGGTCTTAAACTCCTGACCTCAAGTGATCCACCCGCCTCAGCTTCACAAAGTGCTTGGATTACAGGCATGAGCCACCGTGCCCAGCCTGATTTACCAAAATTTATGACGTAGTTATTTTGGGAAAATGGTGGGCAGAATATAGTACAAGAAGCCTAAATCTGATTCACAAAACAGAAGTTCTGGTACTTTATAAAAATAACAAATTAGAATAATAAAATAAGCATATTAATTATTTTAAAATATGGGATAAATACCAGTGAAAGAGCTAAAAGAATTAAAAGTGGCTGCATCTGAGGAGAGGGATTTGGAGATGGAAAGAAGAAAGGGAAGAAACTGCAATTGCGTTGCTTTACGTGGTCTTTTGTATTATTTGTTTGTTTGTTTTTGAAACAGAGTCTCACTCTGACCCCCCCAGGCTGGAGTGCAGTGGTGTGATCTCGGCTCACTACAAGCTCCGCCTCACAGGTTCACGCCATTCTTCTGCCTCAGCCTCCCGAGTAGCTGGAACTACAGGCGCCCGCCACCACGCCCGGCTAAGGTTTTGTATATTTTAGTGGAGACAGGGTTTCACCATGTTTGCCAGGACGGTCTCGATCTCCTGACCTCGAAGTCTGCCTGCCTCGGCCTCCCACAGTGCTGGGATGACAGGCGTGAACCACTGCTACCAGCCTTATTATTTGTTTTTTAAAAAGACTTTGTTCATGTATAAACTGAATAAAAATATATATATATATTTTTTGAGACAGGGTCTCATTCTGTCACCCAGGCAGTGGCTCACGCCTGTAACCCCAACACTTTAGGAGGCCAAAGCAGGCGAATTACCTGAGGTCAGGACTTCAAGACCAGCCTGGCCAACACGGTGAAACCCCGTCTCTACTAAAAATACAAAAATTAGCCAGGCATGATGGCGGGCGCCTGTAATCCCAATATTTGGGAGGCTGTGGCAGGAGAATCAGTTGAACCCAGGAGACAGAGGTTGCAGTGAGCCGAGATTGTGCCACTGTCCTCCAGCTTGGGCGACAGAGGGAGACTCCATCTCAAAATAAAAAAAAAATTAAGCTGTGATTTACCCTGTAATGCCAAAGTCATGGTTTCGTCCAGCCGCGGTAGCTCATGCGTGCAATCCCAGCACTTTGGGAGGCTGAGACGTGCAGATCACCTGAGATCAGGAATTTGAGACCAGCCTAGCCAACGTGGCGAAACTCTGTCTCTATTAAAAATACAAAAATTAGCCAGGCGTGGTGGTGTGTGCCTGTAATCCCAGATATTTGGGAGGCTGAGGTGGGAGAATTGCTCAAACCCAGGCGGTGGAGGTTGCAGTGAGCCGAGATCACGCCACTGCACTCCAGCCTGGGTGAGAGAGCAAGACCCTATCTCAAAAATAAATAAATAAATAAAGTCATTGGTTTCAAACTTTAGTGAACACAAGACTGTGCTGGTGAGCCTATTCAAAATGCAGAGTCCCAGACCCCTACCAAATCCTCAGTAGGGGTGGGCCCTGAGATGGGCCCTGGGAATCTGTATTTTCAACTGGCAGACCAGATGATTCTGAGGCATGAAGTTCAAAGATCGCACTTCGAGCAGGACAGATTAGACAAAGGCCATCAGGCGTTCATGAGCAGACAGGGAGACTGGACGTCCTCCCAGCGGGCAAGCTGCCACGCCTGAGTTTCCTCCCATGTCAGCTCCCTGGTCTTACATTAGAGCTGCCTACTGAAGCACAGTGAAAGTTGAAAAAGCTGCACTTTCTTATGAATGTAATTCCCACACAACACACATTCATCTGCTTTACCCATCCACCACATTCTCCGCCCTAAAGGTCCTGAATTTGCAACAGGGGATGTCTGCTCACTGCCACGGGGACCTACTCTTAACAGGGACTTCCATTTGCCGTCAAGTTACCTACCCTCTGCATCATTTCCACAGAAGAGAGTCCCTAAATGACTGGTCAAGGTCTTTGAGGGGTGGGCCAGGGACTTCAGGAGTGTGAAGGTGTCATCACCCCCCAACAATGGCATGGAGCAGATTCCTCCTATGCATTCAGTAGCCTGTATAGGATTAGTATATCAGACGGCCCCATGCTATAGCCCTTTGATCACCAGTGTCAAAGGCATGAACACCTTTTGCTGAGACAAAGTAAGCCTCTCTGTAACTATATTAATATTTTGTTTTTAGAGGAAGAATCCCAGCAAGGCTGATGAAAGTGCCCTAAAGGTCCTCAGGCCATTGCGGTCTGTCCCGAGGCTGCCCTTGGAACTATCTCTCCCCTCCCTGGCTCCCTCTCACAGTGTTGCTCCTAGACCACAGGCTCAGGGGCCTTCAGTCAAAGGTGCTGACTCTGACCATGACCTTTCTCTGGTCTGTTTTCATTTGCATGGTGTTGCTGAGGGTGGAAGAGCTATATAGGCTCCAGGCCATTCCCAAGAGGATTAGGCCTAGGCTGAGGATGCAGTGGGAAAGAGGCAGCAGGGAAGGCCCAGCTCCACTCCCTGAGCACGCGTCATGCCCTACCTGCTGTCAGGATTCTTCTGTGACTGTGTGATCTGAGAGAGGGACAGGAGAAAATGCACCTTAGGTTTGAGGGGTAGGATTTTGTTGTTCTCAAACAAAGATGCCTGGCCCAGAAGTGCCTCTTTGAAGATCGTGTGTTCCCAGCAGGTGTTCAGGTCCTGGCCTCCCATGAGCTGAGCCACAAAACCAAGATTAAGGCCATCATGTGGAAAAGGCCAAAGGTAGAGATGGAGGGGATGGGGCTTCAGGAGCCAGCTCTTGGGGAACAAGAAGCCAAGTGGTCCAGAGCCTGAGGCCATGGATCCCTCCTCTGGGCAATTGACTTATCAAGGGTCTCTTTATCTAAGATACCTTTCTGCTTCCTCCTGAAACTGGAGATGTTATTTTCTATTCCTGAGCTAGAGATTATTATAACACTTTACGGGTCCCTGAAATCATAAATATTTTTAAGGAGCTAATGCACTGTAGTCGAATATCATATCTCTTTTTTTCTTTTTCTTTTTCTTTTTTTTTTTTTTTTGAGAGAGAGACTTCCTCTGTCACCCAGGCTGGAGTGCAGTGGCTTGATTATATCTCACTGCAGCCTCAATCCCCCAGGCCCAAACAATGATCCCACTTCACACCTCAGCCTTCTGAGTAGCTGGGACCCCAGGCATGTGCCACCACCTTTTTATTTGTTTAAATAGATAAATTTATTTATTTATAAAGATGGGGCCTCACTGTATTGCCCAGGCTGGTCTCAAACCCCTGGGCTCAAACTATCCTTCTACCTAGGCCTCCCAAAGTGCTGGGACTACAGGCAAGATCCATTTCACCTGGCCTCATGTCGCTTCTTCAGAGCAGGTGTTTCGGGGGTGGGAGAGTAGAGTGGTTAAAAGTACTAAGGCTCACAGTTTCAGGCAGAGTTCTGTGGAAGGTGGTGAACAGTAAAGAAATGGAAGGATGGAGACCTGCCTTCTTAATCTTTCACCTAAGGCTTGTTCATTCATGTGCTGTCACTTCTGTTTAAGTGGAAAGGTCCATGCTGAGCAGCCAGAGTCCTTACGGGATGAAGCAGTTTGCATCAGGCTACCTTATGGTGCAACCGATAAGCCCCTCATGTCAACTTGAGTAGATGAAAGTGCCTGGGAGTGTGTAGCACAAGGCCCTTCTTCCTGCTTGGAGATGCTTAGAGCTCCAAAAAGGGTTCACTGCATTTAGAGCAGGCAAGAAACTCTCTAGACCAGTACGCTCTGAGGAGGGTGTATACAACCCAGTAGATCTGCAAGATGATCTGTTGGAGTGGATGAAAAAACTGTTAGAAGTATTTATATCTATTTTTTAAATAAACCGTAAATTTCAGAATGGTTTTAGATTTACAGGAAAAAAAATGTGAAGATGGTACAGAGTTCTCATATACCTTGCAGTCATTTGTTCCTATTACCAACATCTTGCATTAGTACAGTACATTTGCTACAACTAATTAGCCAGTGTTAATATATTATTATTAGCTGAAGTCCATAATTTTCCTTAGTATTTTGTCTGATATCCTTTTTCTGTTCCAAGATCCCACCCAAGATACGACATTACGTTTAGTAGTAACATTTCCTTAGCCTTCTCTTGGCTGTGACAGTATCTCTGCCTTCCCTGGTGTTTTATGACCTTCACCGGTCGGGTATTCTGTAAAATAATGACCCTCGATTGGCATTTGTCTCCTGTTTTTCTCCTTATGGGCTTAAGGGTTTGGGGGAGGAAGGCCACAGGGTAAAGTGCCATTTTCGTCACATTATATATCAAGGATGCAGACAATAAACATGCCTTCTCATTGGTGTTGACCTTGGTCATGTGGCTGAAGTAGTGCTTGTCAGGCGTCTCTACTGTGAAGTTACTTCTTCCCCTCTTTCCACACTATCCTCTGGAAGCAAGACACTAAGCGTAAGCCCATGCTTAAGCAAGGGGGAGTTGTGCTCCAGCCTCTTGAGGGCAGAGGATCTGCATCAATTATTGGGAATCATTCTGTATGGGAGCTTTGTCTATTCTCCCCATTTATTTACTCAGTCACTTGTTTATATCAATATGGACTCATGGATCTTGATTTTTAAGTTGTAATCCAATACTGCTTTATTTAGGTACTCAGCTTGTCCCAGCTTTCTGCATTGGGAGCTCTCAGTTGGCTCCTGTGTCTATTTAACATGCCCTAATTGTTTGTGGGTTTTTGTTTTTTTTTTCCCTTGAGCACTTTCTTACTTTCTGGCACTACCAGCTCATAGTGTGTATCTCCTGCCCTAGTCCTAGAATCAGTCATTTCTCCAAGGAGCACTGGTTTCTTTTATTGCAAAAGGTATTAGATATCAAGATCTGGTTGCTAAGTCTGCTCATTGCTACCAGAGTGTGATTGCTTCTGTTCCTCTCAGCTGATGGAGAAAGGAGATATGTGGGTGTACTAAGCCAGCGATCTACACATATCTATAATACTTCTATGTATAACCATCTCACATATCTGAAAATATTTCTATATAAAGCCATTTGTATCTATACTAAGCTAAACATGAGTTCACACTGACTTATATCTAAATATTTCTTGGCCTTGTGTGTTAATATAAAAGGAATTTTTTAAATTTCGAATTCCAGTTCATTGCTGGTATATAGAAAACTAATTGGTATTTATATACTAACTTGGAATCTTGCAACTGAGTTATATTCACTTACTAGTTCCCAGTGGATTTTTTGGGGTCATTTGTTTGGAATTTTCTACATAGACAATCGTGTCATCTGTAAATAATGATAGTTTTTTTTTGTTTCCAATATTTATATCTTTCATTTCTTTTTCTTATCTTGTTGCATCAGCTAGGACTTCCACTGAATAGGAGTGGTACAAGGGGACATCTTGCTTTGTTCCCAGTCTTAAGGGGAAAGCATCTAGTTTCTCACCCTTAAGTATGAAGTTAGCTGTTATTATTTTTGAAAGCAGATGATCGTTACCAAGTTGAGGACATTCTCCTCTCTTCCTAGTTAGCTGAGAGGTTTTTTTACAATCGTGAATGGGTGTCAGATTTTGTCAAGGGCATTTTCTCCATCAATTAATATGGTTATATGATTGCTCTTCTTAGCCTGCTGATGTGGTAAATTACATTAATTGATTTTTGAATGTTGAACAAATCTTGTACCTCAAATAAATCCCACTTGGTCATGGTGTCTGTTTATACATTGTTGTATTTGAGTTGCTCATGTTTCGTTGAGGATTTTGCTTGTATGTTCATAACAGATATTGGTCTGTAGTTTTCCTTTATTACAGTATCTTTTTCTGGCTTGCATATTAGGATAATGCTGGCCTGATAGAATGAGTTAGGAAGTGTTCCCTATGTTTCTATTTTATGGAACATAGTGTGGAAAATTCATATTATTTCTTCCTTGAATATTTGGTAGAATTCACTAGTGAAACCATCTGATTCTGGTGCCTTGTTTTTTGGAGGGTTATTAATTATTGACTCAGTATTCTTGATAGGTACAGCACTATTCAGATTATCTAATCCTCCTCAAATGAATTTTGGTAGTTTTTATCATTCAAGAACTTTGTCAGTTTCACCTGTTATCAAATTTGTGGGCATGGAGCTATCCATATATTCCTTTATTATCCCTTTAATGTCCAAAAGTTCAGTAATGATTGCAGGAGTCCTGTAGACCCCAGCTCCCACGACAGATGAATAACATACCAAGACACCGATATTTAGTGAAAGAGCAGCCAGGGGTCCAAGCCGCTCACAGACACTAAGGAAGGTGCTGTAAACAGTCAGCAGCCAAGGCCCTGACTAGCTGGCCCTGCGGGCATTTATTTAGCACAGTTTTGGGTAATTAATCTGGTTGCCCCTACGGGGGCGGGGCGGCGGGGAGCTCTCCTGCCATGAGTGATCAAAGGTTAGTTTTAGGACCACATGAGTAAACAAGCTCTTTAGATAAACTCCTCTACATTCCTATGTATCTATGCCCTAAGTTATTAAGTGGATTCGGCTGCCTTCAGCCAAACACTATGCAAACCTCTAGGCCTTCCCCGAGGGTTTGTGTTCGTATCCTATAAATTCATCTTAAAATTTTTCCCACCAGCCTGACTGAACTCCCACAAGTGATAACCTGTCATTCATTTTTGATATTAGTAATTTGTGTTTTCCATTTTTCTTGTTTAGCATGACTAGAGGTTTATCAATTCTATTGATCTTTCCAAAGAACTATTTTTGTTTTCATTGACTTTCTATTGTTTTCTTGTTTTTTATTTCATTTATTTCTGCTCTGATTTTTTATTATTTCTTTTCTTCTGCTTGCTTTAGGCTTACATATCTCTTCTTTAGTGTCCTAAGGTAGAATATTGCTTATTGATTTTTCTTTTCTTTCTTTTCTAACTTATGCATTTAATGCAATAACTTTCTCTTTAAACATTGCTTTTGTTGCATCCCACAAATTTTGATGTTATATTTTTATTTTCACTTAGTTGAAAATATTTTGTAAATTCTTTTGACATTTCTTCTTTGGCCCATGTGTTATTTAGAACTGTATTGTTTAGTTTCCAAATAATTTGGGATTTTTCAACTATCTTTTTGTTATTGATTTCAAGTATCATTCTACTGTGGTCTGTGAAGACATTTATGCTTTCTATTCTTTTAAATTGGTTGCCGGATGCAGTGGTGCACCCCTGTAATCTTAGCACTTTGGGAGGCCGAGGCAGGTGGATCACGAGGTCAGGAGTTCGAGACCAGCCTGACCAACATGGTGAAACCCTGTCTCTACTAAAAATACAAAAATTAGCCAGGCGTGGTGGCACGCATCTGTAATCCCAGCTACTCAGGAGGCTGAGGCAGGAAAATCACTTGAACTGGGAGGCAGAGGTTGCAGTGAGTGCTGAGATCACACCACTGCACTCCAGCCTGGATGACAGAGAGAGACTCTATCCCATAAAAGAAAAATTTGGTTAAGATGTGTTTTATGGCTCAGAATGTGGTCTGTCTTACTGACTTGTTGCATATGAGTTTGAGAAAATGGTTTATTCTGCTATTGTTGGATGTAGATTTCTATTAATGTCAATTTGATCTAGTTGGTTGATAGTGTTGTTCAGGTCAGCAATATCCGTATTGCTTTTCTGCCTGCCTGCTTGATCTATAATTACTGAAAGAGGGTGTTGACATCACCAACTATAATATTGGATTTGTCTATTTCTCCTTTCAGTTCTATCACTCTTTGCCTCAAGTATTTTGACACTCTTGTTAGGTGCACACACATTTAGGATTGTATGTCTTCTTGGAAAATTGACCAATTGATCTGTTCAATATGTAATGCTCTCCTTATCTCTGATAATTGTCCTTGTTCTGAAGTCTGCTGTTTCTGAAATTAATACAACTACTCCAACTTTCTTTTGATTATTGTTAGCATGATACATCCTTCCCTATGTATGAGTTTTTATATTTAAAGTGGGTTTCTTGGCCAGGGATGGTGGCTTACACCTGTAATCCCAGCACTTTGGGAGGCTGAGGCAGGCACATCACCTGAGGTCAGAAGTTTGAGACCAGTCTGGCCAACATGGTGAAACCCCATCTCTACTAAAATTAGCCAAGCATGGTGGCGCATGCTTGTAATTGCAGCTACTCAGGATGCTGAGGCAGGAGAATCGCTTGAAACCAAGAGGCGGAGACTGTGCCGTTGCACTCCAGCCTGGGCAACAAGAGCGAAACTGTCTCAAAAAAATAAATAAATAAAGTGAGTTTCTTGCAGACAACATATAGTTGAGTTTTGTTTTTATCCACTTTCACAGTCTTTGTCTTTTAATTGGTGTATTTTGATCATTCACATGTAAGTGATTATAATATAGTTAGATTACTGCCTACATGTTTGTAACTGATTTCTATTTACTGCATTTGTTCTTGTCCCCTCCCCTTTTTCTGGCTTCTCTGGTTTAACTGAAAGTTTTTTTTTGTTTTTTGTTTTTGTCTTTTTGAGACAGAGTCTTGCTCTGTCGCCCAGGCCAGAGCGCAGTGGTGCGATCTTGGCTCACTGCAAGCTCCGCCTCCTGGGTTCACACCATTCTCCTGCCTCAGCCTCCTGAGTAGCTGGGATTACAGGCACCCGCCACTACACCTGGCTAATTTATTTTTTGTATTTTTTAGTAGAGGCGGGGTTTCAATGTGTTAGCCAGGATGGTCGATCTCCTGACCTCCTGATCCGCCCGCCTCAGCCTCCCAAAGTGCTGGGATAACAGGCCTGAGCCACCGCACCCAGCTGAAAGTTTTATATTTTATCCTTTTACCTCCTCGTTTTTGTCATCTTGTTTGTTTTTTTGGTTTTTGTTTTTTTTTGAGACAGGGTCTGGCTCTGTCACCCAGGCTGGAGTGCAGTGGCATGATCTTGGCTCACTGCAACCTCCACCTCCTGGGCTCAAGCGATCCTCCTATCTCAGCCTCCTGAGTAGCTGAAACTACAGGTGCATGCCATCATGACCAGCTATGTGTGTGTGTGTGTGTGTGTGTATTTTTTTTAAAGACGGGGTTTTGCCATGTTGCTCAGGCTGGTCTCAAACTCCTGAGCTCAAGCAATCTGCCCACCTTGGCCTCCCAAAGTGCTGGGATTACAGGTGTGAACCTGCGGCACCCGGCCTTATCTCCTCTCTTGGTATATCAATTATATTTATTTTTTCCAATTCTAGTGGTCATGCTAGAGTTTCCAATATACGTTTTCAACTAAATCCACCCTCAAATAACTCTATACCATTTAGTTTGTAGTATGGGTATTTTATAACAAAGTGTTACCATTTCCTTCCTTCCTTTGCTTATGACATTACTGTCATTCGTTTCACTTATCTGTATGCTATAATTGCCCAGCACATTATTTTTATTATAATTTTAACTAAGATACCCTTTAAATTAAGAATTTATTTTATCTTCGTTTATTTCCTCTCCAGTGCTCTTCCTTTCTTTATGTGGGTCCAAGTTTCTGACCTGTATCATTTTTCTTCTCCCTAAATAACTTCTTTTAACATTTCTTTATGGCAAGTCTGCTGGCAATGAATTTCCTCTACTTTTGTTTGTCTGGTTAAGCTGCAGAATAACAATATTAATAATATCATTACCAAAATAATTCCTGAAAACAGTTTAGTCTTTCCATAGGCTTTCTTCTTTCACCTTTCATTTAAAATGGTTTTAAATAGTTGTTCATTGCCCGAACACTATAGACAATATATTACATACTTTACATCCTCTCTTTAATCATCATGTACTGTGTTGGGCTTTTGTTGTTGTTGTTGTTGTTATTGTTGTTTTGTTTGTTTGTTTGTTTTGACAGAGTCTCACTCTGTCGCCCAGGCTGGAGTGCAATGGTGCGATCTTGGCTCACTGCAACCTCAGCGTCCAGGCAATTCTCCTGCCTCAGCCTCCCGAGTAGCTGGTACTACAGGCATGAGCCACCACGCCTGGCTAATTTTTGTATTTTTAGTAGAGATGGGATTTCGTCATGTTGACCAGGCTGGTCTTGAACTCCTGGCCTCATGATCCACCCACCTCGGCCTCCCAAACTGCTGCGATTACAGGTGTGAGTCATTGCACCCAGCCATCATGTAGTTTTAAATCTACAAATAACAATATACTAACTACTTATTCCCAGTCCTTATGTTAATGTCCTTCTAAACCTTCTGGTTGTCTGAAAGTTATTCTTTAGTATATTCCTCAGGAAGAGCTTCTGGGAACAATATTTCCTGAATTCTAATGTATTAGAAACAGTTTGCCCACATCCCTTATTCTTGAAATGAATAAAAGAAGTCATGTTGTATATAAATCCTTGGTTCACATTTTCTTTCCTTGAGCATCTCAAATATACTGCTCCAATTGCTTCTGGCGTAAAAAAAAAAAAAAAGTCTCTACTAAGAATACAAAAACCAGCCAGGCATGGTGGCACACATCTGTAGTCCCAGCTACTTGGGAGGCTGAGGCAGGAAAATTGCTTGAACCTGGGAGACGGAGTTTGCAGTGAGCCGAGATGGCGCCACTGCACTCCAGCCTGTATTGCCCACTGCACTCCAGCCTGGGTGACACAGTGAGACTCTGTCTCAAAAACAAAACAAAACACTGAATCTATATTTTATTTATTTTAATTATTATTATTATTATTTTGATTCTCCTGTCTCAGCCTCCCGAGTAGCTGAGATTACCTGTCACCATGCCTGGCTGATTTGTGTATTTTTAGTAGAGACACGGTTTCACTGTGTTGGCCAGGTTGGTCTTGAACTCCTGACCTCAAGTGATCCACCCGCCTTGACCTCCCAAAGTGCTAGGATTACAGGCATGAGCCACCATGCCCGGCCGACACTGCCCTAACTCTCAAGGTGCATCCTTACTTGGATAGTATGACAGTGTGGGAAGCAGCATGGGACAATATAAAAAGGAGACATGCTTCTGGCTTCTGCCACTTACTAGCTGTGTGTCTTTGCACGAGTTTCTTAACCTCGCTGGGCCTCAGTTTCCTTATCTGAAAAATAAGAATGATAGTATTCCCTTCACAGGGCCAAATGGAATACTATCAGGAACACTACATAGTGGAACTCAATAAATAATAGCTACTGCGGCCAGGTGCGGTGGCTCACACCTGTAATCCCAGCACTTTGGGAGGCCGAGGAGGGTGGATCACGAAGTCAAGAGATGGAGACCATCCTGGTCAACATGGTGAAACCCCATCTCTACTAAAGATACAAAAATTAGCTGGGCATGGTGGTGCATGCCTGTAGTCCCAGCTACTCGGGAGGCTGAGGCAGGAGAATCACTTGAACCCCAGAGGCAGAGGTTGCAGTGAGCCAAGATCACACCACTGCATTCCAGCCTGGCGACAGAGTGAGACTCTGTATGAAAAAAAATAAAATAAAATAAAATAAATATATATATATACACACACACACACACACACAATTATTATTACCTGGTCATTTCCTTTTTGTTTCACAGGAAATTTGCGAGAATCCCCGATTTATCATTGATGGAGCCAACAGAACTGACATCTGTCAAGGAGATCTAGGTAGGAAAGTGCCTCAGGTTAGATCCTGCCAGATGATCAAGGGGTGATTACAAGGTGTGATCCCTTTCCAGGAGGTAAAGGGACAATCTGTTCTTGCTTCTAGTAACTTTTTGGAAGATTTTTTGTAACAGTTGCTTTATGGTCGCTTATCTATATGCTGGCGATGGCTTCCTTTCCTCCTCCATGCCTCTTTTGCACTCTGCCATGCATCACAGGGGGTATCGCATCCTGTGGCCTCCTCTCCAGCATCTCAAGGACACTTACATACCCCACTCAGCATGACAAAAGCCCTGCTTTTCACTGTACCCATCTTTCTTGGAAGACAGCTCTGTGACTGTGCACCAAGCATGCCCCTTGAGCATGGAGACTCTAGATACACACAAAAGGCATTGCCAAGGAAAGCACTTGTAACTGGAACCCTTGTTTAAATTGCCCCAGCACAGCTCCATATTAAAGGAATCTTTCAACAAAGATGGCATCCGCCATGTAGATGAGCATCTAATTTTCTCTTCAGTTAGCTTGGCTGCTCCATCTTATCTTCCTCTCTCTCGACCTCTTGTTCCAGAAAGTATTGTCTTTGGTGTGGACTATAAGCAAGCTCTGTGAAGTAAAATTGGGGAGAACATCAACAGAAATAATTTAAATTTGAGGAAAAGGGGCACCCAAGACCAAATGAAAGGAATTTGTCTTATTTCGTTCCAGAAAGGGAGGCTGAGAAGAAATCAGATGAATATCTGGGTTCCTGCACCTGGGGGAAGGCTTCCTGCAGAGCCCTGGACATAATAATCTGGGACCTTCAAACCAATACACTCTTTCCAAGGAAAGACTGGCTGCTTTGAGGAGGGCAGGGGAGGGTGGCTGCAGGCAGCTCTCGTCTCCCCTGCACACTCTCAGTTGCATTTCACTTAACCCATCCTTCTTAGAAGGCAGCTCTGTGACCAGGTACACCCCCTATCACACACACACACACACACACACACACACACAGAGAGAGAGAGAGAGAGAGCGCAAAGCGTCACCTCCAACTACATATAGTACTCTGTCAGAAAAGAACTCTAGAAATAAGAAAATGTCCCGATCTCATTCCGTTGCCAGCAATGTCTCACTGCCCCCTATAGACCAGTTCCAGGGCAGCTGCCTACCTGGCCTTCCTTCCAGTACAAATCATCTTGGTGGATGGTTCTCTGATGCTCAGTCTTCGCTGAGGTCAGAAGAGGAATTGGACTTACATTGCAAAGGCCCAGGGCAGGGTGGATTTCCTACAGGTGTTAGGAAGAACAGCCCGGTTATGATCACCTACTGCTCTGTCTCCATTGAGGCCTAAAAAGGAAGTGAGTTTATACTGCAGTTGGAGGAACTGCCTGCAGCCTTGAGGAAAATGTCTAGTCACAGGGAGTAAGTTACCTGTTGATCATATTGTCAAGGAATTCCTGTCCAATTCTCCTTCCCTGGGTTGACACCTCTGTAAGGTCAGATCTGGAAGTAGGACAGTGGGCACCAAGGGAGTTCCTGTTCAGGGAAGTGGAGTGGCTGGCTGGGACTGGGGCTTTTTCTTCCCAGGAGGAGCAGGACTGCTCACTATCTGTGCCCTGTGTCTGCCTGCAGGGGACTGCTGGTTTCTCGCGGCCATTGCCTGCCTGACCCTGAACCAGCGCCTTCTTTTCCGAGTCATACCACATGATCAAAGTTTCATCGAAAACTACGCAGGGATCTTCCACTTCCAGGTGAGGTAATGAGAGTGTAGTTAAGAGGGTCAGCTGCAGGCCACCCACCGCTGGTCTCCTGGCCTTGACTTCCCAGAAGCTGGAGGAAACTTTCCACCCATCTACCCTCAGCAGCAACAGTGGGCATGGACCTCCTTAAGGCTTCAAGCCTGGGAGGAAGCAGTTGCTTATCTCTGGATCCCCAATCCCTTCCCTACCACCTTCCACTATGTCCCAGAAAGGCAGGAAGACATCCTGTTTACTGTGGGTCTATTTTTGTCTTTGCAGCTGTCTGGCTGCTGTTATTGCCTGCAGCCCTTCTCAAGTGGGTCCCTAAGATATTAGCACTGGGACACCACAGGACCCTTCAGGTTGTACAGGAACCCCTGTCCAGGGCTCCTGTGTACTTCTTCCTCTCTAAGGCATGGCGGTACTAAGGCTATCACTCCTCTCTTCCAAGCCCTGGAAGAAGAGTCTGCTTAACCTGGGGATCAGGCTTCTTGTTTGCCCTAGAACCGAGTCTGATGGTTCTAGAATCCATCCAGTTACTGGAAGTTTTCTGAGTCCCAGTCATCTTGGCATAGAGCTAGTGCTAGAGCAGAACCAAACTGAGTTCTACCTGTGAGGGTCTCGTAGGTTCTGGGATGCTGGGGAGTCAGCCTATCTCCAGCTTCAAAGTCTCCCTCATGTCCCAGGATGACCCACATAACCAGTTCTTGCTCTGCTGATCTTGCACCTCAGCACGGAAGGCCTTAGAAAAGGTCTATCCCCAGGCTCAGACTCCCCCTCCTGCTGCCTTGGGAACATGGCACATTTAAAGGGTCTTAGATCTAAAGGGCCTTAAACACAAATATCAGATAGATTTCTGTTCTCTTTTCAATGAGGGAGAAAGTGCCATTGAAAAGGAGACTAAACTGCATTTGGCCCTTTTCAGTTCAAACTGATTCATTCAAAAAAGAGCAACATCCAAACTTGAAATGATTGGACAATGTTCCTGCTACAGCTAGAATAGATTCTGGGTCACTTTGTTCATCCATTTCAATCCTTGTTCTTCAGTTTGGCATCAAGAAATACCTAAATCAAGGCCGGGAGCGGTGGCTCCTGCCTGTAATCCCAGCACTTCGGGAGGCCAAGGCAAGCAGATCACGAGGTCAGGAGATCGAGACCATCCTGGCTAACGCGGTGAAACCCCGTCTCTACTAAAAACATACAAAAAATTAGCCGGGCATAGTGGCGGGCGCCTGTAGTCCCAGCTACTCGGGAGGCTGAGGCTGGAGAATGGCGTGAACCCAGGAGATGGAGCTTGCAGTGAGCCGAGATTGCGCCACTGCATTCCAGCCTGGGTGACAGAGCGAGACTCCGTCAAAAACAAACAAAAAACCTAAATCAGTACAGTGCCTTCACTGCATAGTTCCCAACCCTGGCCACATTGAATCAGCTGGGGGCACCTGAGAGTACTGACACCCAGGCCCTGCCCCAGACCTGCTGAGAAGGAGAATGAAAATCTTACATCCTAAGACACTCAGGGAGCACCCACTATACCCATTACAGGGCTAAACTCTGTGGAAGACATGAAGTGTATGTAACTCACTTCCAGCCCTCGAAAAGCACACAGTCTAGTTAGAGACAGATTCACACACCCCAAACCAGTATAGGATGAACAGGCACCCAGATGCAGAGTTTAGGAAATGATGCTGCTTTGGGATCCAAGAACCCCCTGAGGAATGTGGAGGAAGGACACATTTCCTAACAGTAATCTGAGTATGTGACTCTGTGCTTGACGCTTCTATGCAGTTCTGGCGCTATGGAGAGTGGGTGGACGTAGTTATTGATGACTGCCTGCCAACGTACAACAATCAACTGGTTTTCACCAAGTCCAACCACCGCAATGAGTTCTGGAGCGCTCTGCTGGAGAAGGCTTATGCTAAGTAAGCAACGCTTTAGAATGTGAGATGGGACTAGAGGTGAGAAAGTGGTTTGCAAAATCCAGCCAAGGCCTCACTCGCAGCAAGAGGCATGTGCCTCTATACACGCATGTGTGTGGGCACTGGTGTCCAACTGTGACCCAAAGTTAGGGATCAGTTCCAGGCAACAACAGCTCTAATTAAAAACATTAAATTTAAGAGTAGAAATGAAGATTTGCATAGAAGACCTTTAGCTTTAGCTTACCAAGGCGAGTTCTTTCATTGTGCCTCCATGGTGGCATTGCAAGTCTTGGATCAGAGCATTGTATCTCTGGAGCTCAGATCCCAGGGTCTTGCTTGGCTCAACCTCACGTGCTTATAGCAGATTTATAAAACCATGTTGTCTCTCAACTCAAAAGCTCACCCCAGATGCTAATAATGGATTTTAAAAAATTTTTTGAAACAAGGTCTCACTCTGTAATGCAGGCTGGAGTGCAGTGGTGCAGTCACGGCTCACTGCAGCATTGACCTCCTGGGTTCAAGGTGCTCCTCCCACCTCAGCCTCCCAAGTAGCTGGGACTACATGCAGGCATCACCATGCCCGGTTAATTTTTGTAGAGACAGGGTTTTGCCATGTTGCCCAGACTGGTCTCGAACTCTTTGAGCTCATGCAATCCACCAGCCTTGGCCTCCCGAAGTGCTGGGATTGCCGGTGTGAGCCACCACACCGGCAGCTGCTAATGACTTTAATGCAGCCCTTCCTCAAGGTTCAGGATGTAGTGAAAATAGCTCTCAGGAAGTGGGAAGAGCTGGGTTTCAATCCCACTGCCTCTGGCTCTCTGTGGTCTTGGGTGGATCACTTAGCCTCTTGAGCTCAGTTTCTTCATTTATGAAGAAAGGGAATCATTGTTTCCATCCCATTAGCTCACAGGGTTAATGTGGAATTGATGAGAGAACATCACGGCATCCAAGAGGTAAAGTTCTGGTGGCAGTGGTACCTGGGCTTTGTTTCCTGGAACTCTGTGGCCCCAAATTGGTCTTCATCCTCTTTCTAAGGCTCCATGGTTCCTACGAAGCTCTGAAAGGTGGGAACACCACAGAGGCCATGGAGGACTTCACAGGAGGGGTGACAGAGTTTTTTGAGATCAGGGACGCTCCTAGTGACATGTACAAGATCATGAAGAAAGCCATCGAGAGAGGCTCCCTCATGGGCTGCTCCATTGATGTAAGTCTGGGGTATGGGGCACAGGGCAGGGAGCTCCAAGTGTCAGGAAGCCTTTTACCCAATGAAGGGCAGCATAGAGCTTTTGTGTGGGACAGAGTGCATGTTTTGTTTGAGGAAGCAGGAACTGGCTGTCAACTTTGAGGACTGGGAATTTCTCAAAGAAGAACGGTTCTTGGGGATTTTCAATAAAGACACTGGTCAGGGACAGTTCAAGCTCTGGAATGTCAGTGGAAATCAGTCCAGAGGCCTGTGTCAGTGGAAGCCTCCCTTGCTGATGCTCCTCAGTCTCATCCTGCTCCCATTAAGCTGGCCACATACTTGGCTGTGGACCTGAGCCCACCATTTCCCTAAGAAAGCCTCCCAGTCACTGCACTTTCACCACACCCCCCACTTGGGACGTGGGCTTTGTGTTGTTACTGGGAGAAGCTAAACCCGCGGCCCCTTTCAGTGCAAAGAAATGCTGTGAACTGAGACAGGAGCCAAGGGTAGGGAGATGGCCACCCGTGGCCAGGCCTCCTTCAAGGGGCATGTCTTCCCTGAGGGGCTCAGTATATTGCTATGATAGTCTTAGTGGTTTCCATCGGGGAGGATGGGGTCTAAGCTGAATTCCTGCCCCTTTCTCTCCATAACACGCCCGGTGGAGCTTGGAAGATCAGTTAGCACACAACAGCATGGATGAACTTTTTTTTCCTGTATCATTTTTCTCCATCTTTCCTCCATTTGTGCTCTGTTGATCTCTCCTCTCTCCCTTTGTCTGTCCCATCTCTTCCTCCTCTCTCCTTCCCTTTCCACCCTTCTGTATTTGTTCTCTCCCTCTCCTGGGTTGTTCCCTGCTCTCTCCATTGGGCCTCAGGATGGCACGAACATGACCTATGGAACCTCTCCTTCTGGTCTGAATATGGGAGAGCTGATTGCACGGATGGTGAGGAATATGGATAACTCGCTGTTCCGGGACTCAGACCTCGACCCCAGAGGCTCAGTTGAAAGACCGACCCGGGTGTGTATGCCTCCGATTATCAGGACTGACCATCCCTCCAACCCACATGACCCCGCCCTGCCAGTGTCAGACTCCCCTCAGCAGCCAGGGCCTTACCCACACACCCCCACCTGGCACCTCCCAAGGGTCTGGGTTGAAATAACTTGCTCAGCCAAGGCTCCTGAAGAACGTGCAAGAAGCAGGATTTTGGAGGGAATCTCTGCTGGAGTTGCTGCATATTCCATGGTCCAGGCAGTTCCTCTTATAACGAACTATCAGACAGAAATAGCAGAGAGACTGAATTTATTTTAAAATATTTTTCCTCTTCTAATGTATTCGTTTATTCATTCAGCACTTATTTTGAGCTCCTACTATGCTCCAGGCACTCCTCTAGCAAAGCAAATTCTCTCCTCTTTTTCAGTATTTGTGGAAAAAGCAAGGTCTCCCTCTTGTAGAGTTTATATTCTAGTACTTTCATAAGTTATACCTGCTCACTGGAGAATACTGAGCCATACAGAAAAACACAGAAGAAAATTTCACTTATATTTTTCCCCATGTAAAGATAACCACTCTTAACATCTAGTGTATGTTCTTCCAGGATTTTTCTATGCACACACTGAATCTATATTTTTATTCCTTAAAATGTTTTCATATTGTATGTACCTCTTTGCAGCCTGCTTTTTCAGTTAGTTTGATTTTTTTTTTTTTTTTTTTTTTTTTTTGGAGACCAAGTCTCGCTCTATTGCCTAGTCTGGATCGCAGTGGTGCCATCTCGGCTCACTGCAACCTCTGCCGCCCAAGTTAAAGTAATTCTCCTGCCTCAGCCTCCTGACATAGCTGGGATTACAGGTGCACACCACCACACCTGGCTAATTTTTGTATTTTTAGTAGAGACGGGGTTTCACCATGTTGGCTGGAATGGTCTCGAACTCCTGACCTCAAGTGATCCACCTACCTCAGCCTCCCAAAATGCTGGGATTACAGGCGTGAACCACTGCGCCCAGCCTAGTTTGGTATTCTTAATGTGCCCAAAGTATTCTCCTGTAACATTTTTTAGTAGCTACACAATATTCAAACACGCAGATATGTTATAATTTATTTACCCGATACCCTATTATTGGAAAGTGGGGTTTTTTTTCTTTGTTTTGTTTTGCTAACTATTCTAAAATGCTATAATGAACATTCCAATAGATACATCTTTGTATACATCCATGGTGACTTCCATAGGACAGAGTCCCAGCAGTAGAATTGCTGGGTTGAATGATATGCTTAGGTAATGACAAAAGACTCATTTCAAGCAGCTTCCCAGGTCTACAACTAAGGATTAGTGAGTCTCCCACCCCCTCCCAGTCCATTCGGCATGATCTGGATCATGAGGACTGAGATCTGGAAGAGACAGATCTGGGAGAGGCTGAGATGCAAAAGCCCTGGCTCCACCCATACTATCCCTCGCCCTGAAAAAGGCTCTAGGAATTCTGCAGCCTAGCAAGGCTCTAGGAAGCTCATTTTAAAGCTGTTACGTTAGTCGGCACACGGAAGCCATAGAGAGCCTATCCAGGGCTCATGGGACTTTAGTGATCCTACCCTTCTGCCAAGGATCCCCCATGGCTGCAGCTTGGAAATTTCTGCAAATGGAAGAGCTACCCCTTAGGCACGGTCGTGTCTGAGCAGGGATCTCCTCGGGCCTTCTCAGAATTCTCTCCCTGGGCACTGGGGCTCTTGATTTCTTGAATATTATGTTCTAGGTGGGTGTGGAGGAGGTGAGGGGATGTAAAGAAAAAGGCTAGACTTGGCCAGGCATGGTGGCTCATGCCTGTAATCCCAGCACTTTGGGAGGCTGAGGCGGGTGGATCACCTGAGTTCAGGAGTTTGAGACCAGCCTGGCTAACATGGTGAAACCCTGTTTCTACTAAAAATACAAAAAATTAGCTGGGCATGGTGGCATGTGCCTGTAATCCCAGCTACTCGGGAGACTGAGGCAGGAAAATCGTTTGAACCCAGGAGGCGGAGGTTGCAGTGAGCCGAGATCGCGCCACTGCACTCCAGCCTGGGCGACAGAGTGAGACTCTGTCTTGAAAAAACAAAAAGAAAAAGAAAAAAAAGAAAAAGCTAGACTTATGTGTCATCTAACCCCTTTTCTCAACCCATTTCTCTTCCAGGAATAGTCAACCCTGGATGGCCTCAGGGGAAGGGGGATCCTGAAGCCCAGGGCAGCCTCCAACTCTACCCCTTCCTCCTTTGAAGGATACTAAGGGATCCAGAAAGGAGGGGCAGGGACGCTGTTACCCACCCCACATCCCAGCATCCACATTGCTCTCTGATGGTCAGGACAGAGCCTTCTCAGGGAGACCAGCTTGTCTGGAGCTGTGTCTCTTGACACTGTTAAAGAGCCAGTGAAGGTCTGTTCGTGGTCATGAGGCACACTTTCAGCGAGCAGAGTGGCCTGTGTCTTCACAGAGCCCGGAAAATGAACTAGTATGAACTTTGCCTCCAAGCAGCAGAACTTCTGTTTCCCTGCCCCTAATGGGCTCTCTGGTTACTGCTTTACAGACAATCGTTCCAGTTCAGTATGAGACAAGAATGGCCTGCGGGCTGGTCAGAGGTCACGCCTACTCTGTCACGGGGCTGGATGAGGTGAGCCTGGTGGGGCTTGGTGGGGCAAGGGCACCCTCCTGGGTTAACCTCCTGAAGTCAGGACTTAGCTGTTGGGGCCCCTTCCTCGTCTGCAGAGCTTGCCTCTGATCAGGACATTCAGTTCAAGGTCCAAGCCACGCAGAGGGGCCTGTGAAACTGGTAAAGGTAGATCCTGCCACAGTTGGTTCATCGTTTATCTTTGCTTTTCGAGCTAAAGATGGCAATTTTTCCAACATTTCCAGTGAACAAATTGAAATATCACTTAACTTTGCTTTTACAGAGTTGGTTTCATGTGTTCTTGAGCTTCCTGTTCTCTCATGTTCAGAAAGCTACATTTGTCTCTGGGTAGCCACAGGGACTGGTTCCAGAAGCCCCAATGTTAACAAAATCTGCAGATGCTCAAGTTTCTTCTATAAAATGGAGTAGTATTTGCATGTAACCTATGCACATCCTCCCGTATACTTTAAATCATCTCTGGATTACTTATGATACCAAACACAACGGAAATGGTATGTAAATAGTTGTTACACTGCACTGGGGTTTTTTTGGTATTATTTTCTATTGTTTTTTCTTCGTTTTTTTGAATATTTTTGATCCATGATTGGTTGTATGCCAAAGCCATGGATACGAGAGGCTGACTGTTCTGTTTGGCTCCTTCTGGGACTTCTGGGCTTTCCTGGGCCGTGTCTGAGACAGGAACACTGTCAGGCCTGTTGCACACAGCTGGGCAGGTTGTGCCCTGTACAGAAGGATGGGCTGAGAGGGGCGGTTGCCTGCATCAGCCCATTGCAGGAGACCAGAGGAAGTCTGCTTGTTTGTGGTTCCTCAGTCAGCAGGGGCCTTTTGTCTGTCTGTCTGTCTGTCTTTCTCTCTCTCTCTCTCTTTCTCTCTTTTTCTCTTCTCTTTTCTTTCCTCTTTTCTTTCTTTCCTTTGAGATGGAGTCTCACTCTGTCACCCAGGCTGGAGTGCAGTGGCACAATCTTGGCTCACTGCAATGTCCGCCTTCTAGATTCAAGCGATTCTCCTGCTTCAGCCTCCTGAGTAGCTGGGATTACAGGCGCATGCCACCATGCCCAGCTAATTTTTGTATTTTTAGTAGAGACAGGGGTTTCTCCATGTTGGTCAGGCTGGTCTCAAACTCCTGACCTTGTGATCTGCCTGTCACGGCCTCCCAAAGTGCTGGGATTACAGGCGTGAGCCACCACGCCTGGCCAGCAGAGGCCTTTTTTCTAATTTATATGAAGACACCTAAAGTGCTAGCAGGGCCCTACTGTTTATGCCCCGCCTCCTCCCCGGAAGCTCATAACGGCAGGATGTTCCTGAGAAAATTGCCTCTTAGAAGATAGAGAGGAGATGGCCAAGCCCTAAATCAGGCCGACTCAGGAGGAAAGGTCTGACGGTTCCATTCCCCAGCACACTTCTGATTAGTCTCCTTGGCCAGAGTCAGGCAGAACACCCTCCCGTAAGGGATTTGCCCCCCGGCCCCGTCCCAGCCCTCAGGGCAAGACAGAAGAGTCCCTTTCCAGACAGGCTGCAGAGCATGAGAGCTCTTTCTCTGTGCTTAAGGTCCTGTTCAAAGGTGAGAAAGTGAAGCTGGTGCGGCTGCGGAATCCCTGGGGCCAGGTGGAGTGGAACGGCTCTTGGAGTGATGGGTAGGTGAGGGGACCCCACGGGATTGGCAGTGGGGGACAACAGGGCCCCGGACAAGGCTGTGTTGGGAACTGAGCCATGAGAGTATTGAAGATGCTTGGTATAAGATCACCCTCAAAACCAATGATCCACAGAGAAGAGGGGCACAAGTGTTGGCTCCAGGGAAGGGCCAGGAGCGGAAGCGGGGTGCTGGGGACCCAGAGAGGTTACTGACAGCCATTGGCTGGAAAGGAAGGATTCCAGAAAGCGTGGGGAAGGTCCAGGCAGGAAAAGAGTATGAATGCAGGGGTCTGGGCTAGACAAGTGACTTCCCTTCTTGGAGTCTTGTGTTGCTTTACCTGTAAAATGAGAACAGTATTATTAGCACTTACCATGTGGGCTGATATGAGGAGTAAATGGGACTGTTTTTGGAAAGTGCTGAGCCATTGCCAAGATTTCCTTACCCGTGCTATCCCTGTACGAAGGCACAAGAGCCCTTTGAATTTTACTGCTTATCACTGAAAGGAATAGACTGGGGGCAACAAAAATAACAAACATGGGAAGTTATTATGAAGGCTTCAGCACATTTGCAAAACTTCCATGGTCCCACTGGTTCCTGATGACCTCTACTGAATGGGAGGCGATTCACTACTGAATGAGCCCATGAGCTCCTCTTATTTCGAGAGGGGGATGGCAGGACTCAGTAGAGGAGAAGGACCACACCCAGGCAGCCTGGGCCCCTGGCTTCTGTGCTTATGTACCGCTACTAGCCCAGCATGTAATTACTGGTTTGTTCAGTCACTCGTTTAGCAAATGTTTCTTAGGCACCTACTACATAGGAGGCACAGGTCAAGGCACTGGGAATAGTCTGTGAACCCACAGCCTCCGTTGATACACTGTGATTAGAGGCTGATCCTCGTGTTCTGACTGCCTCCTGCAGACATTCACATGCCTTCCTTCACTTATCCACGCTACAAATCCTTACTTCCTCAGTGCTGACTTCTGCCAGGCCCTAGGCTACCTTCTGGGGATGTAGAAATGAACGCAGACTCATGGGCCCTGTGCCTGTGGGTTTAAGGTCCAGGGAAGGACAGGCAAGCACACACCAATAATTGAGATCAATGCCACAGTAAGGATCACAAAGAGGGGGCCTGTGCACCTAGTTTGGGTGGGAGGGGAAGCGTAGAGAAAGGTTACCTGAAGGGAGCAACTCTCTGCTCTGGGAAGGCCCTCAGTGACTCCTCAGTTGTCTACTTCACTGGCCCAAGTCACCTGCAGGGACCCTTGCTGTGTTCTCCAGCCTCAGAGCTTGGTGTGCGGCCCCACCCTGCTTACCATGACGCTGCCATCACAGGGGCTGGAGACAAGTGGACCCAACGCTGTTCACTCAAGGAGATTCCCTCTACTGCATCCCTCCTCCTGGTCTCAGGAATCTCCATGTCCCCTGCAGGGCTCTCACTGACTCCAAGCACCTCCTCAACCCTTTACCTTTCCAGGGAGCACCCAGTTTAGTTGAATTCTCCTCAGTGAGCCTGAAACATATGTGCACTTTATTGGCCCCATCGTGAGGAGAGAGAGAGAGTGTGAAAACTGCCCAATCTTTAGAAACACAATGCTGGGCTGTTTCCCAGCACAGGAAAGGAGATGTTTACAGGCTTGGCCTTTTTCTCTTAGTAACTCAGAGTTTCTTATTATATGACAGGCACTCTACTGACAGCTTTGCGTGCATTATTTCATCTGCCCAGCCCAGCCCTGTGAACAGCTGACATAATCATTTTCCTTTTGCAGTTGAGGAAGCAGAGTCTGACAGAGGTTAAGTGACCTGCCCAAGGTTGCATAGCTAGCACTATTATTAAATGGAACTCCCAGTTTGTCTATGTCCAGAACCCAATTCTTCCTTTTTTTTTTTTTTTTTTGAGACGGAGTCTTGCTCTGCTGCCCAGGCTGGAGTGCAGTGGTGCGATCTCAGCTCACTGCAACCTCTGCCTCCTGGGTTCAAGTGATTCTTCTGCCTCAGCCTCCTGAGTACCTGGGACTATAGGCGCGCACCACCACACTCAGCTAATTTTTGTATTTTTAATAGAGACGGGGTTTTACCATATTGGCCAGGCTGGTCTCGAACTCCTGACCTCATGATCCACCCACCGCAGCCTCCCAAAGTGCTGTGATTACAGGTGTGAGCCATTGCGACCGGCCCAGAACCCAATTCTTAACCTTTAAAGTATGATGAGGAGAAGGGTCAAGCCCTCACCAGCCCATTTAAGGAGTTTACTCAGTCTTGATGTGAGAAGTCACTGCTATTGGGTTTCACACTGAAGGTAACAGATGAGGTCAACATTTTGGTGGTTCACAGTGGCTGCAACTCTTTGTATTTCTCCTGTCCCAACCTACATCAGGCCTTCCCTTCTTCCTCCTTCCTTAATTCCTCCATTTTCCCACCAGTTGGAAGGACTGGAGCTTTGTGGACAAAGATGAGATGGCCCGTCTGCAGCATCAGGTCACTGAGGATGGAGAGTTCTGGTGAGTCCAGAACCCAGGAAGACCCAGAAGGGTAAGGGATGGGGAAGAGAGGGGAAATCTCAGACGTCAATCCCCCGCTGAGGTTATCAGATTCCAGCCCTTGAGAGATGTGGGCTGTGTTCTCCTCCAGCCCAAGGCCCAGCAAGGATGAGGTTCTGAGAGGAGCCTTCCAGGCCACAGGGGACAACTGAGCCCAGGACCAGACCAACATGACATGGCTCTTGCCTCCCCTGTGCCCTCCGCCACATACTCTGTTCCAGCCACGTGCACCTTGGCCTTAGCACAGTTCTTTTCTGAACCTAGGAAGCTCCACTTACCCTGATCTTCCAACGTCAACCTCACCATCTCAGGTTGCTTCTACTCAGGCTTCAAGTCTCAGCTTAAAGAGAATTTTCAAGTCTCAGCTTAAGGAGAGCCCCCTAAATTCCCCCAGGACTGGGATTAATTTATGATGCTCATCACCCTTAAAATTGTTTGCTTGTTTGTTCTTTCCCAAACAATCTCTCTTTTCCGTGCACCTGGCACGGGATGAGCTCGCCCATCAAGATGCATGAGTTGGAGTCATTGTTTTTTAAGATTTCTGCACCTTATTGTTCATAAGTTATACGTCAGTGTTTTAAAAAGGAAAAGTATGTAAATGAAGAATGAATGGATAGGAACAAAAATGAAAATGGGTTTTATGGGTTTCTAATTTTTATAGCCATGTTATTTGAATTCCAACTACAACCGATAAGAGGTGCAGAAAGCTTTAGGTGTATGTATTAAGAGAGTTGTGTTAGAGTTGGAAATCACATTCCTCATACAATATGAAAGCAAAGCCTCATGACAGTTTGAGTATTTTAGTTTCCTTTTCTTCAGATTCCTTCATATTTTTCAGCTTGAAGAGGTATATGTAGAACATAAGTTTGGACATAAACCAACAGGCAAATTTGTAGCAGAGCTTTTCTCATTACTAGGAAATTTGAGTTTTCCAAATCAATGATTATAATAAAGCTTAAGCAGTAGCTAAGAGCAGTCGCTTAGAAAATGAGATGCAAGCCGGGTATATGCCATAGTCCCAGCTACTTGGGACGCTGAGGTGGGAGGATCGCTTGAGCCAAGGAGTTCAAGTATAGCTGGAATAACATCATGAGACACCATATCTAAAAAATAAAAACAAAAAAAATAAAGAAAATGAGAAACATGGCTTGTGGCCAGTATGTTAGGAAAAAAAAAAAATTGTTCTCTTTTTCTTAGTTCCTTTTGGGAAAATAAGAATTTTTCTATCAACATATTTAATGTCTGACACTGTGGCTTTGTTTTAGCTTTGTTTTAGCTTTCACATATGAGAGCATGTGACATTTGTCTTTCAGGGCCTGGCTCATTTTTGAATCATTGTTAGGAAAGATGGTGGTTTGGAGTAGATGCATCAAAAGTGACAGCGTTTGCCCTGAAAAGGAAACAGAGGCTCCTCTGGGACCCTGGCCAAGTTCCTGTGACTGTTTTATTATTGTGCTGTGTTAGCCCTGGGGTCTTCCACTCCCAGCCCTCCTCACCTTTTCCTGTTTGGGTCTCTCTTTTCTTCCAACCTCTCAGGATGTCCTATGAGGATTTCATCTACCATTTCACAAAGTTGGAGATCTGCAACCTCACGGCCGACGCTCTGCAGTCTGACAAGCTTCAGACCTGGACAGTGTCTGTGAACGAGGGCCGCTGGGTGCGGGGTTGCTCGGCCGGAGGCTGCCGCAACTTCCCAGGTGAGAGATGCTCTTGATGGGGGGAGGGTCCAAGCAGAACAAGTTCCAGGCAGAAGAAACCTAATGAGAGCTTATGAAGTCTCTCTGTTCCAGATGTCCACTATCTTATTAAACCCTCCCTATTTTACTGAGAAGGAAACCACCATGCTGAGAAGTTTGCAGTAGGGAGCTGGTAGTGACTTTGAAGCAGGAAACTGTGGGAACAATGCAGATGCTGCTTGACTTACAATGAGGTTATGTCTAGATAAACCCGTCCATCTTTGAAAACACCCTGAGTCGAAAGTGCATTTAATATGCCTAACCCACCGAACGTCATTGCTTAGCCTGGCCCACCTTAAACAGGCTCGGAACACTGACCTTAGCCTAAAGTTGGGCAAAATCATCTAACACAAAGCCTATTTTACAATAAAATGTTGAATATCTCATGTAACTTACTTAATACTGCACTAAAAGTGAAAAACAGAATGGTTGTATGAGTACTGGAAATCCAGTTTCTACTGAATGTGCATCACTTTCACATTGTAAAGTTAAAAAATTGTAGCTGATCCTAAGTCGGGGACTGTGAGTACTGTGTCAGTAACAGTAAGGGCAGTATTGGAGAACCAAGTTAGCAGCTGCTGCAATAGTTGCAGTCAGAGATGTTGAAAACCTAGACCAAGTCAGTAGCAGCAGAGATGGAGGGGAGAGAGCAGATTTAGGGAGAGCATATTGGGTGATGTATGGAAGGAAGAATAAAGAATGATGTCAAGATTCCCAGTTAAGGACCTGACAGCATTACAACATAAGACACACAAGAAGACCAGGCGGGTGGCTCACGCCTATAATCCCAGCAGAGGCAGGAGGATCACTTGAGCCCAGGAGTTCAAGACCAGCACAGGCAACATAGTGAGATCTCATCTTTACAAAAAATTTAAAAAATGAGGCAGGAGGATTGCTTGAGCTCGGGAGGTTGAGGCTGCAATGAACCATGATCGTGCCACTGCACTCCTGCCTGGGTGACAGAGTAAGACCCTGCCTCAACAAAAATAAAAAAAGACAAGAGAAAAATATCAACGTGTTGTTTTTGGTGGAGTTGATTGTGGGGTTACAGGGAAAGGAATTTAACTTGGGACAAGGAAAGGTTGAGGTTCCTGTAGAGTATCCCAGTGAAGATTTGTAATAGAGTATTGGATGCGCATATTATATGGCACTTGGTGATATGATAAGAACTCAAAAAAAAAAAAAAAAGACCAGTCACGGTGGCTCATGCCTGTAATCCTAGCACTTTGGGAGGTGGAGGCAGGCGGATCACTTGTGGTCAGGAGCTCAAGACCAGCTTGGCTAACACGGTGAAACCCCGTCTCTACTAAAAATACAAAAATTAACCGGGGATGGTGGCGGGCGCCTATAATCCCTGCTACTTGGGAGGCTGAGTCAGAAGAATCACTTGAACCCAGGAGGCAGAGGCTACAGTAAGCCGAGATCGTGCCACTGCACTCCAGCCTGGGCAACAGAGCCAGACTGTGTCTCAAAAAAAAAAAAACAGTGAGAGAGATTGTGGCTGGGATATATGGCTCAGGCATCATGAGTGTGTAGGGGGCAGTTAAAAAGCAGAAGTAAGAAAGATTGCCTAGGGAGGCAGGAAGGGTGAGGTAAGAGGAGAAGAGGCCGAGACCAGATTCCAGACACCAACAGCGTTTAAGGTGCAGGTAAGGAAAACAAAATTGTCAGCAAAGACTGAGAATGAAAGCTCAGAGAGGAAGGAAGAGCCACACATCCAGTCAGTACAGCTCTATCTGTGTAAAGGTAGCACCCCGCCTCCCCCTCCAAATAGACAAATGCCTGAATCATGTTTTCTGTTGATATTTTCTAAGCACCTAGATGCAGGGCATAGAAATAAATAGGTTTCCTCTGTCTCATCTCCTTCCTGCCCTCTGAGAGGCAGCTCTGAATGCATGTTTCCTTTCTGGGGGCGCAGACACTTTCTGGACCAACCCTCAGTACCGTCTGAAGCTCCTGGAGGAGGACGATGACCCTGACGACTCGGAGGTGGTTTGCAGCTTCCTGGTGGCGCTGATGCAGAAGAACCGGCGCAAGGACCGGAAGCTAGGGGCCAATCTCTTCACCATCGGCTTCGCCATCTACGAGGTGTGCAGTCCTGATCGGCTCCAGCCCGGGAAACATACTTCCCCAGCGAGGACGCTTCCGGGGGCTTCTAGAGGGGTCCTCTGGCTTCCTCAATACTCAGTGACCCCCAGAGCTCCTGGTATCAGGCCCACTTGTGTTTGTAATAAGCAAAAAATACCAGGGGGGCATTGGAGCAGCAGTGGGGTGGGCCTGGCAGGGCAGGTGCCTGGGGATCAGGCTTCCACATGCGGGCTGCAGTTGCTGGCATTCCCTTCCGCAGGCTCCTCATCCTCATTCAGATCTGAAGCATCTTCCTTTCTGTTTCTCCTCAAGGTTCCCAAAGAGGTATAGCAGCAGCAGCGGCCAGCATTTGTGTGCAGCACTACCCAGGGGGCCCCGAGTCTGTCTGTGGCTCGTCGAGAAGCTTCCTGGTGGGGTTTGTGGGCAGGACTGTGATAGGAGAGGGCCTTGCCCACGTTAATTCCACTGCAGAGCAGGTGCCTCGGGGCATTGCATGACCCGTGACTACCACCCCGGATGTGTACTTTCCCCCTCGCACCAGACACTGCGCATCACGCGCCTTTGCACACGCACCCTCCATGCTCACAGCCACACACACAGTCACATAGACGCGTTCTGAGGGTGGCTGCCCTCTTGGGATGGAGGAATCACTTCCCTCAGAACCCAGCCAAGTCCTCTAGGCCTTCTTGGGGGTCTTCCCAGCCTGAGGGGCTTCGGAGCTGAGGAGCGGCTGTTCTGGTAAGTGTCCCTGAGTGTGGGGATGGCACCGTTGCCATTCACTGTGAAGCACAACAGAAAAGGAAGTGAGGTAGGGAGGCCATTTCAGCCTTGGGAGTCTGAAGTAGGGAGGTTGGGACTGTGACATGGGTGACCAGGGAGTCGGGAAGGGACCCTTGGAGGTGGCTGTGGCAGGACAGGGCCTCCCTCCCGAGGGGCTCATGTCCCCTGGGCTCTCCCGTCTCTCAGATGCACGGGAACAAGCAGCACCTGCAGAAGGACTTCTTCCTGTACAACGCCTCCAAGGCCAGGAGCAAAACCTACATCAACATGCGGGAGGTGTCCCAGCGCTTCCGCCTGCCTCCCAGCGAGTATGTCATCGTGCCCTCCACCTACGAGCCCCACCAGGAGGGGGAATTCATCCTCCGGGTCTTCTCTGAAAAGAGGAACCTCTCCGAGTGAGTGCCCGCCCAGCTTTCCCACCTGTTTCTAAAAGCTCACGTGGCCCACTCCAGAGATTGAAGGCGTGAGGCAGCTAGACACGTCTCCTCCAGCAGTCCTGGGACATGTTGACCAGCTGAACGTCTTCTGCTCCTGAGCCACTGGCCACATTACCCCCCTTCACTCACTCATCCATTCTGCAGATATTTATTGAGCACCTACTGTGTTCCAGGCACTCTCCTAGGCACTAGGGATAGAGTACTGAAGTAAGCAGAAATAAATCCCTGCCTTCATGGAGCTTAATATTCTAACATGAGACAATAATGGATAGGAAAAATATATGTAGCTCGTTAGATTTGGAGAGGCGATATGGAGCAAAAATAAAGTAGGCAAGAGGGATAGGAGGTGTTGGGGATGCCTGAAATTTTAGGTTAGCATGGCCAGGAAAGCCACATCCTGTCCCTGGTCACCACAGATGAGCTCATAGCCCCTGCCACTCTGATCTCTGTCCTTGGAAGCTGCACCAGGTACGTGGGTAGGTGGCAGGCCATGGGGGGCTCTGAGCAATGCCAACAAGAGCCTGCGTGCCTGGGCTTGGCTGTTGGGGATGGTGCTGACATGGGCTGGTTCCTGGGGTTGGGGATGTTAGTTCCAGGGGTTCTCTAGAGGCTGGTCCTGGCTTGGCCGTGGGAAGCCATGCACCAGAGCAAACCCTCCACGGGCTTCCTGCTTGCTTCTGGTGACACTGAGACCCACATGTCTGTGTTCCTCACAGGGAAGTTGAAAATACAATCTCCGTGGATCGGCCAGTGGTGAGTGGTTTAGATCTTCTGTGTGAAAAGTCCAGAGGGTACCCTTCTCTGACCATGCAGGGGACAGATGGTGCAGGGGAGAGTGGGCAGTGGCAGAGGGAATGGGACTCTGGGCAGTGCTGAGTAGTCCCTCCCTGGCACTGCAACTCCTGCTTGGCATGGCCGGAAGTAATGGGCCTTATGCACCAGGGGCCATTGAGGCGGTTCAGGGGCTGGGAAATACGGAAGGGGGTCCTGGAAGGGAGAAGCAATGTGAACAATCAGAGGGAGGGCACAAGACCACAGGAAGGGATGACAAGAGCTGCAGCAAACACTGGATACTGAGACTGGATAACATTGGATTTCACACATAGAGAAAAGAAAGTAAGCTGGTGCGGACCTGGTGTCAACACTTGGATCCTCCACCTACCAGTGGGGTGACCCGGACAATTTCTATAGTTGCTCTCACTCAGTTTCCTGCTCTGTAAAACGGGGATAATAATGTGCCTCACAAGCCTTTTGTGAGGTTTCATCAATGAGATGATGTACATGAAGTGTCTGGCACAGCATGGGCACTCAAACAGAGGTGCTTTTCACATTTTACACTTTACAAGGTACTTTTCACATGTGTTATCGCAATACTTGCAAGGTTTCTGAGAGGTAGACGGGGTTATAATCCCTGGTGTTCAAGAAAGGAAGTAGGGGCTCAATGGGGTTGAATGACTGCTCTGAGTTCAGAGAGCTCAGTAAGTGGCAGGGCTGGACTCACATTCAGCCTCTCTGACTCCACACGGAGGCCGGCCCCAGCACTGAGGAGCCCAAAGGCTGAAGCACAGAGTGCTGTGTGTTGGGCTTTCTGCGCTGAGTCTTGTGACTGCCTTGGGCTTTGGGCTGTGGTCAGCTGGCAGAGTCTGTGGAGATGGCGTAGGTCAACGGGAGGGCAGATGCCCTCTGACCTGTCTTCTGGGCAGTGAGTCATGGTCATAGTCCTGACCCTGAGCCAGGTCTCCCAGCGCCTTTTGAATGACCACAGGCGATTGGTTTTAGTGGTAGGTGTGGGGGGTCTGTTCTGGTCATCTGGATGCTGGTCATCGGTGTACAGTATTGATCAGGAGCTGCAAACTCAAAAGCTTACGGGAGCTGGCACGTCACCTGAGTAGAGGAGGCAGGCGCAGGGGTTTTGATGTCCCTGCACTGACACAGTTGTCTGCAGTTCTCACCTGACATCTGGCTCCAGTGTGGAGGGTCAGCAAGAATGTTGGGGCCGTGGGCAATCTGGGAGGCACAGGGAGCAGCGGCCCTCGGCTCAGCTGATAGTTGCCACAGGGATGACAGGCCCAGGCAGCCTGCCAGAGCTGCTGATTTTACCAGAGAAAATCTCCCTATGGTAAATGTTTGCTCGAAGATTTTTAAAAAATATTCTATAAATCAAAATCCATTGTCAGGTCAGTTTGAGTGAGCCATGTTTTTGGTGTTTTAGTAACCAATTTCATTTTTGTTATTATTTCTATTTATTTATTTATTTATTTTGAGATGGACTTTCGCTCTTGTCGCCCAGGCTGGAGTGCAGTGTGGCGCGATCTCGGCTCACTGCAACCTCCGCCTCCCGGGTTCAAGCAATTCTCCTGCCTCAGCCTCCTGAGTAGCTGAGATTACAGGTGCCCGCCACCACGCCTAGCTCATTTGTGTATTTTTTAGTTGAGACGGGGTTTCACTATGTTGGTCAGGCTGGTCCTGAACTCCTGACCTCAGGTAATCCACCTGCCTCGGCCTCCCAAAGCGCTGGGATTACAGGCGTGAGCCACCGCACCCGGCCACCAATTTCATTTTTTTAAAAAAGGAAGAAAACCTTCGCCAGAAGATCCTTTTCCTTGCCATATGCAGTAAGAGTAAATTACAAAAACAAAGGCAGAGTAGTCACTGGTGTCTGGACATGGAGGAGAAAGAATTCTTTTCTCCCTTCACCCTCCATGCCCTTTTTTGGCTCCATGTGACTCAGATTTCTGGACCCTGGAGCCTCACCCCCAAGCTAAAGACCAGGATACAGGGAAGCGCAAAGCCACTGGCCATTCTGGCAACTTGCTTTTCACTTATTCTGCATTTACTGTTTCCTTTTCTTGTGCAGAGAAAGAAAAAAACCAAGGTAAGTGTGTGGGTAGAGAGCACGAAGTGTGTGTACTCATGCATGTGTGTGTGCATGTGTGTGTGTGCATGCGCGTTGGAGCTCATATGCATGCATGCACCAGAGTTGCCTCTTCCTCCCCTTCCTTCCCTGAGCTCCTGCTGGGGCTGAGTGCAGTAGTGACAGCTGAGATGTGCTGGGGGAAGGCTACGTGCCAAGCACTCTTCTAGGTGATTTCCATGATTGATTCCATCCTCACAACAGCCCTATCCCCATTTTCAGAGGGAGAAAAGGTACAGACAGATTGACTAACTTGGCCAAGGCCACACAGCCAGGGAGTGGCAGGGCCAGTACTTAGAGCCAGGCAGGCTGGGTCCAGAGTCTGTGTCCTGAACCACAAGAGGCCATCATACACCATCAGATTTGGTGCTAGCCTTTCTGGTGGTGCCTGGTGGTGATGGATCCATCACGGGGGACCTCCGGATACTGGTGCTGGCGCAGACCAGAGCTGACACTCATCAGGCACTACCACATTCCAGGCACTGTGCTTGGGGTCAGACTCTCTTTTTGTGTTTTTTTCCCCCAATTATAAGAGTATCTACAAAGTAGGGTGCTGTTATTGTTCCCCTTTCACAGGTGAGATAGACTCAAAGAAGTGAACTTGCCCAAAGAACAGAACTAATAAGTGGGGAAAATGGAACTGGAAACCATGTCTGTTTACTCCAACACCTGTGTTTCTTGCCCTCTGTCTCTGCTGCCAGGCCCCTACACTTCAAGGCCTGCATTGTCCAGACCCACACTCAGGCCTGCTGGTGTGTGCCTGGCAGGGATGCTCCATGGCCACATCATATCCATCTTACACATCCCCCTCAGACTGTGACCTCCATTTGCTCTGGGATCCCCACAAGCTTCAGCTGCTTGAGCAAGACACTTTGCTTAGAAGGCAGAGCAAGCCAGGGCCTCTGGAGCCTGCTGGGAGCCAAAGCTGGGGAGCTGTTTCCATGGGTCTATCTGCTTGAACTGTGCTAGATGAGCTGCATGGAAGGGCAGTGACGCCTGAGCCCGGGCGGGCTGCTTTTCTGCTGAGAGGCTCTGCCTGCCCCGTTGTTCTCTTCATTGCAGCCTCAATCCCCACAGCCTTGCCTTCCCTGGGCTTTCCCTACAGGTGCACCGCACCCACCAGTGTTGGCGCCATGCAGCAGCCGCTCTCCACCCTTTTCATATCCTCGTCACTTGCACGAGCATGTCTTGAAAATATCCCTTGTTTGTGTAGTATCTTAAATGGTTTTGCAGTATGACTTTGCATTCTGTATCTCATTTGATCCCCACAAGAGCCCTATGAGGAGGGAAAGCAGGTTTTACTATTAAAGGATGAGTAAACTGAGGCCAGAGAGGAGCTTTCTTATATGAGGGGCAGGGCTGGGATTCCGGCCCAGTGTTCTGTTGGCTCACCCACTGACCATGCTGCTAATCCGTGTCCTTTTTCAGTCTGTACTTTGCAGAGTCCTAGAGGTTCCTTGGAGGTGCCTCAGTAGCTGCCATGGTGATGTGGGGTACTGAGGGCAAAGAGCTCTGTTCTCATTAATCAGAGCAGCTCTGTTTTTCAGTGACTTTATATACACAGTGTTTCTGTAGGCAATTTAATTTGAACAGTGTTTCCATCTGGAAAAAAAAAAGTCCACAAAATACTTGACAATCACTGCACTAGATCATGCTGCTTTTAGCATTCTTAGCATTTCACATGCTGAGCTCAGTACTCCACCATGAGGAGGGATGGAGTGGGTATGAAAAGATAAAGAACTGAAGTCACACGGCTTGTCAGTGGCAGAGATCGAGCTTGAACCGAGGTTAAAGAGCTCCCGCCTGTTCTTTTCCTCTTCTCACTGGATAAAGCTGCTCCAAGAGAGAGGCTGCCTCCGTGTGCCTGTTCAGACTGTAATCCTGACTTCCTTCCTGCCCGCTCCCTCCTTCCCTCCTCTCTCCAGCCCATCATCTTCGTGTCGGACAGAGCAAACAGCAACAAGGAGCTGGGTGTGGACCAGGAGTCAGAGGAGGGCAAAGGCAAAACAAGCCCTGATAAGCAAGAGCAGTCCCCACAGGTGTCTGAGCACGTGGCATGGGTGGGGCGGTCAGCGTACTACAGGGGCTTCCTGTGCGCTTGGGATACATGAGCTGGAGGCTTCCCAGGGGGTTGTCTTGAACATCTAGAGGTTTGGATTTGTCCCACTGACCTTTTCTCTCAGCAAGTTCCCCTAAAATTCGGGCTGCTGCTTGGGTGAATATCCCAGGATGGGAGTTCCATTCTAGGAGTGGACTGGCAGGCTGAACCTCCCATGGAGCTGATCCAGCCAGGACAGAGAGAAGGGGAGGCAAAGGCTGAGACAGAACCAGCCCAGACAGAGAGAAGGGGAGGCAAAGGCTGAGACAGAACCAGTCCGGACAGAGAGAAGGGGAGGCAAGGGCTGAGACAGAACCAGTTTGAGAGTAGATCCAGCCAGGACAGAGAGAAGGGGAGGCAAAGGCTGAGACAGAACCAGCTTGAGAGCAGAGGTACAACTCCCGTCTCCTGGTGTCCTTGAGCATTTTACAATAGGGGTATCAAGAATAGGAGCAGAAAGTGGGGCTGACATAAGAAATGGGGTTTTCTAGAGCTCATGGGAGGGTGTTAGATTGGAGTGGGGTGCTTAGTGGAGGTGAGCCTTAGAGGCAAAAGTCTCCAGACCAATCGGGGCCCCTCTTCTATCCGGGGGACCCTCTTCTCTCCAGGGCCTCCTGCGTTGGGGCCTAGGGGAGGTTCTCTGAGGACTTGGCCTTGACGACAGGGTGGCTGGAGGAATCACAACAGTCAGACCTTCTTTGACCTGCGGGCACCTTTGTTTGGAATGGTCAGGCCTGGGATGGTGGAGGCAGCTCTTGCACGTGAGGACTGGGGTGGTGGGGAGGAGGCTGTCTGTGTCTGCATGGCCGCCACATCTCCTTTGGCTGGGGGCGTCAGGGCTGGAGAGGTGTGCAGTGAGGTGTCACTGAGGCCTCGATGCATCTCACTCCAGCTCACCGGTCTGCATTTGCCCCTGCCCCCAGCTCCTGCTGTCACCTCCGGCCGTTTTAGGCACTTGGCTCCCTTGGCCCAGAGGAGCTTGCCCCTCAGGCCTGTGCACCTCTGACCCCTGTGAACCAGTTTTCCTTTGTGCCTCCACAGCCACAGCCTGGCAGCTCTGACCAGGAAAGTGAGGAACAGCAACAATTCCGGAACATTTTCAAGCAGATAGCAGGAGACGTGAGTACCTCCAAGCCCAGGACGCCGACAGGTGCTGCTTCTCTCCTGGATTAACTGCTCAGATTACCAATTATTTTGTTATTGTTTGGTAGGGTCATTTTGGACTTCGGTGGAGCCAGGGAATGTGTGTGTAGCAAACAAATCCACAAGTCCTTGAGTTTTGGACTGCCACATCCACTGGTGGGCTCAGAGGCCTTTATGCTCTGCCCACGGTGGTCCTGATAGCTGGGGTGCAGTATCTGGCCCCCGTCTTCCTCAGAAAAGTCCTAGCTTCCCATGACATAATAGCACCGACAGGGATTTCACAAACAGCCAGCTGGAATTGTTTTGCAAAGCATCTGCGCCAGGAGCTGCTGTACTCCTGAACCATGACCCTCCTCTCCCTTCCTCCTCAGGACATGGAAATCTGTGCAGATGAGCTCAAGAAGGTCCTTAACACAGTCGTGAACAAACGTGAGTTGCTCAAACCAAATGTGAGGGGTGGGTGGGAAGTCCCATTGTCTCAAAGCACCTCCTCACTCTTCTCCATCCCCCCAGACAAGGACCTGAAGACACATGGGTTCACACTGGAGTCCTGCCGTAGCATGATTGCGCTCATGGATGTATCCTTCCTGCTGCCCCTTCCCGACCCTCTGTCATCAGTCCACGGGCGCCAAGGCACCATACAGGGTGCCCAGTCAGGCAAAGGGCCCTAATTTGTGCCCAGGAAAACAATTCAGAACCTGATTCAGAATATCTTGGATACTCCTCTGAAAGGGGTTGCTAGAGGCTGAAGGGGAGGACGTTGGGTTGTAACTGCCCCAACCCCTGTGCTTCTCTTCGGCCTGGGATCCTGCCCAAGCAAAAGTGGCCCTTAGGAGATCGGCTCCCTGGGTTACAGAGTAGGTGCAATCTCTGACTGGTGGCGGAGTGGAGGGGAGGGTTAAATACCACAGCAGGGCAGTGGTTAGGACAGCCCAGAGTCTTCTAGACCCTCCCTCCAAATCCAGGGGGATTTTGCTATGTGCTGTGTAGCCCTGACCTCCCTCCTCCAGACAGATGGCTCTGGGAAGCTCAACCTGCAAGAGTTCCACCACCTCTGGAACAAGATTAAGGCCTGGCAGGTGGGAAGAGAAAATGAAGTGTGGGAGTGAAGAACGGGGTTGATTTGGAGATTCAGTGTGTGACCTCGACCCTCAAATTTTCTATTGCCAGAAAATTTTCAAACACTATGACACAGACCAGTCTGGCACCATTAACAGCTACGAGATGCGAAATGCAGTCAATGACGCAGGTGCTAAGAAGGAAGGGGTGGGAGAGATGTGGACCTGAGGCGGTGGGAGCAGGAATGGGAGGGGACTAGGCTACTAGGGCTCCACTAGAGAAAGGAGAGGGAAAGGGCTTCTCATTTTCCTTTCCCAGGTCACAGGGTGGCCGAGAGGCAAGGAAAATAGAAGGCAGGCCCAAGGCCTCCAGCTCCATGTCCCCCTTTAACATGGTCCCCTCCACAGGATTCCGCCTCAACAACCAGCTCTACGACATCATTACCATGCGGTACGCAGACAAACACATGAACATCGACTTCGACAGTTTCATCTGCTGCTTCGTCAGGCTGGAGGGCATGTTCAGTAAGTGGGGAGAGGGGCTGCCCTCCGCTCTCTTGCAGGGGCAGTTGTGGCAACAGGCATCTCACCTGATAATCTCCAGTTTGCCCCATCCAGGCGGAACAAGGGCCAAAGCCCTCTTTAGGCCCTGAATGGGATGGCAAAGCTGGTGATTCTCTGCCTGCAGATCTTTGTGCTGATGAGGGACAGCACTGGGCACATGGTCCTCTTTGGAAAGTTACAGTAGTACAGGTAGAGTGCACCTGTAACTGGCCTCTGGCCTGTGCCTTCTTTCACAGGAGCTTTTCATGCATTTGACAAGGATGGAGACGGTATCATCAAACTCAACGTTCTGGAGGTAAAGCATAGGCACAGCACATTCCCCCTGCACATTAAAATGCAAGGTGGAGGGTCAACGAGGCAGACTGGACCCACGGTGTGCTCATTTACACACAGTGGTGGAGGGAGGGGATAGGAACAGAACGTGGAGGGAGGCTCTGCGGGCTCACAGGACACACGCACTTGAGGCCCAAAGGGACCTCTGCTCCCCTGGTCACTTGATGCTGGAAAACATGCACCTTCTTAGGGAAGATCTAGGAGAGAGGAAACAGTAAGCCACTGCTTCTTGGAAAATCTTCCGGAGGTCTGACCTACTGGGACTGTTCCCTTTCCTCTTGCCCCGTAAGATTCCTAGGGCGCGGGGTCACTCTTTTCTGATCTACATTCTGATCTTGGGACTTCTTTCAGTGGCTGCAGCTCACCATGTATGCCTGAACCAGGCTGGCCTCATCCAAAGCCATGCAGGATCACTCAGGATTTCCGTCTCGCCCTCTATTCCCAAAGCCACTTACCTCAAAGGACCCAGCAGCTGCACCCCTGCAGTCCTCCAGGCACCTCATCAGTCCTGTTCCTCCTCCATTTTACCCTCTCCTCATCCCTGATCAGTCATGCCTAGCCTGGCCCTTTAGTAAAGCAATGAGGTAGGAAGAACAAACCCTTGTCTCTCTACCGTGTGGAGGAAAGTGCCTGCCTCTGGTCTGAGCCGCTTTGGTTCTGAAGTGAGTGCTCCTGCTTACCTTGCTCTAGGCTGTCTGCAGAGGCACCTGCCGGTGGCACTCAGCACCCCCTTGTGCTAGAGCCCTCCACCATCTTCACGCTCTCCCACCATGGGCCAGGAACCAAACCAGCACTGGGTTCTGCCTGGTTATTTCAGGAGAGGCCTGCTGTGGGGTAAACTAACTCAGTGGAATAGGGCTGGTTACTTTGGGCTGTCTGACTCGTAAGTTTGGCTGCATTTTGAAAAAACTGATCTAAATAAAGGCATGTGTATGGCTGGTCCCCTTGTGTTTTGTTGTCTCACATTTCGATATCAGCCACAGCATGACTGAATGGCTTCCAATCCTCCACTCACCTATGACCTAGAAGAGAACAATGAAAAACACACACACAAAAAAAATCTTGAACCCCCCCTTTAATCATGCCTATTGCTATTTCTTGAGCATAGGAGTTGCTCAAATACTTTCCAAGACATAAAAGGAAGGCAGAGGAATAGTTGTTGCTGTAAAAGACATCAAGAATAAATGGGTTATGTACAACGGGAGGGGCCGGTTACCTGAATGTAACGGAGCGGAGACTGAGCGATCCTAGCTCCTCTGCTCACTAACTGGCCTGTTGTATGACCGTGGACAAAACCCTGAACGCAGCAGTTTGCTAAACTTACCTGGACCATGGCCTGTGGCATATCTACAGGCATCCTGTGTTTTCCACCCAGTTTCCTTCTTCCTCGCTAAGTCAGTGTGGAAAGGGCTGACCATGAATACACAGACAAGGTAACGAAAGTAAACCGTCAGTTAGTAAAAGTACTTTATTTTCCTCTTGTATTTGCTTTATATCTTGCTTTACAAAGTTACGAAGTTCACAGCTTTATACCAAAATGTAAGAAGGCTATTTGCTTACAAACATTTTTGCAGTCATCTGATTTCATTCTTGTAATCCATATTCAATATTAAAAAAGTCAGAAACCAAGGGTGCTGGAGCAGCTCTAGGGCATATATTTCTCTTAAATAGGAGAAAGATTTTCAACAGCTTTTCCTCCTTGACACGCTCCTCTCCCAGTTTATTTGGGTCACTAGCTTGAGTTTAGAGTGAATCTGGGAAATTCGGTCACCAGGTAACCCAGCAGGGCTGTACACTCTGGCTCGGAGGTGAGCTGAAGGCTCCTGTCTAACACAGTAGGTCTGGTTTCTATGAGGAGCTGACATCCACTTGCATAGGGAACTCAGTCTATCCCAAATCACCTCCACAACTTCTATTCCCGTCTGTGAGACCGCTTCTCTTAAACCCGAGGAACCTGATGATTTGAGGGCAGGGATAAAACCATTATTTTATAAACGTGGCAGGTATGGCCTTCCTAATTCTAGAAGCTCGTGTTTAGGTAACAGAAACAAAATTGAGAAGTAAGCATAAACTGCAGTTATTTGAGCAAACCAGAGCATATGTGCTGTTCAAATCCCGCTTTACAATATACTTCAATCTCACCTCCAGTGAATTCTCTTCCATAAAATACACCATTCCACTAAGTATATACCTACTCCCACCAAGTCATCCACATGCCTCATCACTAAAGTTGTCCATTGTATACTCTACCAGAAAAAAGACAAAATAAAACCTGTGGCAAGCAAATAATCACTTAAACAGTAATAATATTGCCTCTAAATTAAAGGTAAGTCAGGAGCTGAACACTCAACTGTTAACTCTTCTGGGGAAGAAAAAAATTTTTCCCACAAAAGCAGGAGTGCAGTAGTAAGTAATGACTTTCTCTCAAATTCAAGTAACATCAGGTCAAGATAACCTTTGCTGTTAGAGTTTTGTTTGCATTGTGTGGAATTGCTTTATAAACTGAGTAGAGAGGTATGCCCAAATTATTTTTAACCTAATTAAAAACTTTCACATAAAACTTGAAGTGACTGATACTTCATCAGAACAAACTGCCATTTTAACACTAGCATAGGTACACAAAAGGATTTATACTATGGTTTTCTTGGCTTTAAGCCATTAGAAGTAGGCAAAAGCAACCAAGAATAACATTCTAAAAGTGGCTCCAACTACTTTAAAGACATGAGTCAGTTTTTGTCAGGTCACTTAATGGTTTCCTTCCTTCACAAAGCTACTAAATGCCAGAGTTAACAAAGGTCCCTGAGCCACAGCTCTTCTCTGAGGGGAAACAGGGTTATAATCAGTCACGACATTGTGGAAGACATTAAAAAAAGAAGGCAAAGTTCTGCATAATTTTCAAGACACTTGTAAGTAGTAACACACAACCATAAGCAGCCAAAATGCTTATGGTCCCTTTATTTCTTAACAGAGGGCTAGAACGGTTCATTTTGGGTAATACGCTAATCTGGTGTTAAAAGAATTTCACGTGTTCTTGAAACAAAGGCATTATTACTGCCACTGCTTCAAAAAAAGCCTTCGTGAAATGAAGAAAAATATGACAAGTACAGGTTCCCATGCGTACACATGCACACAAAGGAACCTGCACACTTGCACACACACAGGCAGATAGAGGCACACAGTTCCACCAAAGCAAAGTCCAAATCGGAGTTCTTACTGATTCTACCCGTCTGTAATACTCTCAGAAGTTCCCCACAACTGCCCGACACCTCACCTAGCCTCTTCCTGCTGCACAAAGGCTCCTCCACTCTCATCTTTTCGACACATCCTCAGGCAGGGCAGAAGGGCACTATGCCGCAGAGCATTCGAGGCTCTCTCAGCACACAGCCAGCATGAAAATGCGGCTTCACTACAGCCCAGGGAAAAGGGCCAGGTTTAGTCATCGATCCAAATGCATCTTCCTGGGAAACGACCATTCCCAAACACACAGAACAGCTTGGCTTCTCTGGATATCCTTATAGGAAACAGGGGTGAGAGGTGGGAAAAGCTTCTTAATCTCATACAGAAACAGCATGAATATTTAACACATTTTTTGCAACAAGATCTTCTCTGTTCTCCATTAAGCATCACATAAATCTCACTAGTGTGGTTAACAAAATGGCTTTCCCTAAGGACAGACGTCAAGAGCTTGTGGGGGCATTTATTATCTAGTACTAGGCCATTCATTATCTCCTAGATTAACCTTTTTTTTTTTTTTGAAGTGGAGTTTCACTCTGTTGCCCAGGCTGGAGTGCGGTGGTAGGATCTTGGCTCACTGCAACTTCTAACGCCCAGGTTCAAGTGATTCTCCTGTCTCAGCCTCCCAAGTAGCTGAGACTACAGGCACACGCCACCACACCCAGCTAATTTTTGTATTTTTAGTGGAGACAGGGTTTCACCATGTTGGCCAGGCTGGTCTCAAACGCCTGACCTTGAGTGATCCACCCACCTCGGCCTCCCAAAGTGCTGGGATTACAGGCGTGAACCACCAAGCCCAGCCTTCTAGATTAATTCTTAACATTTTTTGGATCAACTAAGAACCACTGGAGCCTTTCCTGGAAAAAAGAACACATACTCAGTCTCACACACAATTTCTGGGGGTTCACAGACCCTCTTGAAGCCTATCCATGAACCCCCTGGTGAAGTCCCCCTGCCCGATAGCCTGAGGGAAGACATGTGAGTAGATGTGTGTGCACTAATAGGGGCGAAGACAGACCTGGATGCTCTGCGATCCCAGAGAGCATGTCCCAAAGCTTGGTATGTGGCCCTGGGCTCCTCCCCCTTATTTTCTCTCTCTGAAGAAGCTTTCTGAGGTGTTTTTTTTTTTTTGAGACGGAGTCTCACTCTGTCAGTGGCGCAATCTCGGCTCACTACAATCTCCGCCTCCCGGGTTCAAGCGATTCTCCTGCCTCAGCCTCCTGAGCAGCTGGGATTACAAGTGCACACCACCATGCCCAGCTAATTTTTGTATTTTCAGTAGAGATGGGGTTTTGCCATGTTGGCCAGGCTGGTCTCCAACTCCTAACCTCAGGTGATCTGCCTGCCTGGGCCTCCCAAAGTGCTGGGATGACAGGCGTGAGCCACCACGCCTGGCCACTTTCTGAGTTTTGAGGATCCAGAAACAAAAGGCTGGAAAGCAACACTTCTACAGGTTTACTGATGAGTCTGGAGAAAATCCAAAAACAAAGCCCCACTCAGGGTTTGTGAATTTGGCTGTTCTCAGTGGCCAGGCAGAGTCTCTGCTCCACTCTTCTTTCCCACCTAGCAGGGATGTGAAGGCAAAGAACTGTCTCAGAAACAAGTCTCTAGGAAGTCTGCTTGAGGTCCTAAAAACCGTATTCAGATGCTTTATTCGAACCCCTTCTCCCCCACCATCTTGGGTGCTGCAGCGGGGTGGGAAACACCATGAGCCCGGAGGAATACTGGATGGCTGCCATCAGTCTAGGCACAGCCGTACAGCGGGAGAGATGGAGGCTGGCAACTGAACAAACCAAAAGGGCTCAAACCGACATGAGGCTTGCAGGGTCAGACACTAGAAAGGAAGATAAAGGTACACCTCCAGCTGCAACAGCCTGACAGGATCTGTGGCAGGTAATGCCCAGTTCAACAGCAAACGTAAAGGTAGACATTAGGTCTACGCACTGCCTCACACTGAGCTTTCTGTCCACATTTACAGAGGTTTACTAGGAAGTGGTGTTGTAAGGACTTGTCACTATGTGACTTGCTTTCTGAATTCCTAAAATATAGTCAGCAGAGCAGCCGCTATTTGTCAAAAATCTACTGTGTCCTTTAGCACTTAAAGCCAGCTCTGTCCATCTATGAAGCAAGAAAACAGGGACACACACTGCACATAATTGTTAAGAAAGAAAACTATTTGCTTCCAATTTAAATACCCAGCTATTACAAATGGAGAAATTAAAACTGATCCCGAAAGTCTAGCACTTAAACAAATTTGTACTTAAAAGCCTGACTATAGGTTTAAACCACCATAAGAACATAAACTAAACATTGCAAACTGAAGTCAATAAAATATACATATGATTAGGGTCAAACTGGGTCACCAATTAGGATCTGTATCTTTAGTAAACATCTGGAGAGCACAAGTAGCATAAATCACTGTATGCCATGCTGTCCCAGAGGAGTGTGGTTCCCTAACATCTGTCTACATCTATTTAAAACCTCCAGCAAGAACTTAAAGAATAATCTATCATCCCATAGAGCTGCCCAGACTCATGCTAGGGGCCTGGCTAGTAACCACTTTCTCCTTCCTTGCTTCACCAAGGAAGGGAAGAGAGTGGCCTGTGTGGGGGGCTGATGTGAAAATAGTTCAACCAATGACTTCCCAACGTGGGAAGCAAACAACTTCATGAATCAATTTTGCTGTCATCTTCAGCGTGTCGTTCAATATGTCCTGCAGCATCCTAGGAATGAAGGGAAAAGGACCCATGAGAGAGAAGTTGATAGTAAGACAGGAGAAAGTCAAAGCCAAGGAAAGCCACGTGGGTCCATTCCACCTAGGATCCAGACAGGAAAGGCAGTCAGGAGCCAGCACTTCGCTAACTTACATGAAAGCGTGTACTTAAAGGCGAGCTGTTGTCTCAGCACAAGAGCACTGTAATAAATCTCTAGGTTCAGTTACTGGATTTGAAACATCTGAAAACATTCTCTAGGTCCTTTCTCAAAAATGACCTAATTCTTCATTTGAAACTTCATTAAGCTACCCCCCAAATCTCTGAATCATAAAAAGAAAAACCGTAGGCCCTCCCTATATATGGCAATTCTTGATAATAAAACAAAAAAGGTTTGCTAGCCCCTGCTCTGAGCAGTCTACTGAATCCCAGCCGAACCTCAAGTCCCACTAATAAAATGTACCTGTTTGGATCCTTTCCTAGCAGTGAAGAAAGCATCGCAGTTCTTCCAGCGACATTTCAGAGTCTGGAAGTTGGGATTAGTGTGGTCAGTCAGCAAGTGTTGTTTTAAATGATCTACAACGCCGAATATCAGAGAGCAGCCATGCCACTGCAGAGAAAGAAAATGAGGGGACTCGGTGAAAAAGGGTGCAGTGAACGTGAATGAGAACAGCCCCACCTGGATCCCATAGGCACTATGGAAGCAAAAACCCAGCCCTTATTTTAAATTTATTCTTGGCTAGAAAAGACAACAAAGCCAAGGCAACCAAAGTGTCAGCATAACGAGGAGCCCTGAAAAGACTGGAAAAATCTTTTGCTATTTTGCTATTTTGAGAGGGCAAAACACTAACATAGCAATTACGTCTTAAATCAGAAAAGGGTCAGCAAATATTTATGGATAAATTACCATAAAATTCTGTTTAAACTGTATTTTTTATGTTGCCACATTAAATTGAGTTTCTTTCTTAGTTTATTCAATACAAAAGACAAGTACCTTTCCTATTGTACTGAAAGGGTTTTTTTTTTTTTTTTTGAGATGCAGTTTCATTCTTGTCGCCGAGGCTGGAGTGCGGTGGTGCGATCTCGGCTCACTGCAACCTCTGCCCCCCGGGTTCAAGCAGTTCTCCTGCCTCAGCCTCCCGAGTAGCTGGGATTACAGGCGTGTACCACCACGCCCAGTTAATTTTGTATATATATATATATGTATTTTTTTTTTTTTTTTTTTAGTAAAGACAGGGTTTCACCATGTTGGTCAGGCTGGTCTCAAACTCCCAACCTCAGGTGATCTGCCCACCTTGGCCTCCCAAAGTGCTGGGATTACAGGCATGAGCCACTGCGCCTGGCCCGAAAGGGCTATTTTTAACAATTCTAAGAACTACTGAATGTAAACGTGAAAATAAAAATGTCTGATAAAGAAAACTACATTTGTGGAAATATTTATTGTAGAATACTGTGTTTGCCAATGGAAGCCTGACTTTACTCACAGCCTTTATCACTTGAATCTCAGTCTTACGATTACCTACTTATTTTTTTAAGCTATAATTTTACTTATAAATGTAGCTTAATTTCATGTATTAGAAAGCACAAGCTAGTGTCTTATGCTTCCTAAGTGGTGGCTCAGTGGGATTACAACCTGTAATCTCAGCACTTTGACAGGCCGAGGTGGGTGGTTCACTTCAGCCCAGGAGTTCGAGACCAGCCTGGGCAACATAGTGAGACCCTGTCCCTACAGAAAAAAAAAAGAAAAAATACAGGCCGGGCGCGAGTTCAAGACCAGCCCGGCCAACATGGTGAAACCCTGTCTGTACTAAAAATACAAAAATTATCTGGGTGTGGTGGCGGGCGCCTGTGTTCCCAGCTACTCGGGAGGCTGAGGCAGGAGAATCGCTTGAACCCTGGAGGTGGAGGTTGCAGTGAGCTGAGATCATGCCGCTGCATTCCAGACTGGCAACAGAGAGATTCTGTCTCAAAAAAAAAAAGTAATGCAAAGTTAAGTTTCTCCTCTGTCAGTACTACTCCATCTTTCCCTCTATAAAGCCAGAGGTATCTTCCCCATTTCTCTCTATAGATTAACTCTATTTGTGTACTCTGGATCCTGTCATTCACTAGTGCCTCCTTATCCATGGTTTTACTTTCTGAGGTTTTAGTTACCTGTGGTTAACTGATCTTCAAAAATATTAATTGGAAAATTCCCAAAATAAACAATTCTTGAGTTTTAAATTACACATTATTCTGAGCAGTGTGATGAAATCTCCTGCCATCCCACTGCATCTCACCCAGATGTGAATTGTCCCTTTGTCCAACATATCCACACTATATTGGCTACCGCCTGTTAGCCCTCTTGATTACCACATCAAAAAAATATAGGCCATATCCCCCTTGGATAAAGAGGAACTGTACTAGATTTTGCTTGCTTTCACTGAGAAAATTAAAAAGCAAAGATAGTAATGTGTAGAGAGCTGAAAAGTCACTAGGCTGTGGACAAGTGTAAAGTCGGATTTTAAAATGGAGAGTGTCAAGTTCATGCCATCAATGCTGAAAAGGATCTTAGGGTTTTAGGGAAAAGCTACCATTGTTAGAACTGACGAAAAAAAATTAAGGCTTATAAGAAATAGTGTGAAAATTTTAAGGGTTAATCATCAGCCCTCACCCTAAAATAAAAATCACACAATTCAGCCTGATGAACTAAGGTTTGGAACTTACAAGACCTTAGACTTTTTTTATTTGCCTATTCCTCAAAAACCAATGAGGACACAAACCAAACCATTAATACTAGTAATCTCTGATGAGCGGGAGTACAGGGGGCAGTGCCATTACCAAAATAAGCACTTCCACTTTTTATTTCATATATTGCTGTACTGTTGCTTTCTAAGCATGTATTGATTTTATAATAAACAAACAACCACCTAGGAGATAGCCTGTGATCTACAGTGTAAGGCATAAAGTAGATGCTAAAATATAAAAATGCACACTGATGATAGTGAAGATCAATTAGCCTAGGGTGAAGCAACCTCTCCCAGTTCAGTGACAAGAAGAGTTTCACTCCTTACCCAACAGCGGTAATTCTGCATCAGATTAAGCCTCACGGCCTGAATACTGCCATCATAACAGCCAGTGTAAATCTGGAGAAAGACAGGTTTATAGTGTCAGACCAAAATACATACAAACTACAAAACACCCTCAAAACAAGTCACAAGCTCCCTGAAGCAGCTACAAGAAAACAAAAACCTAAATCAAAACCAGCTCCAGAGTAGTAGAATGGGAAAGTAGTTTCCAGATCTTCCAGTCTAGGTATTTTGCAGCTGTGCTCCTTAGAAAGCCACTTGGGACCAGGGCAGAGAGGAGTGGCAGGGCTCAGAGGCACCCACTTGGCCTTTCTACTTTAACTGGGGTAGCCCTGGTTTCTATCGCGTGCTCTGTTAGGCACCTGTATTTCACTGGAAAAGAAAGGATTCTACCACTCAGAATCTGAAAAACATCCATTCTGGTTCAACTCCATAACTTAAAAGTAAAAAAAAAAAGGCTTAGCAGGGTTATGTGAATTGGTTTCTACTTTTAGATCTGCTGTAACCATGCCACACTGGCCAAATCTCCTGACTCCATTCCAGTGTTCTATTCAGATCATGTCTCTGGAAAAGGCACCACTCAATTTTTTGAAGCATCTTAAATTTACCTTCTATTTAACTGTAGTTGATACTACCATTTTTATTGTAATAATTTTGGCTGTTAATAGACAATGGAATATTCAACACTGTCCCCTGGTTACTTCCCTATTATGCCAAGAGATGGGAAGGTACTTAACAATGAGGCATATCAGAAGCAGATGTCACTTTTGGAAGTGACAAGAATTTTTTAGCAAACACATTCAAAAGCAAATATCTGACATGACAAATAACACTTACCATGCTTTTATGGATGGTCATACACATAATCATGTCTTTGTGTCCTCCATAAACTTGTAATCGATCATGAGACTTAGGCAGAAGAAAAAAAAAAAGAAAGAATTAAAGTTATTTATACCTTGCGTTTAATAAGTACAGTCCCTAAAGGCCTTTGGCAGGTTTAAAACCACACCTGAGGCGCTACGTGGAAGCACTAGTAGCATTCTAACAGAAATATAATCTAATGACAATTTTTCTTTTACATTCTACTATACAAGGAGGGAGCTGGTAATTAGAAGTAATAAAATCAATTTTGTTAGAATCAGAGTTTCAAACTTGAAATTGCACACAAGGAGAACTATAAATTAACTAGAACTAGAAAATAAGTTTTGACACCCATGACCCAGTTCGAGTGTCTCAGAGCAGTTTCTGAAAGCTGTAGTCCACAGGCCAGCTGCTTCATAATTCTCTAGAAAGCTCGTGAACATGCAGATTCCTGGGTTCCATCCCACCTTACTGTATCAAAAATCAACACTAAACTCAAAATGACAATCTCCCCAAATCATTCAAGCAAAATACTGAATCTAAATTCTACCTGTAATTCATAGACACGAACAAATTTATCCAGGCAAGCAGTCACCATCACTTTTCCTAGGATATTCACCACAGTCACTGCGTGATTGTGACCTTTATAGATCCGCACGAGCTCACCAGTCTGTGTCAGAAGAGAAGTAAGAGTCACCAGACTGACTTTTGAGACTCCTTCCTGGTTATAATTCTATAATTCTAAGAGGCATAATTCTGAGGATACTGTACACATACAATTAATAGTGTTAATTAACTGTACAAATAGTATTAAAAGTATTAACTTTAATGGCAGAAGTATTCCACAATCATTTATTACATATACAAAATACATGGATTGTATCCTGATGGAAAGACTCTAATGTCATGGAAAGAAAGCGGCCAAAACTCTATCTGTATTTATAGCCTTCCAAGTACTTTTACCTTTTTCATTTCACTGGATCTGGACCACAAGTCTATCAGTGGGGAATTACTACTCTGAGGTTACAGACCAGGAACTGAGCTTCACATTATTACTCTGAGGTTACAGACCAGGAACTGAGCTTCAAATTATTACTCTGAGGTTACAGACCAGGAACGCAGCTGCCTCTACAGCCTGAGAACACTCTCTCAGGTTGTTCATTTTTAAGAGACAGGGTCTCACAGGCCGGGCGCACTGGCTCACGCCTGTAATTCCAACACTTTGGGAGGCCGAGGTGGGCAGATCACTTGAGCTCAGGAGTTCAAGACCAGCCTGGGCAAGAGACCCCATCTCTACAAAAAAATATGAAAAAATGAGCCAGGCATGGAGGCTCACATCATTAGTTCCAGCTACTTGGGGGGCTGAGGTGGGAGGATCCCTTGAGCCTAGGAGGTAGAGGCTGCAGTGAGCCAAGACTGCACACTGCACTCCAGCCTAGGTGATACAGTGAGATCCCCATCTAAAAACAACAACAAAAAGATAAAAAGGAAAATAAATGGGGTCTCACTTGGTCACCCAGGCTGGAGTGCGGTGGTGTGATCATACCTCACTGCAGCCTTGAACTCCTGGGCCCAAACAATCCTCCCACCTCAGCCTCCTGAGTAGCTAGAATTACAGGACGCACTGTCATGCCCAGCTTATTAAAAAAAATTTTTTTAACAGACAGGGCCACTATTTTGCCTAGGCTGGTCTCAAACTCCTGGCCTCAAGTGATCCTCCCACCTCAGCCTTCTGAGTAGCCGGCATTACCGGTGACAGCCATTGGGCCCAGCTCTCAGCTGTTTTTACTAGTTCTATTTTAACTACATATCATACCCACTTTCAGAAAGCCTCAGCTGCTCCGTTTATTTCAAGTTTAAACGGGGCATTCAAACTAAACCTTACATAAACTTTGAGTCTGTCTGTCCACCATTAAAAACGTTGATGAGGTAGAATTTCTAGGTTACATAATATTATCCAAGAGCGCATGCATAGGGATGATGACAAATTCCTTCAGTGGATAAAGGGCTTAATTTAAATTGCAAGAGGTTTAAGAAAACCATCAAGCTTTAACGATTATTTTATTCAAGGTTTCTTTACACAACACCAACATAGCTTACATGAATGTTGTGGGCATGGACTGACTGATCACTGGAGCCACTGAACACGAGATCATTCACCACCTTAAAGAAAAAAATTCAACATGTCAGATTCTGTATACGGTTCTCAATTTTCTCTACAGCTTGTAATACACATTGGCAAATTCTAATTTCCATCCTATTTTGAGATGAGCACAATGAACTAGGTATAAAAGTTTCTCAGACAAATTTTCTTAGCTGAAACCTATGCCCCCTACCAAGCATGCTAATTAACTGATAATGTATTACTAGTTTGTTACCTTTCCACAATGACTATGAAGCAGCCTAGAAAGGCATTCGAGTATACCCACTCTATAACAAAATACACTCATTGCTTCTCAAATGAAAGTGCATCACTTGGTGATGTTGGTGTGAAGAAAAGGTTTGCAATCTCCTCACTCTTTCTGAGGTGGTGTTTCTAAATGATGCGTGAGACAACATGGGAAATGCCATTTAAAATCCTTCTCTGTTTTGTTTTGCTTTGCTTGAGTCAAGGTCTCACTCTGTTGCCCGCGCTGGAGTACAGTGGAGTGGCACAATCATGGCTCACCGAAGCCTCGATCTTCTGTGCTCAAGTGATCCTCCCACCTCAGCCTCGTGAGTAGTACAGGTGCACACCACAACATCTCACTAATTTTTGTATTTTTTTGGAGAGATGGAGTTTTGCCATGCTGCCCTGGCTGGTCTAGAACTTCTGAGCTCAAGCGATCCCCCTGCCTCGCCCTCCCAAAGTGCTGGGACTACAGATGAGAGCCACCCCGCCTGGCCTCAAAACCCTTCTATTTGTGCCAGACAACTCCTATTCTCTTGCACTGTACTTGCCTTCATGCAAAGAATGGTTTTGCTATGGCCCTCCAGAGTTCTGAGGAGCAGTCCATTCCGGGCATCGCGTACACTAATGGTGCAGTCATAAGAGCCCACGACCAGCAGTTTTCGGGCACCTTCCTGAGCTGTGGCAAGACAGCTGACTGCCCGGGGGCCATGGCATTCAAAGATCTCAAGTCGCTTGTTGTTCTGGGAAATAAGCCGAGATTAGAGCTAAAAACAACTTAGCTGGAAAACTCCAAAACGAACTAACCAAAATAATTACCTTGGTACAAACGCTCATTTCTGTCATCTGTACTCAAATTTTCATACCCACTCTGCAGCCTTCATGTATCCATCTGTGCTATTTCCCACTCCAACCCTCTTTGCTGAACCTCCCCTATCCCCTGATCTGAGGAGGGCAAACTCTTACATTATAAACTCCTTTATAATTTCAACCCACACCATCCCCATCCTAATTAGAAACTGGTTCTCTTTTTATGCTCTCTTTCACCACCTGTAAGTTAATAACAATGAAAGGTGAACTTTTTTTTTTTTTTTTTTTTTTCAAACTCTAGTGCGTTTTCCCTGACACAGACCCAGGAACTATTTCTGTCATCCAAAATTTAGGCAATCTATGTGTCATGCTGTTTCCAAAAATCTCTACTTAGAATTACCTTCCTAGGCAATTTCAGTAAGTCTCAAATTCTCCACTTTTTTTTTTTTTTTTTTTTTGAGACAGAGTCTCGCTCTGTCGCCCAGGCTGGAATGCAGTGGCGCCAGCTCAGCTCACTGCAACCTCCACCTCCTGGGTTCAAGCGATTCTCCTGCCTCAGCCTCCCGAGTAGCTGGGATTACAGGTGCCCGCTACCATACCTGGCTAGCTTTTATATTTTTGTAAAGACAGGGTTTTACCATGTTGGACAGGATGGTCTTGAATTCCTAACCTCAGGTGATCCGCCCATCTCAGCCTCCCAAAGTGCTGGGATTACAGGCGTGAGCCATCATGCCTGGCCTAAATTCTCCTTATTATGATGTTCTTTTGGCACCTGGCTCCATGTCATCTCTGTCATCATTTAGTAGACTATAGAAGCCTAATTATACCAGAGTGACAGGGTCACATCCTGAATCCCAAAACATTCTTTTATCTCAGATTGTAGACTTCTTTCCTTCATTCCCCAACCACCCCTGTTCATTAAACCTCCCAATTCCACAAAAGTTCTTTAGGTGCATGCCTGGAATAAGGCTTCTAAAAACTAAGTAGCTGATCATTGCTCAGATAGGCTCAATATAGGCTGGGAGCCTATATTGCTGAGCAATGATTTCAGCCGTCTTGAAGTGCTAGGGAGACAGACTGAATGGAGGTCAGGACCCAAAGGTGGACCGGCCCTGGTAAACAGTCCTGGTTTTCTGCTGTGACTCCAGAAGCACTACATTCTAAGAGTATGGACAAACTAGGAAAAAGCCCAGCCCTCATTTTCAAAATTCACATCTATGCAGAGATTCTCAAATGTCTGTCTCTAGGACCATCTTCTCCAGGGCTTTTCAATCCTTTAAAGAACTTTTCCATTTGAATTTCTTGTCATCATCTCATCATTTTGCCTCAAGACTGTCTTGCTCCTTACTTCTGTCTACTACTTAAAAAAAAAAGCGAGACAGGGTCTCACTCTGTCACCCAGGCTTCAGTACAGTGGTGTGATTATAGCTTACTGCAGCCTTAAAGTCCTGGCCCAAGCAATCCTCCTGCCTCAGCTTCCTGAGTAGCTGGGACTACAGGCGTGTGCCACCATACTTAGTTTTTTTCTTTTCTCTTTTTAGTTAAAAAATCTTTTTTTTTTTTTTTTTTTTTGTTTTTTTTGAGAAACAGGAGTCTTGCTTTGTTGCTCAGGCTGGTCTCGAACTTCTGGGCTCAAGCAATCCTCCTACCTCAGTCTCCCAAAGTGCTGGGATTATATGCATGAGCCACCATATCCAGCCACTTCTGTCCACTTCTGATAATCTCATGAAAGAGAAGATAATTAGGTAATTATCACATTTTAGCCTTTAAAAGATTTTAAATTTACTTTCCTCTACATTTCTATTGCCCTAATCCAATTTAATCAGACTTAGAACTTGTCTGCATCTAGAATGCAAAAATCTTCACTAATTGCCCTTCTGTGATGTATCATATCAAATACACCAAATCACTTGGCACTTGATTATATACACACTAGATTCTTCTAACTTGATTTTTAAGTTTCCTGTAGGCAGAAACCATGACATATTCTAATGCACATCTTCTGTTAGTTCCAGCTAGCACGTAGCCTATGAATGACACTGTAACAGTACCATTCTAACACATGGTTACAAGATGACCAGGGGATATGGTGCCACAATTAATTAGCAAGCAAACCTATCAAGTCTACCTCTTAGATTATATCTTTCCTCCAGTCCCTTCTCTTCATCCTGTTTAACCTTTTTCATGTCAGCTTCTACTACAAAGCCTCCTAAATGGTCTCCCTGCCTTTGCTAATACCAATCTTTCCCAATCGTATCAACTCCAGTGACTTTTCCTGAAACATAATGGGATCATGTTTCTCATACTTTAAAGCCTGTAAGATGAAGTCCAGCTACCTTATCAAAGCACACAGGGCCATCAAAAACTAAACCTTATCCTGGGGCCTAGCACATAATAGATGCTCAATAAAGGCTAGGTCAACATATGAATTTATCTCTGGGTTAGGAAAGAAAGAAGCCATTTGGGCATTACAGCAAATCTCTCAGTTCACCTCACAGATGGACCGCCCTCATGAAACCCTAAACCAGTGCCAAACCACACCAATGTCATTCTCAATGGAATTTAAGTTCATTTTTCTTCATTTGTTTTTTAATATGGAACGCTTCATGAATTTGCATGTCATCCTTGCGCAGGGGCCATGCTAATCTTCTCTGTATCATTCCAAATTTAGTGTATGTGCTGTCGAAGTGAGCACTTAAGTTCATTTTTTATGATGTCATTCTTAAGTTGAGACAGACTAGTTTAATCCATGACTCATTATTTGGCCCCAAATCTTTAGGCTTGGTTTAATTTAGTGGAGTTACATTTTGGTCCTGGCACATTTGAGTAGAAGCAGAGAGAATGGAGGATCTTGTTTCACTTACATCAGAAGATAACTGTGTTTGAGTAGCGGCTGATTCTGCTGCTTCCCCACAGAAGAAAACAGGAAAATCCCTGCCTGCTACTTCTTCCCACACAGACTCACACTATTTTCAAGTAGCATGGGAAGCAAGTCTTTTCTCCCCAACCACTAACCTTTATGTTGAAGGTGACCACAGTGCCATTTGCCAGTCCCGCATAGAGGATTCGCCACCTACTGTGCAAGCAGAGGACCCGGTCTTCCAGCTGTAACTGCTCCACACACTCTCGGCTCTGATAAAAGCACATAACCTTGAATCAGCAGAGGGTACTGACAAATGAAATGTCAAAAACAGTTCCTCCAGAAGCAGACTTTAAAATGACTCTTATGTGGAAGAAAATGTGACATCCGCTATTTTGTAGGGGACTATCTTAGATCTGTTTTTCCTTTGAAATATGAGGCCAAAGACTCCCAAGCTGTACGTAATGTGAAAAGAAACATAAATTCCAGTAATGTTACCCATGTTTCTAACTTAGAACGGAGAGATTTTTCAAAGGGCGCTATGAGTTGGGTCTTAGCCTCTTAAATTAAGAGGCCAAATATAAAAGACAAAGCTGTATTTTGACATCTAAAGAGAAAATCAGGATTATAGTTACATATTTGATAAATGCACTAATCAAATATGTGGTTTTCTGCAACTTACTCTCTATTTCAGTAGCTCCCAAATGCCTCCTTCAAACTGGTGCCGGGTTAGCTGGGCTAAATTACTCAAGAAGCTTTTAAAATATATAGAACCCAAGCTCCAACCCCACCCCTGAGACTCTTAATTCAGTGGGCTCTAGAATCTGTGTGGTAAAAAATTTCCCTAGTAATTCAGATGTACGTGCAGGTTTAATGCCCACTGTTTGATCTGACCTTCAAAAAACGATTCTACCAGTTTCCTCCAACTAGATTATACTAGCAAATCTCTTTACCTAGAACCAAGAATTGGGCCAGGACATAGTACATTCAAAATTTATTGTTGAGGCCAGGCACGGTGGCTCACGCCTGTAATCCCAACACTTTGGGAGTCCGAGGCGGGTGAATCATGAGGTCAGGAGATCAAGACCATCCTAGCTAACATGGTGAAACCCTGTCTCTACTAAAAATCCAAAAATTAGCCAGGCGTGGTGGCGCATGCCTGTAGTCCCAGCTACTCGGGAGACTGAGGCAGGAGAATCGCTTGAACCCGGGAGGTGGAGGTTACAGTGAGCCGAGATCACGCCACCACACTCCAGCCTGGGCCACAGAGCAAGACTCTGTCTCAAACAAACAAACAAACAAACAAAAACTTATTGTTGAAGGCTACTAAAGACCCAGGTGTAGCTTTTTAAGTGGGCTTGGCACTAGATGTTAAAATCAAGATGGTTATAATTGGGTAGGGTGGGACAAGCTGTGGTTAGGATGAGAAAAGCTGTGGGTTGTCAAACCGTTGATCTCCTCTCCCAGCCTTCTTTCATACCTAAAAGAGTCAGTCACTTAAATTATTCAATTTCTCCCCTGAAAAAATTACAAACATAAGTGCCATATACCAAATGGTAAGATATAGCAAAAGACAGTGAATATGCCTAAATATTAAGATTCATGTTGCTTCCGGTTAATCCATATGAGATCTTTTGTAACTTTATAGGGGAAATTGAACATTACATAGTTATAAAAAAAGAAGAAACTATTGGCACATATACCAATACAGATGAATTTTCAAACATCATGGTGAGCTAAAGCTAGACATTAAAGAATACATGTGGTATAGTTATACTGACGTGACAGCCAAGCACAGACAAAAGTCATCCATGACAGTAGTCAAAATAGTGATTAGCTTTAGAAGGTTATGCCTAGGGAGGCATTTGAGGGAAGCTTCAGGGCTATGAAATGGTCTATGTTTTGATCTTTGTGGTAGTTATACAAACAAATATCTGCTTTTCTGCAAGCTGTATACTTAAAATCTGTGTGCTTTACTGTATGAAGTTATGTCTCAATGTCAAATAATGGTTACAAAATCTTTTTCACTAGTGTACAGTCCTGCTATGCCAAACACTACACATTAGAACCCTTAATACTGAAAAGCTTTTTAAAAATTTTTTTGCTAATATTATGAATAAAAACGGTATTCCTTGTACTTCGGTTTTAATTTGCATTTATTTGCAAGACTGTATTTTTTTCAGTTATTTCTATTTCTTAAGAGACTTGCTTGTTTTTTGTCAATGTATTTATTTCTTTGTTTTTTGAAAGACAAGGTCTCCCTCTGTCTCCTGGCTAGAGTGCAGTGGCGTGATTACTGCTCACTGCAGCCTTGACCTCCGAGGCTCAAGGAATCCTCCCACCGCAGCCTCCTGAGTAGCTGGAACTGCAGGCGTGGGCCATCACGCACGCCTAGTTTATTTTTAAATTTTTTTTGGAGAGATGCAGTTTCATCATGCTGCCTAGGCTGTTCTTGAACTCCTGGGCTCAAGCGATCCTCCCGACTTGGCCTCCTAAAAGTGTTGGGATTACAGGCATGAACCACAGCACCTGGCTGTAGGAATTTAAAGGTACAAGCCCCTTACAACATATACCAAACCTATGTTTGTCATATCTTAAGTTACAGCTTTTCCCCCCATTTTTATATAAGACTATTTCTTGCCAAAATATGCTTACAATTTTTTTTTCACAAGTTTGTATAATTTTTTACAGGTTTGTACAAGTTGCCTAGCTAGGCTTGAACTCCTGGCCTCAAAGGATCCTCCTACCGCAATCTCCCAAGGCACTGGGATTACAGACATGAGCCACCGTGCCCAGCCTCTTTTTGTAGTTTCTTGAATTTTAAAGCTTTCTTCTTTTCTAATAGAAGCAATTAAAAATACAAATTTCCGGCCGGGTGCAGTGGCTGAAGCCTGTAATCCCAGCACTTTGGGAGGCTGAGGCGGGCGGATCACGAGGTCAGGAGATTGAGACCATCCTGGCTAACATGGTGAAACGCCGTCTCTACTAAAAAATACAAAAAAACTAGCCGGGCGAGGTGGCCGGCGCCTGTAGTCCCAGCTACTCAGGAGGCTGAGGCAGGAGAATGGCCTGAACCTGGAAGGCAGAGCTTGCAGTGATCCCAGATCACACCACTGCATTCCAGGATAGGCGACAGAGTGAGACTCCATCTCAAAAAAAAAAAAAAAATTAGCTGGGCATGGCGGTGTGCATCTGTAGTCCCAGTTACTCAGGAGGCTGAGGCAGGAGAATGGCGTAAACCCGGGAGGCGGAGCTTGCAGTGAGCCGAGATCCAGCCACTCTACTCCAGCCTGGGCGACAGAGCAAGACTCCGTCTCAAAAAAAAAAAAAAAAAATACAAATTTCCCTTTCAGCAATGCTTTAGCTGCATCCTACAAATGATATGTTGCATTTTCATTTAGTTAGATATTTTCTAATTTTCCTTGTGATTCCTTCTTTGAACCACAATAATTTAGAAGTATGTTATTTTCATCTCCCTATATTTGGGGATTTCCAAGATTTCTGTTACTGCTTTCTAATAAATGTCACTGTGGTTAGAGAACATACTCCGTATGATTTTGGTGCTTTTAAATTGATTGAGACTTATTTAATAGCCCAGTATGAGGTCCTGGTGAATGTCTTTGTGCACATTCTTGAAAAAAATGTGTATTCTGCAATTTTAAGTGGAGTGTTCTATAAATGCTAATTGGATCTTATTTGTTAATGGTGTTGTACAGTTCTTTTTTTTTTTTGAAATGAAGTTTTTCTCTGTTGCCCAGGCTGGAGTACAGTGGCGCAATCTCAGCTCACTGCAACCTTCACCTCCCAGGTTCAAGTGATTCTCCTGCCTCAGCCTCCTGAGTAGCTGGGATTATAGACACGTACCACCAGGCCCGGCTAATTTTTTTGCATTCTTATTTTTGTTTATTTATTTTTTGAGACAGAGTCTCATTCTGTTGCCCAGGCTGGAGTGCAGTGGCACAGTCTTGGCTCACTGCAACCTCTGCCTCACAGGTTCAAGCAATTCTCCTGCCTCAGCCTCCCAAGTAGCTGGGACTATAGGGGCACGAGCACCACACCTGGCTAATTTTTGTATGAGGGGGTTTCAACATGTTGGTCAGGCTGGTCTCAAACTCCTGACCTCAGGTGATACGCCCACCTTGGCCTCCCAAAGTGGTGGAATTACAGGCGTAAGCCACCACACCCAGCCTAATTTTTTTGTATTTTTAGTAGAGACAGGGTTTCACCATGTTGGCTAGGCTGGTCTCAAACTCCTGACCTCAAGTGATCCACTCGCCTCAGCCTCCCAAAGTGCTGGGATTACAGGCCACCACATCCAGCTGGTGTTGTACAGTTCTTATATATCCTTGATGGTTTTTTATTTAGTAGTCTATCAATTATTGAGAAAGGGTTGTTGATGTCCCCAACTATAATTGTGAATTTGTCTATTTCTCCTTTCAGTTCTATCAGTTACTGTTTCATATATTTTAGAGTTCTCTTATTAGGTACCTGTACTTATAATTGTTGTATCTTTCAGCTGTGCTGACTCATCATTATGGAATGTCCTCCTTTCTCCAGTAGTATTGTCCTTTTCATTATTTAAAGGGACAGTGTCTCGCTCTGTTACCCAGGCTGGAGTGCAGTGGCACTGTCATAGCTCACTATAATCTCAAATTCCTCAGCTCAAATGATCCTCTCACCTCAACCTCTCAAGTAGCTACGACTAGAGGTACATACAACCATGCTTACCTCACTTTTTCATTTTTTGTGGAGATGGGATCTCACTATGTTACCCAGGCTGGTCTGGAACTTCTGGTCTCAAGCGATCTTCCCACCTCAGCCTCCCAAAGTGGGATGCAGGCATGAGCCACAGTGCTCAGTCATTTGTCTTAAAGTCTACTTGCCCAATATTAACATAACCACTCCAGTTCTGTTACTATTTGGATAGTGTATCTTCTTCCATTCTTCTTCTTTTACTTTCAACCCATTTTGTCTTTACATTTAAAGTAGTCTCTTTGGCTGGGCATGGTGCTGCATGCCTGCAATCCCAGCACTGTGGGAGACCAAAGCAAGGGGACTGCTTGTGCCCAGGAGCTTCAGACTAGTCTAGGCAACATAGCAAGACCCTGCTTCTAAAAAAAAAGGCCAGGGGCGGTGGCTCAAGTCTGTAATCCCAGCACTTTGGGAGGCCGAGACAGGCAGATCACGAGGTCAGGAGATCGAGACCATCCTGGTTAACCTGGTGAAACCCCATCTCTACTAAAAAAAAAAAAAATACAAAAAACTGGTCAGGCGAGGTGGTGGGCGCCTGTAGTCCCAGCTACTTGGGAGGCTGAGGCAGGAGAATGGCGTGAACCCGGGGGGCGGAGCTTGCAGTGAGCTGAAATCTGGCCACTGCACTCCAGCCTGGGCGACAGAGCGAGACTCCGTCTCAAAAAAAAAAAAAATATTTAATTAGCAAACCGTAGTGACATGTGCCTGTAATCCCAATTACTCGGGAAGCTGAGGCAGGAGGATCACTTGAGCCCAGGAGTTCCAGGCTACAGCGACTTATAATCACGCCACTGCACTCCAGCCAGGGTGACAGGCCAAGACCGTGTCTCAAAAATAAAAGTGTGTCTCTTGTAGACAACAAAGATTTTGATGTTACTTCTGTATCCAGCCAATTTCTGCCTTTTGATTTTAGTGTCAGTTCACTCACATTTAATATAATTATTAAATATGGGTAAATTTAGGTCTCCAATTTGCTATTTGCTTTCTATTTGTCTCATTTTTATTCCTCTATTTCTCCTTCTACCTTCTCTTGTATTAAGTATATTTTTAGCTTGCCATTTTAATCCCTCAATTGACTTTCTAAGCTCAATTTCTTTGCATTATTCTTTTTTTTTTTTTTTGAGAAGGAGTCTTGCTCTGGTGCCCAGGCTGGAGTGCACTGGCATGATCTTGGCTCACTGCAATCTCCGCCTCCCAGTTCAAGTGATTCTCCAGCCTCAGCCTCCCGAGTAGCTGGGATTACAGGTGTGCACCACCACACCTGACTAATTTTTGTATTTTTAGTAGAGATGGGGTTTCACCAGGTTGGCCAGTCTGGTCTCAAACTCCTGACCCCATGACCCTCTTTGCATTATTAGTTTAGTAATTACTCTAGGGCAGTATTTCTCAAAGTGTGGTCCCCAAACCATCTGCATCAATATCACATAATACCTTATTAGAAGTGTAAATTCTTTTTGTTTGTTTTGGTTAATTTTTATGCTTTTTTGAGGTAGGCTCTTGTTCTGACACCCAGGCTGTAGTGAGGTGACACAATCATAGCTCACTATAACCTTGAACTCCTGGGCTCAAGTGATCCTCCCACCTTAGCCTCCGGAACAGCTAGGACTATAGGTGTGAGCCACCACATCCAGTTCATTGTTATTTTTTTTATAGAGACAGGGTCTTGCTATGTTGCCCAGGTTGGTCTTGAGCTCCTGGCCTCAAGCAACCCTCCTGCTCTGGTCTTCCGAGTGCTGGGATTACAGATACGAATCATAGTACCTGGCCTAGAAATGTAAATCTGTGAGTTTGACCCCAAGCCTACCGCATCAGAAGCTCTGGGAAGGGCTGCGTGTGGTGGCTCATGCCTGTAATCTCAGCACTTTGGGAGGCCGAGGTGGGAGGATCGCCTAACTCCAGGAGCTCAAAACCAGTCTGAGCAACATGGTGAGACCCTGTCTCTTAAAAAAACAAGAAACAAACAAAAAAACACCTCTGGGAGTGGGGACCAGTAATATGTGTTTTAACAAGCTGTCCAGGTCAATGTGATGCACGCTAAAGTTGTAAGCCAGTGCCTCTAGGGATTACATTTTTAAAATTGTAACAATCTAGTTCAAATTAGTACTTATTCCCAGTAAAATATAAGAACCTTGTTCTAGCACAGCTCCATCCCCATCTACTTCTTTATGTTCCTGTTATCACATATATTCCATCTATGTTATAAACTTAATGACAGCCTTATAAATTCTGCTTCATGTATCTCCATCTTTTAAAGAAATTAAGAACATATTGTATACAGTTTTAAACATAATTTTCTCATTTATTTCAGTGCATTTAAGTTTAAAAAACTCTCAGAGGAGATGTCCATTTCTAATTCTGCAGATTTAAAAAATTTATACATTTTGCTTTTTTTTTTTTTTTTTCCCTGAGACGGAGTTTTGCTCTTGTTGCCAAGGCTGGAGTGCAGTGGCACGACCTCGGCTCACTGCAACCTCTGCCTCCTGGGTTCAGGCGATTCTCCTGCCTCAGCCTCCCAAGTAGCTGGGATTATAGGCATGTGCCACCACACCCGGCTAATTTTGTATTTTTAGTAGAGACGGGGTTTCTCCATGTTGGTCAGGCTGGTCTCGAACTCCCAACCTCAGGTGAATCCGCCCACCTCTGCCTCCCAAAGTGCTGGGACTACAGGCGTGAGCCACCACACCCAGCCTACATTTTTCTCTTTATTCTATCTAGGATTAATTTTGATACATGATATGCATAACATTTGTGGCAAAGACCAAGGAAGGTATATTAATAGTAGGAAGTGAAAAAATACTGGTGGAGACAGAAAATACAGTTTATGTCTAAGTCTCATATCTACCTAAAGCTACAACAATGTGCTAAACATTGTTTAGAAGCGAAAAGGAGACGGTGGGTAGAATGAAGCATCTGCCAGTGTCTTCACTCCACACAGTAAATACAAAGCGACTCAATATGAACCACTTTGGATTTCTCTGGACCCACCTACCTTAATATTATAGCAGCGGACGGTATGGTCACTGGAGCCAGTGTAAAGGGCAGCGTTCTTCCCAGATGTCTGAGTAACCAGGAGGCAGTTTACTTTCGAGGTATGGCCCTCAAAGACACCAACACATTTCCGACTCTAAAGTTTAAGCACAGACCAGATTATTACTTATAAGATATAGAAGGATTAGATAATATATTTCCTCAAAAAAAAAAAAGATGCTAAAACATTCAGTTCACTGCTGTATCCTCAGTGTCTAAAACAGCACCTGGTACACAAAATATATGTTCACCAAATGCCAGCAAACAGTCATAGGCAATGAGGTATCTGAAAGTATATGTTAGTTGAGCCATACCAAAAAATATTTACGGCAATTCACTGTAAGATAGCCAGAATTTTAATTAATGTTTAGGGCAAAGCTTTCTGACATGGACCAAGGACCTAGCAAATCCAAACTGTAGCTAATTACCCACGAAAGATGTGCATTTGATAAGCAGCTTGTGAGAATGCACCATGGTATTAAAAAACATATCAGCTGCTATCACAGGTCTAGTGGTTCTGGTGGTGTTTCTCTTCTTTTCTTTTTTTTTTGAGATGGAGTCTCGCTGTCACCCAGGCTGGAGTGCAGTGGCGCGATCTCGGCTGACTGCAAGCTCTGTCTCTTAGATTCACGCCATTCTCCTGCCTCAGCCTCCTGAGTAGCTGGGACTACAGGCACCCGCCACCACACCTGGCTAGTTTTTTGTATTTTTAGTAGAGACGGGGTTTCACCGTGTTAGCCAGGATGGTCTCGATCTCCTGACCTCGTGATCCGCCCATCTCAGCCTCCCAAAGTGCTGGGATTACAGGCGTGAGCCACGGTACCCGGCCTCTGGTGTTGTTTCTTATAGGTACATCCAAATGTTATCTCAGTGCACATACTGAGATCTATTTAGAATGTACATGTATACACATACACATACATATTTTGATACCCTGTCCCCCTAGATCTTACACCTATACATCCTGGTAGCATTGCTTTCTTTTTTCAGTCATTCGTGTTAATCCTCATATCATTAAGCTAAAGGAATCTACATACCTGTTGCCTATAGCAAACACATTTTCGTGGTCTATCATCTAACTTTTAAATTTTCACGGACTCTAGCAATTTTAAATATTTTCATGGTGTTCATTCAGACAACATCATGTTCCTCAAATTTCTTAAGCTGTCATTGTTCATAATTAGTTTATGAACAAATTCAAATTCAAAACTCAAAAGTTCATTCTTTTGAGAGTAACAAGCATCAGATAATACTAAGTGTGAGGTAGTGGAAAAGTGTTGCTCTCCTTAATAACTCGAACTCTACTTGTAATCAATCACTTGTCAGGGAAAATACCTCCTCCAATACTTCCCCATATTCACTTCATCCCTCCTCTATTATGTAGCTGCTATGCAAGTGACCCCATTACCAACTCCAGTGTTGGGACCTGAACAGTCCAAGACCACTGGTGTAATCCCAACCGCCTTTTGCCACAGGCAAAGGTGATCGTTCAGGGAATAAAACCCAGGACCCTTTTGTGCTGGTGGGAGGGAAAAAGAGACCCCAGCGGCTCCTGACATTTACCTTGTGAGCAGGAGGGGAACTAGCTTTCAGAAAGAGGTGATACCAGAGAAGGCAGAGTAGAGGGACAAAAAGAAATGAAGTCCTCAATGACCTTGCGGAGCTACTGGATCAAATGCATCTAAAGTCAATCTAAGGCCACCCCTTCCTCCAGACAGCCAACAAATTCCCTCTATTGTTTAAAAGAGTATAAACTGGATGTTCCAAAACCTGCAACCAAAAACATACTACATGTTCTATCAACTTACCACCAGATTATAAACCCGGACAGTTTTATCTGCTGAACAGGTATATAGTAAGTTCCCAAATATCTGAATTGCATTGACAGCAGCTTGGTGCCCCTCAAAGGTTCCTTCTGTGGGCTCATCATCATCTCCTGGCTCTGAAGATATTTCTGGAAAACAAGAGTAGGTTTCAGAGACCTGTCTGCTAGAGTCTGAAAAGACCCTCAAAAATCAGAACTATTATACAATACAGCAGTCCCTAGATTAAACCAAAAGTAGATCCCCTTAAAGCTTAGTTCCTCTATCAGACTACTCCAATTCTGATTACACATCTTCACTATGAAGACTGCATAATAAGCAAAGGCCTTTCACTTAGGAAAAAGATAGATAATTACATAACGAGCTTTTGAGCTGGGTGTGGTGGCTCACACCTGTCATCTCAACACTTTGGGAGGCTGAGGTGGGCAAATCACCTGAGGCCAGGAGTTTGAGACTAGCCTGGCCAAGATGGTGAAACCCCATCTCTACTA
>NW_012115143.1:418855-421524 GCF_000951035.1 Colobus angolensis palliatus
ACTGCACTCCAGCCTAGGTGACAAAGCAAGACTCTGTTACAACCAAACAATCAATCAATAAGACAGATGAGAATAAGAATCTGAAAGACCAGGATTTGAGGTTTTAAGAATAGCAGAACTGTTGATCAAGGCAATCCTCTTGGTGATAAACCCCTCCCCATTCTCTTATTCTATAAATATATTTAAGTAGGTTTAAATTCTGGCTTTAATATTTACAAGGCTTTTAATTCTGTGGTTAATTTAAATAAAACTGAACAGCAAATACCTGAAGAATTCTTTGATCCTTTTATGGAAGAGATCACAGTCTGAGTTTCTGCCACACTACAAAATAATAGCAAAAGTGTTCTCAGCATCTGTGTGAACAGGGCGGGTAGCAAAAGTAAACATTTCCTGACTCAAAGGATTTTTCTAAACAATGGGCAAAGTAGTAATGATATAAGAAATTAGTTTTTCCATCTGAAATTTCTAAAGGAAGGGAAATAAAAGCAGAGTGAATATTTATAACACAGTCAAAAGAGAAAGCAGAAAATCTCTACTGCCGAGCTTTAATTTTTCCATGTCCATAATCCCTGCTGCATTCACGTAAATTTTGATTTTTAAATAAATTCTGATTCATAATTTAAAATTCTATCTGAAAAAAATAAAGTTGGTGAAAGTTCTTCTGACTGGACCAATACAATACTCTTACCTTACAGGGATGCCGTCTTTATAGCGAGTGCCAATTTCACTGGTCGAGCTAACTTCATCACACCCAGAACGAGAAGTTTCTAGCAGGTTTTGCTCTGTAGAGTTCCAAATATCCTTTTTAGATGGGCTGTCTGGTTTCTCTTCTCCTGATTCTGAAGAATCAATGGCTACTACTTCTAACTGAGGATTAGGAATTTCTAGGACTTCCAGAGACGAGTCACTATCTGGCTCATCTCTGACACTCCCTTGCTCCCGACCAGTCCTGCTGTCTTCCCAAGTGGAGGTTGTTACTTTCCCCCCTTTAATTAACTTTCCAGCTTTTACTTTCCTTACGGGTTTAACAGTCAAAACATCCTGTTCAGTGTCACTATTCTCAGGAACATGGGCAGCCCGTAGACTTTTCTTCTTCCGAAGTTTCTTCTTTTTCTTGCTTCCCCTAGTCTCAGCTGATGTCAAAGTGGATTCTGCCTGTTGATCAGGCTGGTCAGCTGGAGAGTGGGGTTCCTTTTCCAAAGGGGTTTCTGAAGCAAAAGACAATCTTAGAAAAGAACTGGTACAGGCTTCAGACCCACTATTGCCTCTGGTTGGCTCTTCCCCTTCTTTATTTATGCTAGAAAGACCAGCTGATTGGGAAGAGGGAGAGTTCTCTCTGTTTCTGGTATTTCTTTGCTCCACAGAAAACTTCAGTTCTTGGCTAGGCTCATGGAAACTTTCTGTTGACTCTGATAAGGACAATCTAGCAGTGATGACTGGATAAACTGGACAACTGTCACTGATCTCTCCTGAATTGAGAGGAAAAAAATTATTGCATCCTTTTTTGTGTTTGCTGCAATTTATCACTGACTGAAACTCTACCAAATATTTCAATAAGATGTTCACAAAACGATGACTGTTTCAGCTGGTATCTCACCCCTCAGTTTCCCATCACCTACATACACTCCTATGACAGCACTTACTACCCTCTGCCTTGTGTGAATGTCACAGACACTGTGTGTCTTATTCCCTACAAAAGCTCCTTGTGGGGAGGGACTGTTTCTATTAATCTTTTTTTCTTGTTTTAAATGTCCACACATTTAACATTGTGTTTTATTCTTAGCAGACACTTAAATGTCTACTTAGCTGAAGTCCTTTTACTTTTATTTCTTTGAAGTTTTCATTATCCACACCCATCCAATTTAGCTACACTTTAGTAGTTAAAATATTTGCTGACTTAGAAATGTCAATTTCCTTTGACACTTCATGTCTAGGAATTAAAAGTGATGAAATAATCACAGATGTACTCAAAGACATATACAATGCAGTGTTATACAGACTATGAAAAAAGTTAGAAAACTAAATATTCAAAAAAGATTCACCACATAAATTACTGTATATCCAAATTATGCAACTATTCAAATATTATGCAACTTGTAATATAAAATATTTTAGATAAATTATTTTTATGATAGAAAAATCATGATATATTAAATGGAAAAAGTCAGGTTATATATGATTGCTCCTTTGTATAAGTTCCACATGTAAACACAAAAACATGATTTAAGAAAGACTGAAATAATATGTAATATGAAAAATAGTACCAAAATATTTCATGTAATCCATAAATATATACACCTACTATGTACCCACAAAAATTTAAAATAATTTTAAAAAATATGCTACGGGCTGGGCACGGTGGCTTACGTCTGTAATCCCAGCATTTTGGGAGGCTGAGGAGGGCAGATCACTCAAGGTCAGGAGTTCAAGACCAGCTTGGCCAACATGGTGAAACTCTGTCTCTATTAAAAATACATAAATTAGCTGGGCATGGTGGTGGGCGCCTGTAATCCCAGCTATCTGGAAGCCTGAGACAGGACAATCACTTGAACCTGGGAGGCGGACGTTGCAGTGAGCCAAGAGCATGCCACTGAACACCAGCCTGGACAACAAAAAGCGAAACTCTGTCTTAAAAAAAAAAAAACTGCATATATATATAAATATATATA
>NW_012115143.1:422199-444017 GCF_000951035.1 Colobus angolensis palliatus
AGGATGGTCTCGATCTCCTGACCTCGTGATCCGCCCGTCTCGGCCTCCCAAAGTGCTGGGATTACAGGCTTGAGCCACTGCGCCCGGCCAGCTTAGACATATTCTCAAATGATAACCAGGTAAGTGTTATTTTTTGAAAAGAGTGAAAACCCTGGCTATTTCTCAACACAAAGTTCTTAGTAGATGATTCCAAACCCCATCATGGTCACCTGCCTCTCAAGCTTATATTAACCCTGGTTTGTATTTGAGATTATATAGACAGTTAAGTGCAAAGAAATTCAGAGGATAGACCTTATTTAGAAAATTGGTTGAATTAACTTCAACCCCATTTATTTCACACAAAACAAATTTTATACTTATCCTAATAAATGGAACCTTGTGGGTGTTAATACAAAGTCAACTCTAACCCTAGATTATAGGAAATGATAGAAAATGACTGATATTTAAATTTCATTCTCCAAAATATTTTAAAAGAATCCTCCTGTATATACGAAGAGAATTTCAGTGAAAAATTAGTTGTATTTGCTCATTTTAGTTTTAATGAGCAAGTATGGCTTAATCACTCATAAAAATGCCCCAGTCCCACTACTGGGATGCCCTTAACCCAGAGAAAAGCTTACATACTATTAGCTTCCAGTAGTTCGTTGGACACATTGCAGGCAGAGCTTGGTGGCACAGCATTCACATTCTCATCTTGTTCAGGAGACATGGGCTCTTGTTTAATCTGAACTGATGAGTCTGGAGCAGGGACACTGCCATGGGTTTGGAAAGTAGGAGATGTGGCTATTTGAAGAGAGGCTCCGGTGGGTGATGGAGACGCATGGGAAGATGGAGGCTCCAGAAAAAGTGGGAAAAAGGGAGTAGGCAGCAGTGCGGCATCAATGGATGTTTGAGATCTACTGTTCCTTCGTTCTCGTGTGAGGCTACAGGGAACCTGGTCTGGGTGCTCAGAAGGTTCATATGTTTCTAGAATGGGAAACAGACATACATAGAAATGCAAAAATGTTATCTGAAAAGTCATTTGTTTCTGAGCTAACTTGTATATTTAAATATTAGAAAAGAATTTTAAGTAAGTAAGTATATTAGCATAGTCTGTCATAATTCTCCGAAATATAGAGAATATAATCTCTACAACCACCAAGGATACAGACAGAATAGGCATCAACATTTTTTTTTAGATAGGGTCTCGCTTTGTCACCCAGGCTGCAGTGCATGGACTCAAGCAATCCTCCTGCCTCAGCCTCCCAAGCAGTTGGGATTATAGGCACATGCCACTATGCCCAGTTATTATCGTTATTATTTTTTTGAGACAGAGTCTCACTCTGTCGCCCAGGCTGGAGTGCAGTGGCACAATCTCAGCTCACTGCAACCTCTGTCTCCCGAGTTCAAGCGATTCTCCTGCCTCAGCGTCCTGAGTAGCTGGGATTACAGGCGCCCGCCACCATGCCCAGCTAATTTTTGTATTTTTAGTAGAGATGGGTTTTCACCATGTTGGTCAGGCTGGAATTATTATTAATTATTATTAATAATTATTAATAACTTTTGTATTTATTTGTAGAGACAGGGTTTTACCATGTTGCCTGGACTCAAGGAATCCACCTGCCTCAGACTCCCAAAGTGCTGGGATTACAGTCATAAGCCATTGTGCCTGGCTACATTCCAATTTTTCAAATTTTAAATGACTTATCCAAAGTTATATAGGTTACTAATGGAAGAGCAAAGATTTGAATCCAGGCCTCTTGATTCCTAATCAAAACTCTTTCTAAAACATATTGTCTGTTGCTAAACATTTTTGGGATGCACCATCTACAGACCTTACTATAGAAGGATGAAACTGGCCAGGCGTGGTGGCTGAGGCCTGTAATCCTAACCATTTGGGAGGTCAAGTTAGGAGGATTGCTTGAGCCCAGGAGTTTGGGACTATCCTGGGAAACACTGGGAGATCCCATCTCTATAAAAACATTTTTTAAATTTTTGTAACTTTTTATAATTTTATATAACTTTTTATAATTTTCATAACCTTTAAATTTTTACGATTTTAAATTATAACTTTATAAAATTAAAAGTTAAAAATTTTAATAACCAGGCATGGTGACACACATCTGTAGTCCCAGCTACTGGGGAGAGTGAGGTGGGAAGATCACTTGAGCCCAGGAGGTTGAGGCTGCAATGAGCCATGATCATGCCACTGCGCTCCAGCCTGAGTGACAGAGCAAGGCCCTGTCTCAAAAAAACAAAAAAGGATGAAACCAAGGAGACAGGAGAGAAATAACATGACCTTTTCATGACTACTTTTCATTCCCCTCAAAGAGAACAAAAAGGCCTGGTGCAGTGGCTCACGCCTGTAATCCAGGACTTTGGGAGGCTGAGGCAGGAGGATCACCTGAGGTCAGGAATTCGAGACCAGTCTGGCCAACAGGGTGAAACTCTGTCTCTACTAAAAATACAAAAATTAGCTGGGGGTGGGGTGGGCACCTGTAATTCCAGCTAATCAACTGCTGAGGCACGAGAATCACTTGAACCCGGGAGACAGAGGTTGCAGTGAGCAGAGATTGCGCCACTGCACTCCAGCCTGGGGGATAGAGCAAGACTCTGTCTAAAAAAACAAACAAAAAAAAAAAACAGAACAAAAAAGTAACAAGCTATCCATCAGATGCCCTCTGAATACCTTGTAATCCCTGTAGAATCTGTATTCTATGGGTCCTCAGTGCACTCATCTCCATAGTTATCTAAAAATAAAGTATTTTATTAAGCATTTTGAAATCCAACTTGTAGGATCCTCTAGGTCTCCCCACTTTTCTTCCATGTCCTTGACCAAAAATCAGTGTTTTGACTGCTCTATGACCCAGCCAGCTGCAGGTTTTCCCCAGCAGGCCTGAATCCCACCTGGGGCCTTGAAGATTCCCAGGCACTGATAAAAGTATCTAGGTTGTTGCCCAAAACACTGAAAGAAATTGGCCCTGGCCTGGAGCCGAATTCCTTAAACCCTCATATAAACTCCACATCCCGCCCGCTGGCTGTGGATACACCTAGGGAGAACACCCCTTTCTTGCTGTCCCTTGTCGGGACTGCTGCAGCCTACTCTGTAAGTAAGCTCTCCTAATAAATGCTTTGGACTCATCACCCTGGCATTTTGTGCTTCTTTCATTGGAATCCTAACTGTCCCCCATTAGGCACAGTCTGGGCACTTCCCTTGTGGAAATTCCCCTGCCACTGTTTTTGGGGTGACTCCAGCCATGGGTTTGGCAGGACAAAACATTATTTCAGAGATGATCCATTTTTATTAAATCCTCCACATGCTGTTACCTGCTGCTTGAGCATAAGTAGCCTCTGAACTTCCACATAAGCTGTCTGAAGGGCTGCACGGGCTTGCAGAAGATTGTTATCCATGCACTGCAATGACTTACTAAGTTCTTCCTCCCTTAAAGAAATATTCAGCAGCTGGTCAACCTGAGAACGTTCTGCCAAAAGAAACCACAAGGTTCAGGTTAATACTAGAGATTTCTGTCTCATCACACAGCTCCTCACAAGATTGAACTATTCCCACTATTTAGGATAAGACTTTATGTATTCCTCAATAGGTCACTGGAAATTCACAAAACATTTAGTCAACCACAATGATATCAAAGCTAGGAACCAAAAGTGACACCTGCTAAGATGGAGGAGTCTCATAAGCTCCAGGGTCCACCACATCATTCTGTCTCATCTGATCACCACCTTCCACCACTGCCTTTCCAGGTGAAATCTGTCCCATGCAAACCATCTGTTCTACGTCTCGTTTCCCATTCTTCCTTTACCTACCACTGTCTTCACAAAGGACTTCTGCTTAGATTGGACTCTGGACCTAGACTGCTTGCACTCTCTTTCCAATCCATATTTAGTCTGTCAGTTGACTTAAAAATTGTTTTTATTAGAGAAGACTTCCTGAAGAAAATACAACTGTGAAATAGTACACTTAACTTACTTTGAATAAAATGTTCTGTGTGTGTATTTACCATCATTGGGTTTGTCTGGTTCCTATTCAATATGCCAGGACCTCTCCCTTAAGCTCCACACCCACATAGCCAACTACTGACTATGATATTTCTAGCTAGGTTATCTCAAAGGTCCTTTAAGTCAAAGAATCCCTGAGGGAATTCATCACCTTTCTCTATTCTCAATCTGCTCCTCTCATGGAGCTTTCTAGCTCTACATATGATCCATCTGGTTGGTCCAGCCAGAAATGTGGGTTGTCCGTGACTCCTCCCTTATCCATCACATCCATTCACTCAAGCCTCATCCAATCACTTCTGGGACTAGCCGTTATACTAGAACTGGGTTAGAGTCAAGGAAAAGCAGGAATCACAGAAATATATCAATGAGGGAGCAATGTTAATAACTTCTTTCCTAATTCACTTTAGAAAAACAACCAAGGAAGGGAGTGTGGAGGTAGGGCAGCGGGGAAGCAACCAAGATGCCTCAAAAACAGAAAGTGAGAGAAATGGCTATACATGACCAAGAGGGCCAACATGTTTTATCCCACTGAAAAGGCTTAAGGAAACTTTCTGGCTATATATTGTCCCAGTGATATACTAACCTTGGCTTACAAGTCTATGTGACATCATATATTTCTTCTACAGTTGTAACTGGATATATTAGGAAATCAAACTTTTCTTTCCTCTTAAGCAAGGCAACAAAAATGTCCAAAAAAAGTCAATGGACAATCAGTGTTTGATAAATGACAAGCTATGCTCTGTGTCAAGTTGTACAAACACTGAACTGCTACAAGAACCTCTTGGGGCTGGACACAGTGGCTTACACCTGTAATCCCAACACTTTGGGGGGCCAAGGCGAGAGCATCACTGGACCCCAGCAGTTTGAGTCCAGCCTTGGCAATATAGCTAGACCCTGTCTCTACAAAAAAATAAAAAGAATTAGTGTGTTATTACACACCGGTAGTCCTACCTACTCGGGAGGCTAAGAGAAGAGGATTGCTTGAGCCCAAGAGTTGGGAGGTTATCAAAAAAACCCAAAAAATGAAACAAAAAACACCAACTTCTTTCTCCCAAAATATTCTGCACCATACCTTTTTTTCCTTTAATTTTCCTTCTTTTATTTTTTCTCTCAAGACTTGGGAGTTCAGGAGAAGATCCATCCTGGAGTGATAAAGAAAACTGCATAAAATCCAATGTGTAAAAGCCATTATCCAAGAGGAGCAAAAGGAATCAATTCTAAGATAGCCGTACCCTGTTCCTCACTATTGCTACCATCTCTAACACGATCATAGGAGTCTCATGCACATGGTACAAACTCAAATTTCAGTTCAATAAACATATCTAATTCAAAAAGAAAGAAAGGAAAAAAAGAATCCAGGGTGAAGTGCCTTCTAGCATCCTAGAGGTAGGAAAGCCCATGGAGGTCAGACAAAGCATTCCATCTTGGTGTAGTAAGGCACAAGTAGAAGTATTGACAAAGCTAGTTATATATATAAATATATATAATTATAACTTGGCATAGTTTCTACTTTAAATTTCAGCAAGAAAACCTGTACAACAAAAAGCTTAACAGTCCACGAGACAGGCTCTTTGTCATAGGACAATTCCTCAGCTTGAAGTGTATTTTAAGTCATCCAATAACATCCACTACATATAGCATCTAGCTCAAAGGAGCAGAATTGCAATTTGAAGCAAGCCTAAAATTCACGACCTTAACTACTATGTTTATCACCTCAGTAGTAAATGAGAGAAGCCCAGCACAGCGACACATGCTTGTAGTCCCCAATACTTGAGAGGTTGAGGCAGGAGGACTGCTCGAGTCCAGGAGTTCCAGAGCAGTCTGGACTACACTGTGAGACCTCGTCTCTAATATAAATTTTAAAATATTATAAAATAAACAAATAAATAATGAAGAGAAGAACCCATTTTTTTTTTTCACATTGCCAGATCCCAGACTATCTCACTACCAGTACCTCTTTCTTTCCAGAAAGGGATACCAACAGGGTTAAGCAGTATTAGCGGCAGAATTGCCGGAAGAGCAGAAGTGCTATCAGTGAAATAAAAGATTCTTAAAGGCCAGGCTGGGTAACTGAAGGACAAAGGACAGAGTTACACAGACTAAAAATATTTCTATACTCTGTTCATATATACGCACTCTAATAGTATTAAAACCATCTTAGTGTTAAGCCTAGCACTCCTGAATCCAGCAATCATCCATGCTCTACAACAGTAGAACGCCTTTCTTCAGCAGCAGTGCAGAATGCATCTATGAAAACAGATTGAGTTACAGCTGAAGATGTGACTGATCCTTGGTCAGGTGATACAAAGAATCATTGGCTTGGACACTGGTTTTAGATATGACTTCATATTTTCCTGGTACTGTACATTCATATTAGATTACATTTAATTTAGCAGAATTACTCAGTGTAAGAAACCAGTAGGATGAAAGTAAGGACCTCACAATTCTTCTAGAAGTTGAGAGAATCACAATCCCAGACACCTAAGAAAAACAGTTGAAGCTTTTTTAATAAGCAACTAACTTGCCACATGCGATGTTCTATAAAAAGCAGAGGGAATTATACTCACTCCAGTGGCTCTTCGTTTCTTTCTAATACTTTGGCCATCATTTTGTTCAGCACCAGAGGTACAGCTACTATCTGTGGCTGCATCCGCTAAACTGGAGATCACAAGGGCTGAGGATGCATTTGATGACAGAGAGTTTCCTTCTCCATTACTCTCTTGGGAATTCTGACTCTCTGAAGGTGGCATAGACCTCTCCTGGCTGTTCAAGTCTTTTGCCGAATGCATCAAAGGTATTATATCATCAGAAGGTAATTGTGCACTATGTCGCCTTCGGGTAGCAACATTTTCAGCCCTTTCACCTGTTCGGAGGGAGGCAGCCAGAGGTGTCACTTCTTGTTTGAGGTGCATGGTTGCGTTCTGACTCTGTCCAGCCCTCAATGAGTTACTAGGTGAAACCATCTGCTGGGGCTCATTTTCTTTGCCTGTACCTTCCTCACTGAAGAAGCTATACACAGAAGGAGCTCTGTCCATGATCACGCTGCTCTCAGAAAGGCTTCGCTTTCTTGCCAAGCCAGGGGATGAGGAAATGGAAATGCCTTCCCACTGGAATCCTTCTAGACTGGACAGATCAGGTTCCCCATCCAAATCTAAGGCTTCTTGTTCATTTTGAACAAGGGGTACCATTTCTATGCCAAACCTTAAGGAAGAAAGAAAAAATGAAAACATAAATTGGATATGGTTGTTGGGAGAGTCATTATTTTTTAATGTGCCAGGCTCTCTCAAGCACTGAAGTTATAAAAAGGTGGTTCTTGTCTTCAAGGAACTCACAGTCTAGTAAGTGATACAGATATAAATATATTATGTTGTGACAAGTACCAGATTAGAGGTTTGTATATGGCTACAATAATATATTTGAGGGAGTAAAAATTGAGTTTTATTTCATATGGAGCTCTAAATCTATAATAATACATATGGCACATAATTTTTAAAAGCAACCAAACCAAACCAAAACAAAAAAAAACCTTTTATTGAGCATTTACGGGTGCTTTATACTGATAATTTCAAGTGCTACTCACAGGGTGTGGGAAAAAGAAAGTGGGGGAAAACAAATCCATTATTTCAACAAGTACGGAAATGCCCCTGAAGCCTAGAGAACTGTATCATCATGCAGCAGTGTTATGACTTTCAAGTAGCAAACCTATGTTGAACACTGTTTTACCATTCAGAAAAGTCCACTACCTCAACATAAGATGAAGAGCCAAAATATTACACAAGTGCTCAAGAGAAAGCATGTTGTAGTAATAAATACAATGCCCAGAGTACATACAGAAAAGCTAACTATTCGTAGGTTCCAAGTAAAAGGTAATGAGAACAGTTCTATTTAAAAGTTACAGCACGCATTCCAAAATTAAGATCTAGAAAAAGACACAGATCTATAGCTCTACATTTTTATACTGTCGTTTTCTACCCCTATAAAGTGATGGATTTTACCCCTACAAAGTGATGACTTTTCTTACGTCACCATCTTGTTTCTCAAGTACGTGTGCTTCCATTTTAACCTGCACTCTCTGGTAGGAAATACTTTATTCCATCTGTCATAGAGTATCAGTCACTATTTGATATTAAATCAAGACATCTACAACAGATATTGTTGGCAAACATTTAATTAAATGAAACACGTAGAATCTCTTGATCAGGGTCAAAGGGTTACTTTAAAAGAAAGCGAGGGGAAAAAAAAAAGAAAGACACTGAAAAGCAGCACACACCTGGGTAAGCCTTTGCCCAGCTCTTGCTTTTTCTTGGTTACTTGCTGAATGACCTGTTCCCAGTTGACATTTCTCCGAGATGCATTTAGAATCTGCCGTAGGGTTGGCTTGAGCCCAGACTCCTTCTCTGTCTCACTCTTTCGGTGACCGCTAATATTGCGAATGCGGCGGGCACTATTGAGGTTTGGCTCAGGAAGGTGCACTCCAGTTTTGCTCTTCAAACTAATGTGCCGGGTTAGATCCCTCTGAAGTGAGGCAGGAAAGCCAAGCTTACTTAGTTCAGGCAGGAGAGGGCCCGAGGGCTGACTGATGTCACTTTTTTGAAGCTCTGCATCCAAGCTAGTACTCTCAAAGCCTTCTGTTTCATAAGATACATGAGATTTAATAGAGTCATCAACCTGTGCATCTTCTAGAGAGGTTTTCAAGTCTAGCAATAAGCCAGGGTGTGGACTGGCTGCAGATGTCATTTGTAATTCAGATTCTTTCTGGTGAACTGTGGGATTACATGGGGAAGTGGATAGTTCTCTAGAAGTCTTCAGGATTCGGTCATCGTCCTCTTTCTCATCAGCAGTACGAGTGCTGCCAGATAACAATTCTGTAGTTGCAGAACCTAGGGTTCCAATTTTTGTTCCCTGCTTTTCCATGTCAGATGTCTCTCCATCACTTTCATCTTCTAGTGCATGCACTTGAAACTCAATTTTCAAAGACCCTTTTTCAGATTCTTCTACATTTCTACTTGCTTTTGCATAGTTCCTGGTCCTTTTAGAAGTGCTAAGAAGTGGATTTTGCAATGACTCATGACACTGTAGCACCTCTTTGGCCTTTCGTAATGTATCATTTAAATTGTCACCAGATTGCTTTTGAGAGCCAAATGGACTTTTACTCCCTTTTAAAACATGAGGACATGAACTACGCAGTTTGGATATGTAAGGACCATGGTTATCTTCTGCAGAGGGCTTGTTCGAGGGATCTGAGTGTTCTCCAGGGGAAAAAAAATTTGTTTTGGTGTTTTTTGAGGTATTCTTTGGATCTTGCTTTTGAGGAAATGGTTTAGTGGCTGGACATGGAAGGAGTGGGGATTTCAATGACGGCATTTTATTTGGGGCATGCTCTTGTTCAGGTTTTTCTGTAACGGAGCACTGTCTCACAACCTCGAAGGAAGCAGCAGAATCAGAAGAGGCCTTGTGATTAAGAGATCCAGTATGCATTTCTTTTTGTGTTTTCTGTGTTGGGGAATTATGTGTTTCATCATTTTGGGGCTCCTGTATTCCTGTAGTTATCAAGCTAAAATCAAAGAGAGGTTTCTCTATCATTTCTGACTTGTTACCAGTGACGTCTTTCAATCCCGACTGTAAATCCAGAGTCTTCTGGGAAGGGTAAGGCGTCCAGCGACGAGGCTTTTCCCTTGCCGCACTGCCATTCTTTCCACTAACTTTGGAAGTAGCAGTGTCTGTTTGTTTAGTGGTTTGGCTTTCCGGCTGCTCAAAATTGAAGTCGAGTAAGCCTTCTGAAGGAAATGTATCACTTGCAAATCCTTCAGAAGGACCTCTATATGTGGCAACTGTACCAAGTTTGTCATTTTCTTGCCGCTGCCAATTATATCTGTCCTGACTGTATTTGTTTGACTTACTAGATTTCTTGTTCCATAGCATAGTCATGTCTTCCATTGGACAGTTAGAATTTCTGTTTCTGCCTGGTTGAAATTTGTCTCCAGGGCCACTGTAATTCCAATTATTTGTACTACGTACACTGGATTTCCAGTTTCCGTTACTGTTGTTCATATGCCAACTGGAAAAGCCACCTGTTCCTTCAGAAAGCCAACTGGAATTCCTTCCTGTACCATTATGATTCCAATCTACTGTTCCGCTATTTGAAAGCCAACCACCTCCAGAATTACTATGGTTGTGAAACCAAGTCGAGGAGCCTCCCGCAACACCCTTATGCCACCCGGAACGTCCTCTTGGCCCGCCACCATTCCTCAAAGAATGTGGAAAGCTGTTTTTCCTAGTATTATTAAAGCCATCTTTTTCCCATTTCCAATCCCGCTGTGGAGGTCCACGATGATGCCACGCAGGCTGACTGTAACTTTCTCTGTCTTGGTAAGGAATTCGGTCTTCTCGTCTCCATTGGGGTCGTCTGTCATCAGAGTTTATTTCTTGGTTGCTATTGGAAGGTTCATCTTGTCTGGAAAAAAACAGTTTTTCATTAGTAATTTAAAGGAATTCCTATGCTACCTTGAAAGGCATAACCCTCCAAACTTTCCTTGTACTTTCCTCCCGTTACTTAGAATATGTAACCGAGTCTAGTTTCATAAATACTGGTTGTTTTCATATCTTTAAATGATATATTTAAACTTATATTCCTCAACTTATTAACTTAAAAATTAAACATTTTAAATTATTTAAATTTCAAATAATTACAACCATCTCCCCTATCACCCAGAAATATTAAAAGTTTGGCACATTTGGCCAGGTGTGGTGGCTCACATCTATAATTCCAGCCACTTTGGGAGGCCAAGGCGGGCAGATCACTTGAGGTCAGGAGTTCAAGACCAACATGGCCAACATGGAGAAACCCCATCTCTACTAAAAATACAAAAATTAGCCATGCGTAGTGCCACACGCCTGTAACCCCAGCTATTCAGGAGGCTGAAGAATGAGAATCACTTGAACCCAGGAGGCGGAGGTTGCAGTGAGCTGAGATCGCACCATTGCACTCCAGCCTGGGCAACAGAGCAAGACTATCTCAAAAAAACAAGCACAAAATCTGACACACTTATATTCTCCTCCCTTTCTTGGTTCTGTTTTTCTGGGCATGTTCTGAGATTTTGTCCCTATCATCCAATTATTATTTTTATATTATGCAGCTTTTTTGGAATAAGAACAATTATATTTTATAGCTATAGTTATCTTTTTTTTTTTTTTGAGACAGAGTCTTGCTCTGTTGGCCAGGCTGGAGTGCAGTGGCACAGTCTCAGCTCACTGCAACCTCTGTCTCCGAGGCTCAAGCAATTCTCCTGCCTCAGCCTCCCAAGTAGCTGGGATTACAGGCATGTGCCACCATGCCTGGCTAATCTTTCTATTTTTGGTAGAGACGGCGTTTCACCATGTTGGCCAGGCTGGTCTCAAACTCCTGACCTCAGGTAATCCACCCACTGCAGCCTCCCAAAGTGCTGGGATTACAGGCATACAGGCATGAGCCACTGCGCCTGGCCTAGTTATCATATTTAATACAATTTTATGTTCAGCTGCCCTTAATACCATGATTTTTCCAGTTGTAGGTTCTTTCTGAAAAACTCCCATTTCTTAACCTTAGGGTTAAGACATAAGATTATACTTTCCATGGTTATTTTTATTAATAAACACTTTGACCAGTACCCATTCAATAACCGTTAGTGGTATCAGAAGACTTTTATGTACAGTTCCGGTTTGTGAAGGGCTTAGCATCTAGCTGAGATAATAAAGTCACAAACAGGAGGAAAATAGCATATACCAAACAAGTAGTAACCATAAGATGTGCTATAAGGAGCTTCATGAGCTAGAGGTTTTTATAAAGAAACTACAGCTGTTTCATGTATTCATGTTAGATGAGGAGTCCACAGAAACATGAATAAAGTTCAGTAAGCATCACAGCAATAGGTGTAAACACTATTTTCTTCTACACACTGCCTATGGTGTGCGTGGGCATGGTGCTTATCACATGCGAAGTGCTCAAAATACTGAGTACTGCTAGTTAAAATTTACTGAGTACCTAAGTGTCAGGCATTTAATGCCAAGCACCTTACACAGATTATCTCTTTTAGTTTTTATAATCCTGAGACAAGTATTCTTTTTTTTTTTTTTTTTTTGAGATGGAGTCTTGCTTTGTCACCTAGGCTGGAGTGCAATGGCATGATCTCGGCTCACTGCAACCTCCACCTCCCGAGTTCAAGCAATTCTCCTGCCTCAGCCTCCTGAGTAGCTGGGATTACAGATGCCTGCCACCATGTCTCACTAATTTTTGTACTTTTAGTAGAGACGGGGTTTCACCACGTTGGCCAGGCTGGTCTTGAACTCGTGACCTCATGATCTGCCTGCCTCAGCCTCCCAAAATGCTAGGATTACAGGCGTGGCAAGTATTCTTATTATTCCTACTTTTCAGATGAGAAATTGAGCAGTAGAGAGGTTACATAACTTGACTAGAATAAGACAGCCAGAAAGTAGCAGAGCAGAGATTTAAACCTTGGCAGTCTGACTCCAGCCAGAGTCTATACTCCTAACCATAGGCCTTCATAGAATCAACATCTCATAACAAAGTTTCCACATCTAAGTTCCTTCCTCTTACCTTGACTTAAAAATCTTAAACTCAGTACTGACTTAAATTGGCTTTAAAGGCTTTTAATGTCTATGATATTTTGGACACAGATTGGAACTTCTTCCTTTTTCATAAGATGGAATTTAAAAGTCTATCTAGAAGTTCAAACATCCACTAATGTTACATAAATTACAATCATTTCTAAACAGGAGACTCTGTTTAGAAAGTAACAAGTATTATTACATATAGCAGCAGAATTTTTTTTTATAACCATTAACCGAATTGTCTTTATGTTTTGATTCTATGCAAAAACTTTTGACATCCAAGGAGACCACTGACACAGCTATACTGATATGATCAGAAATGGGAGAACTGGGGGATAAATAACTCACGAAGAATTCCCAGATCTCATGAATTGGCTAGATTCAGAAGATAGGAGCATTCAGCTAAACCCACAGACCAGAAAGAATAATCTAAGTTAAAAATCATGAAGGAAAAAAGAAAACAACTCCTGAAGTAGTAGATGATTTTGGCCAGGTGTGGTGGCTCATGTCTGTAATCTCAGCACTTTGGGAGGCCAAGGCGGGTGGATCACTTGAGCTCAGAAGTTCGAGGCCAGCCTGGGCAACATGCCTAAACCCCATCTCTACCAAAAATAAAAATTAAAAGAAAAATTAGCCAGGCATGGTGGCAACGCATGCCTGTAGCCCCAGCTTCTTGGGAAGCTGAGGTGGGAGGACTGTTGGAGCCTAGGAAGTTGAGGCTGTAGTGAGGTGTCATTGTGACACTATACTCAAGCCTGGGTGACAGACCAACACTCTGTCTCCAAAAAAAAAAGAAGTAGTAGATTATTTTATAAATAGGTCACCAAGGAGGCATATCAAAAGACTCAAAAAATAGTAACTATGATGTGAATATCTAATCTATTCTGTCTTAATGTTTAATTATTTACACAGATAACGCTAATAATGGCACTAGTATGTAAGAACAAAATAGAAGTTAGTCTCCCAGAGGCTTCAACTGCCTAAAGTAGGAGAAAGTAAACTGCAACTATATTAAAAGTAACGAAAATGTCATTTGAAGGACTAAGCTACTAAATGATTTAACAACCATGTTGTTTGAGTGTCCCTCATCTGAAACGCTTGGGACCAGAAATGTTTTGCATTTCAAATTGCTTTGGATTTTGGAAGATTTTTGCATATACATAATGGGATATTATGGGAATAGGACCCAAATCTAAATATAAAATTCATTTATGTTTCATATATACCTTTTATACACAGTCTGAAGATAATTTTAGGTAATATTTTAAATAATTTTGTAAAATGAAATGAGGTGTGGAATTTTCCACTGATGGCCTCATGTTGGCACTCAGAAGTTTTGGATGTTGGTGCATTTTCAGATTTTGGATTACGGATGCTCACCCTTTATTGATATTTTAAGACTAAGAAAGTCTCCTTCAAGGACTTGTTCAAAAAACTTTTTTTTTAATTTTAATTTTCTTTTTTTTTTTGGTTACATATATAAGGGCTTCCTATGTTGCCCAGGCTGGTCTTGTAGCCCTGGCCTCATCTCCTCGTGCACCAGGACAACAGGCCTGAGCCACCGTGCCTCCCGGCAAAAAAATTTTAAACACACAGAGTAAAAACGACTTCCTTTTTATAGCCAAGCCTCTAACTAAAAAGAAGGTACAGACCAGGTATAACTAGTATTCAAGAATAATCTTTAAATTTTTATTTTAGAATCTGAAATGATTCTCTTCATATTCTGGGACTTAAAAAATTATCCCACCTCATAAGTGCTTCTCTCTCTTCCCCTCACATCTGAAAATTTCTACCTCATTAATTAAACTCTTTTTAACAAATTTTACAATTAAACTCTTTAGACCAGAAAACAGTAAGGTGAAAACATAAATGCCTAATACCTGAATGTAGAAATGTAGGTATGAAATTATGCAGTACAAATTAGAAAATTTATATTGCTTAAATGATCTTGACACTATCAAAAAAATGTACTCAATAAAGCACTGTGGTAGTCACTGGGTATTCAAAGACAAAAAGATAAATCACATTTGGCAGACGCACCACGTTAATTCACACCAGTCAAAAAATATTTTCCTAAGAAATGTTATTTTGGCAATAAGACTATACTATGCACTATATAATTTATACAATGAAGCTTATATTCTAACACCTTTCCACTAGAAAATTTAAACACCAAATAAAAACTTATTGGTATTCAAAAGATTTGGATACTGGCCAGGTTCGGTGGCTCATGCCTGTAATCCCAGCACTTTGGGAGGCTGAGGCAGGCAGATTGCTTGAGGTCAGGAGTTTGAGACCAGCCTGGCTAATGGGGTGAAACTCCGTCTCTACTAAAAATACAAAAAAAATTAGCCAGGCGTGGTGGCGGGCATCTGTAATCCCAGCTACTCAGGAGGCTGAGGCAGGAGAATTGCTTGAACCCAGGAGGCAGAGGTTACAGTGAACCAAGATCACACCACTGCACTCCAGCCTGGGTGGATGACAGAGTGAGACTCCATCTTAAAAAAAAAAAAAAAGATTTGGATACCAATAAAACCATTCTCAACATAATTACCAACATGGCAAAAATTTCAGATATGTGGCTACAGCTTACGTAGGAACAATACTGAGTTTGCTTTTTTAAGAAGATATTACAGTAGTTCAGGAAAGCATTCCACTGCCCTTTGATTAATAAGACAACAACCTCCAGCTAAACTTTATACCTAAGTTTAAATGCTATGGGCTGAACAGTACAAAGATATAAAATGCATTCTCTGCTGTGTTCTGTTATAGATAGGCTTTTTAAAAAATCAATTACTTACCGACTTTGTTCTTTCCTTTGTTTTATTAACTGAACGAGTTCCTTGTCAAAATAATCTTCTTCCTCTTCCTCTCCTTTTCCATCATCTTCTCTTTCCTGGGCATCAACGTTATCTTTGTGCAACTGGCCAGAAATGTGCTTTGCATATGCAGAAAGACCCACTTCTGTGACCCCGCACACTCGGCACTCATGACTAATGTCCCTAGGGAAAGAGGGAGATGAGGGACATTCAATTCTCCCCACTGGCATGGCACACTCACCAGATCTGCTATCGTTTCCTCTGAAGGACACTGCACACTTTGGCACAGTGAAAAATTAGTGCTAATTAATTTCAATGCTCCTTTCATCACTTTTAATAAGTTTGTTTATAATTTACTTTTGAAATGAGTTTAAGATTCTTTTCCAGCAATCAAGAGGCAATACACTTCAGATAAATGTCGTTTAGGAGGAGAAATCTTCTTGAATTGCTGTACTTAAAATCTTGTCAGAGGAAACATGGTGAAAGGGGAGGCAGGGCAGGGGGCTCAGAGCAAGCAGAAGTTGCTCTGGAGCACACCCATGGTGCCAGCTGCACTCAGAAGGCCTGGTGACAGCGCTTATGTTTAATCTTCAGTCTAGAGCTTTCTTCCAGTGAAAGCTAAGGGGTGGAAACAAGAGTAGGTGGCGCAGCCAATCCCAAGTGGGTAACTAAATCGGAACAGCTGGAGCTCTGCCTGGAATGTGAGGATTCCGGACCCAGGAGTAGTCCAGGCAAACTTTTTTGGTCTGGATGATACATGTGATCTACATTCTGCTTCAGAAGGGCTTATTTTAAAGGGAATGGAAAGCATTTCAGTTGTAGGAAGTTAACAGCTGTGCCAAGCAAATGTGTTTTCTCAAGTTTCAGAAAATGCTACACTTCAGAGATGCAAAACCAGGTTTTTAGTTAAACTAGGCAGACTTTTTTGCTTTGTTTTGTTTTTTTACTTTACATACTTCATGGCAAATCTCACTTAACCAGTCTTCAGAAGCCAAAGTCTTGAATCAGTGTCCAGAACTGTAGCAGATCAATAATTTAACTGCTTTTTAGCTTCTGGAAATCCCTTGACTGGGTCAGCTGACTACGCAGTCATTTATGAGAAACATCTGAACACCATAGTTACAAGACAGCAGTATCCATTCAACAATCCAAATTGGCTGAACTCTGTATCATGTGTCTTGGATTTAGACGAGTTATATTTTTGCACTTCCTATGCCAATCTATTAAAAAAAACTCAACAACCCAAAAAGACATGCCGTCTTTGTCCAGACAGAAACACATACACACACGTGCACCTCTGTTCCATCTTTCCCTCACAAATACCTAACTAGACATAGGCAGAATTTACATCAATCAACCAGAAGAGACTCTCAAAACTGGGCACTTCGTTTACTAGAAGACAGTTAGTGTTACAGATTACCTGAATATTCATTCAAGAAAAAAAAAAAAAGGCTGGGCTTGGTGGCTCATGCCTGTAATCCCAGCACTTGGGGAGGCCGAGGCAGGTGGATCATGAGGTCAGGAGTTCGAGACCAGTCTGACCAAAATGGTAAAACCCCATCTCTACTAAAAATACAAAAATTAGCCTGGTGTGGTGGCGTGCGCATGTATTCCCAGCTATTCGGGAGGCTGAGGCAGGAGAATCGCTTGAACCCGGGAGGCAAAGGTTACAGTGAGCCGAGATTACACCACTGCACTCTACCCTGAGTGACAGAGCGAGACTTCATCTCAAAAGAAAAAAAAAGAAGAAGAAAAAAAATCTTACCAAAAAACAGCTAAATTCTAGGCATGCTGTTTTTTGGTAAGGTGTTTTCTTTCTTTCTTTTTTTTTTTTTTAAAAAAAATGAATATTCAGGTGACCTGTAACAGAAACTATCTTCTAGTAAATACTTAGCATAGTCACTCTTATCTAGGGCGACAAAGTCTAAACACTCAAACATTGCCTAGTAAGTTTAAAAAAAAACACTGTTCCTTATTTTGTAAGGATCATGGAGAAGAGCTCAGAAAAACTGAGAAAATTTGCAAGTTTTCACTGTTTTTTTAACTTTGTAACCTCAAATACTGATATTTTTAAGATTCATTTTAATGTGCTCTGACCAGGTTACCTAAAAATATCAATACCTGATTACCCAGAATATCAATATTATAATTCCACAGGTACTTAGATACATTACTTTTACTGAGGGTTTTCAACTGCACTTACTACATTTATACACTTAAAGAATAATCTTCGGCCGGGCGTGGTGGCTCATGCCTGTAATCCCAGCACTTTGGGAGGCCAAGGGGCAGATCACTTGAGGTCAGGAGTTTGAGACCACCCCGGCCAACCTGGTAAAACCCCATCTCTACTAAAAATACAAAAATTAGCCGGGTGTGGTGGTGGCACCTGTAATCCCAGGTACTCGGGAGGCTGAGGCAGGAGAATCACTTGAACCCGGGAGGCGGAGGTTGTATGAGCCAAGATTGTGCCATTGCACTCCAGCCTGGGCAACAGAGTAAGACTCCATCTCAAAAAAAAAAAAAAAAGAAAGAAAAAAGAATAATCCTCAACTTTCTCCAGTTTACCAGGGATACTGATACTTTTCTCTCAAGCAATTAAACTGATGGTAGCTCATTCCAACTGAACGTTAATAACAAGCTGTTTCTCAAAGCAACACACAAAGAAGTTAATTATATAAATCTATCACAATGGGCAGCATGAGAACAGTCCGAGGACTGTAACAAATCTACAATATCTCCTTTACACTATAAACATTCCAATCAACTCAATTTTCCAGTTAGAAAATCTTTTTGTTGGCCGGGCGCAGTGGCTGAAGCCTGTAATCCCAGCACTTTGGGAGGCTGAGGTGGGTGGATCACGAGGTCAGGAGTTTGAGACCAGCTTGGCCAATACGGTGAAACCCCACCTCTACTTAAAATACAAAAATCAGCCGGGCACGGTGGTGCGCACCTGTAATCCCAGCTACTCAGGAGGCTGAGGCAGGAGAATCGCTTGAACCTGGGAGGTGGAGGCTGCAGTGAGCCGAGATCACTCCACTGCACTCCAACCTGGGTAACAGAGTGAGACTTGGTCTCAAAAAAAAAAAAAAAAAGAAAATATTTTTGCCTTAAAACTCTCTAAAACTATGGAAAATATCTTAGCCTACTTTTCTCTCTAAAAACTCACAGAATGCTAAACTGAATACTGCAGTACCAGGGACATCTTTCAACTAGGGACTTTAGTATAATCCCCAAAAGGTATTTTAAAATAAAATTCCTGATTTTATCCTTACTTCTAAAATGCAGAGAATTTGTTTAATGCTCAAACTATCTATCAAAACCCCTCACTCTTAAAAGACACAACTAGAAAGCAATACTGACTTTCCAAAATATTAAGGAATGTTGCATAAAGTAGGCAGAACTTAACTGTTAAAAATAAACATCCATAATAATAAACCCACACAGCTTGCAACCCCCAAAGCACAAACATATGTTGGATTCTTAACAGTGGAACATTTTCAAACCATTTTGCAATCCTAGTGAGAAAGAATATAACCATAGTTCCAAAATTATTTGACAATGAACAAATCAGAGACCCTGCCCAGAAGGGCACAGGCAGTAGTGCAGTATAAAAGTTAACGCTAGCCGGGTACTTACGCCTGTAATCCCAGCACTTTGGGAGGCTGAGGTGGGCAGATCACCTGAGGTCAGGAGTTCAAGACCAGCCTGACCAACATGGAGAAACCCAGTCTCTACTAAAAATACAAAATTAGTCAGGTGTGGTGGCGCCTGCCTGTCGTCCCAGCTACTCGGGAGGCTGAGGCAGGAGAATCACTTGAATCCAGGAGATGGAAGTTGCGGTGAGCAGAGATTGCACCATTGCACTCCAGCCTGGGCAACAAGAGCAAAACTCCATCTCAAAAAAAAAAAAAAGTTAATACTAAAAATGATTTTTCAAAAAACCAAATCCCTAACATTTTCCTATAAATAAAATCCAATTTAAAATAGAAACTCTGCAAGAAACTTCAAAAAAAAAAAACACTTTATAAGAAACTTCAAAAAGTATAAAGAGGTAATATGGTGACCTCCACACACATCTGTTTTCAGAAGATGCGGTCAGACCACCCTGTTCTTTCTCTATGGGACCATATCTTCTGAAAATTCAAATGTGTATGGAGTAAGCATATTTACCTCTGTTCTCTACACAACAGGTATTCATGCTTCAACATACAGTGTTTGGGAAACCACTTTTTAAAAACCTAATAGCAAATTAAATAATATTTTAATGATGCTACTTGACATTTATTAATAATCAGTTAAAATCCTACACTGTGTGAATAAATAAAATAATTATGGGGGAAATGTACACCTTTGCTCCTTGGCTAGCAAAGGCAATAATTTTCCTTAGGGCATTTAAAGGAGGGCCTAAATTAGCTTCATCCTGTTACCACACAATTTCCTCTCATGTGCGAAATGCAGTCTTAAGATACTCTTTCCATACGCTTTTCTTTATTAAGCTTGCTCTAACTACCCGACAACAGCTGCTGAATAAATAAAGGTTGTGCCTTTTTAATAGTCTCTATCTGGAGATGCTACTTACGGCCCACGCATTTGAAGAAGTATATTAGGAAAAAATAGGGAAATATTTCACATGTCCACAGCTGTGAACCAAATAAGACCAGTTACTTTTTGGTTATTCAAGTTTGCATGCAAAGCCTAAACAACACGTACTTTGCAATTCTTAACCAGATCACAACCAAAAACTGTAGACACAACTACACAGAGCAAAAGAAAGTCTCAGTGTCAGAAACTCAGTAGTTAAAAATGAAATCCAGAGGAAATAATCACAAACTCAGGATAACAGGGTAAAGTAATAATGACTGATAATTATTTGTCCCTATGGTACAAGCTGGTGAAGACCATCCTTACAGTAAAAGCTCCAAGCCAGTAAACAATTTTTGAGATCTTATGGGATTTCCTATAATTTTGTAAGCTGTTTTTTCTTGCTACCTGTTTGTCTTCTCCCTTATATGTAACATAATTTGTTACAGGTCAGGAACACTATATCCAATATGTGAGTAAATAAGTACTAAAGGCTATCCTCTAAAGAAAATGAGTTAGGGTGCGAAACCTGACATTCCTATTGGCAGCTCAGGGAGGCTTTTAGTGCCTTTTTCCTAATTATTTTACTGTGATCCAAACAATTAAAAATGGTAGATAAAATCTCCATGGCACAGTGTAGTTGCATGGGTGGAAAAGAACACACTACAGAACAAAATATAAATGACAATGTCATTATGTTAATATCACAAAACAAAATGTGTATCTATAAATATAAGTGTATAGGCCAGGCGTGGTGGCTCACGCCTGTAATCCCAGCACTTTGGGAGGCTGAGGCAGGTGAATCACCTGAGGTCAGGAGTTTGAGACCAGTCTGGTCAACATGGCGAAACCCGGTTTCTATTAAAAATATAAAAAATTAGCTGGGTGCGGTTGCGCGCACCTATAATCCCAGCTACTTGGGAGGCTGAGGCAGGAGAATCGCTTGAACCCAGGAGGCGTAGGTTGCGGTGGGCCAAGATCGCACCACTGCACTCCAGCTTGGGCTACAAGTGTGAAACTCCGTATCAATCAATCAATAAATAAGTATGTAAATACACAGAAAGAGATCTGGATAGGATATACACCAACCACTGAGTCTCCCCTAAGAGAGAAATAGGATTTAGAGGGGAAAGGGCAGTGGGGTGGGGAGAAGACTTTTACTTTTTAAAAAACTTTTATGATTCTGCATTGATTATAAACATGAGTCTTATGTGACCAAACTTGGTTTTGTTTTGAGACAGGGTCTCACTGTCGCCCAGGCTGGAGTGCAGTGACACGATCATAGCTCACTGCAGCCTCGAACTCCTAGGCTCAAGGGATCCTCCTGCCTTAGCATCTTTACGTAGCTGGACTACAGATGCAACCCACCACACCTGGCTATTTATAGACTGATTGATTGATTGATTGACTGATTGATTTTTGGATAGAGACGGGGTCCCACTATGTTGCCCAGGTTGGTCTCGAACTCCTGGGCTCAAGTGATCCTCCTGTCTTAGCCTCCCAAGGTGCTGGGATTATAGGCACGAGCACTGTGGCCAGCCCAAACATTTAAAACATTTTAAATGGCTGATTAGTGATGTCTGAAATAAATGAGTCATTAATCTTTGAATGCAATGGGCTTCTCTCCTACAGACTAGATTTACTGACCTTGTTTGTTTTGTTTAACGATGTAGTGCAGATGGGTCGGGTGGCAGGTAAGTAACCCTTAATGAACTCTAGAAGGAAGTCTGGTGAAAATGGGATTTTAGGCCGGGCGCGGTGGCTCACGCCTGTAATCCCAGCACTTTGGGAGGCCGAGACGGGCGGATCACGAGGTCA
>NW_012115143.1:444067-450083 GCF_000951035.1 Colobus angolensis palliatus
AGTTTGAGACCAGCCTAACCAACATGGTGAAACCCCGTCTCTACTAAAAATACAAAAAAAAAACACACACACACACACACAACACTAGCTGGGCATGGTTGTGGGCGCCTGTAATCCCAGCTACTTGGAAGGCTGAGGCAGGAGAATCGCTTGAACCCGGGAAGGCGGAGGTTGCAGTAAGCCGAGATCGTGCCACTGCACTCCAGCCTGGGCAACAAGAGTGAGACTCTGTCTCAAAAAACAAACAAACAAACAAAATATTCAGTCTTGCCCTCTCAGAGTCTCAAATAATCAAGTGGTCAAAGTGGGATTCAAACCCAGGCAGATCTGACACCAAAGCTAATGCTTCAAACACCATGTCACATTGTAAGCAGTGGGTGCATTGACATTTTTTCATTATATACAGGTCATTATATACAGGTCACTCTGTCGCCCAGGTTGGAGAGTAGTGGCTCGATCTTGGCTCACCGCAACCTCTGCCTCCCAGGTTTCAAGAGATTCTCCTGCCTCAGCCTCCTGAGTAGCCTGGATTACAGGTATGCGTCACTACACCCAGCTAATTTTTTGTATTTTAAGTAGAGATGGGGTTTCACCATGTTGGCCAGGCTGGTCTCGAACTCCTGACCTCAGGTAATCTGCCCGCCTCGACCTTCCAAAGTTCTGGGATTACAGGCATGAGCCACTGTGCCCGGCCAAAACACTTCTTTTAAATGGCAATTTTACTGAAGATGACCATTGTTCCTTCCTATCTCTACAGATGCTTCATAAGGAAAGAGTAGCTTTACACATTACCTCTTCTAGCCACAACTGATTGGCCAGTAACTAAAATTAACACTTGCAGACTTGAAAACTAAGACAAGTTAGTGACAGAATAGAATGAAAAAAACCCATTAATATACACAACTTCGGTGGGGCATGGTGGCTCATGCCTGTAACCCTGACACTTTGGGAGACCGAGGTGGGTGGATCACCTGAGGTCAGCAGTTCTCGACCAGCCTGACCAACATGGTGAAACCCCGTCTCTACTAAAAATACAAAATTAGCTGGGTGTGGTGGCACATGCCTATACTCCCAGCTACTTAGGAGGCTGAAGCAGGAGAATCACTTGAACCCAGGAGGTAGAGGCTGCAGTGAGCCAAGATCGCGCCACTGCACTCCAGCCTGGGCGACAGAGCGAGACTCCGTCTCAAAAAAAAAAAAAAAAAAAAAAAGAAAAAGAAAATGGGATTAATCAAAAGTTGACTGCATTTCATAGACTTTGAATGTTAATGAGGTAGAGATCATACATATTCAAGGTATTATGATAAGGGCTTCTGGCCATGCAGAGTGGCTCATGCCTGTCTTTCCACCAATTTGGAAGGCAGAGGCAGGAGGATCTGCTAGAGCCCAGGAATTCAAGACCACCCTGAGCAACAGAGTGGAACCCTGTCTTTACAAAAAATAAAAGCCAAATAAAAGACAGAATGGAGCCTGGTGGTTTCCGGTGCAGGAACTGAGAGACCCATGGCTGGCAGACGAGCTCTTTGGCCCGGACAGAGCCATGATTCCAGAAATGGAGTGGATGAGCCAGGCCCTGATGACAGTGGACATAGTGGGCTCTGGGAACCTAGTCGAAATCACCGTTTTTGGACGGCCCAGTGTATAGAATCGGGTGAAGAGCATGCTCCTGTGCCTGGCATGGTTTCACCGAGAACATCGTGCCCGAGCTGAGAAGATGAAACACCTTGAGAAGAACTTGAAGGCCCACGCATCAGACCCCCACTCTCCCCAGGATCTTGTTGCTTAAGACAACATAGTTACTGTCGGGAACATCTTAAGAACTTTCCAACTTTTTCTGCTAAAGTTGAAGAGAAGCAAGTATAGCATTCCTAAATCCCTGCATTCCTTTTTCCTGTGTCTTGATGGAATGTGGTTTATTTTGTTGCAAGAGTGAGCTTGAACTATTCTAATAAAGAAATGGCTTTTTTGCCAATGGCATTAAGATCTTCACATACTTATAATAAAGCAAATTTATAAAAAATAAAATAATAATAAAAAAAAAGACAGAATGGAACCCTGTCTTTACGAAAAATAAAAGCCAAAACTAAAAGCCAAAAGGGTGTGGTGGCACACACCTGTAGTCCCAGCCACACAGTAAGCTAAGATGGGAGGATTGTTTGAGCCCAGAAGTTCGAGGTTGCAGTGAGCTGTGATTGTGCTACGGCACCCCAGTCTGGTGATAGAGTGAGAGACCCTGTCTCAAAAAAGTATATATTAAAAATAATAAGGGCTCCCCATACTAAATTTGAGTGAGTCTCCTTTATATTGCTGCTAAGACCTAACCTTCACACAGTAAGAGACTGGGAGCAGGGAAAAATTCCACTAATAGGCTAAAGAGATGCTGAAAGTTTAATAACACATTAATTTGCCCACAGAATCTTAAACTGTGGGTCATAAAAAAATAAATTTCAAATGACCTAGGTTGACATCCTGATCAAAACTTGTAACTATTGGCCGGGCACAGTGGCTCACGCCTGTAATCCCAACACTTTGGGAGGCCGAGGTGGGGGGATCACAAGGTCAGGAGTTCGAGACCAGCCTGACCAACATGGTGAAACCCCGTCTCTACCAAAAGTACAAAAATTAGCCATGCGTGGTGGCAAGCACCTGTAATCCCAGCTACTCAGGAGGGTGGAGAGTTGCTTGAATCCAGGAGGCGGAGGCTGCAGTGAGTGGAGATGGCGCCACTGCACTCCAGCCTGGGAGACAGAGCGAGACTCCATCTCAAAGAAAAAAAAAAAAAACAAAAAACTTTTAACTTTTTAACTTTTATTCATGGGATAAGATATAATTCCTATTTCCTAGGTTCCCAATGTTTCTCCATCTATCCTGTTTCCAAACTTCAAATTGACAGAAGTCAAATACATCAAAAAAGAAATCACAAATAGACAAAAGACATGGAATATACACACATGCTACTTTTTTTTTGTTTTGTTTTTTGTTTTGAGACAGGTTCTGACTGTCACCAGGCTGGAGTGTGGTGGTGTGATCTTGGCTCACCGCAACCTCCAATTCCCAGGCTCAAGTATCTTCTCACCTCAGGCTGATGAGTAGCTGGTACTACGGGCACACACCACTATGCCCAGCTAATTTTGGAGTTTTTTGTGGGGTAGGGCATAGAGACAGGTGATATGGTTTGTCTCACCTTGAATTGCAATAATCCTCACATGTCAAGGGTAGGGCCAGGTGGAGATAACTGAATCATAGGGGCAGTTTCCCATACTGTTCTCATACTAGTGAATAAGCCTCAGGAGATCTGACGGTTTTATAAATGGGAATTCCCCTGCACAAGCTCTCTTGCCTGCTGCCATGTAAGACATAACTCTGCTCCTCATTCACCTTCCGCCATGACCGTGAGACCTCCCCAGCCACGTGGAACTGTGAGTCAATTAAACCTCCCTCCTTTATAAATTACCCAGTCTCGGGTATGTCTTTATTAGCAGCATGAGAATAGACTAATACAATGGGGTTTCCCCATGTTGTCCAGGTTGGTCTTGAACTCCTGGGCTCAAGCAATCTGCCTGGCTCAGTTTTCCAAAATGCTGGGATTACAGGCATGAGCCACTGCACCCGGCCTACATTTCATTTTTTAAAGGTGTCCACTTTTAGATTTCCTTTCCTTAAACATCTCAAGCTTTAAATCACAGAAGAACATTCTTCTTCATTATTTATTTATTTATTTTGAGACAGGGTCTCACTGTGTCACCCAGGCAGGAGGGCAGTGGCACAATCACTGTAGCCCGGACCTACCTAAGCTCAAGTGATCCTCTGAACCTAAGCCTCCCAAATAGCTGGGACCACAGGCTATTAGCTGCCACACCCACCTAATTTCTTTATTTGTAGAGACAAGGTCTTGCGCTATGTTGCCCAGGCTGGTCTCAAACTCCTGGGTTCAAGTAATCCTTCCACCCTGGGCTCCCAAAGTGTTGGGATTATAGGCATGAGCCACTGCACCTGGCCAGCATTCTTAAATACACTTAAGGTTTATATTTCAATTTTGTTTATACCAATGAGATTGAGTGCTGTCTAGCAGACTTTGGATGTCTCAGACAATTTCAGCAATTCTAAATGTTTATGGCATGCATAATGTGTAACACTGCTGAAGTAAAAATACAAAATGTCCTAGTTGTAAGGCTAGCAGGTAGGAATGACAAAGCTTACTAATGAGAGAATTAGCTCATCCCAACTCACCTTTGTTGTAATCTACTTGATAGGGCTGCTGCAAATTCACATATTTGAGATGCCCAAAGGTATCAGAGTTTATCTTCTTTTGAATGCCAAAAATCTACTATACTTTGTATTAATTCTAAAAGATTGTTCTACACCACAAGACAACATTTGCTTATGATGGATTACTGCAAAACAAACTGACAGGCACCATCAGCACTCAGATCCACCCACATTCACAAACTTACAGAAGAGAGCCGTTCCCATACCTGCCCTTCAGGTTCTCAAGTTCCCTGTGATGCAACATGCTCCGCATGTGTTCGTCCATCTCCTTCAAAATTAAAGAAAGTAGATTAAAACTAAGCAGGATTGCTTTGAAAAAACTCCTCTGTTCCTATTCAATCAAAAATTGAGGCTCAAACTACTTACGTCAAAATATGTTTGTGGTTATTCTCAATTTAATACTGAAATCAGTTCCTTAATAATTGACTGTGTTTTTTAATATATTTCATGTTTCAATAAAAAGAATTCTTAAAAAGATATATTTAAGTGGCTTTCCAAAAAGATTAGAAAGTATTATCTTTAGCAAGCAAAAGACTTACGAGTAAACTAAGTAGGTTAAATTCCATCCCATTATAAAGAATTTACTAAAGTTCATTTTAAATAAACCTGTCAAACCACTCAACTTTTCAACTGTTTGGCTTCTTTTCTCCATAGTTTCTCAAGAGTAAGCTACAACTCTTACTTTACCCACGTCTTGGACAGGGCTAGCATAGAGTCATCAAATTAATTCTAGATAGGAGTTACAAACATAACAGAGCCTCTCTATGCTAGATAAGAAAGTTTTAAAAAAATACCTTGAACATAGCAGCTTAATCATTCCTTTATCTTCACTGTCCACTCCCTCACTTCCCCAGTGGATTTGTTTGGTTCCAATGAAAAGTTTGAACATTTATAGTAGATTCCCTCCTTTCCATCCTTAGAGGGAAGAAAATATGTGGGAAAGCCGCCACTTAAAAACATGCAAATGGCCAGGTGCGGTGGCTCACGCCTGTAATCCCAGCACTTTGAGACGCTGAGGTGGGCGGCTCACCAGGTCAGGAGATTAAGACCATCCTGGCCAACATGATGAAACCCCGTCTCTACTAAAAATACGAAAATTAGCTGGGCGTGGCGGCGTGTGCCTATAGTCCCAGCTACTCAGGAGGCTGAGGCAGGACAATCACTCGAACCTGGGAGGCGGAAGCTGCAGTGAGTCAAGATTGTGCCATTGCACTCCAGCCTGGCAACAGAACAAGACTCTGTCTCAAAAAGAAAAAGAAAAAGAAAAAAACACGCACACATGTGCACATACACATGCACAAAACTCAAAAAGCTATAAATGTCTATCCCTTTGTCACTCTACAGTATATACAGCCAGAATGCCATAGAGAATGGGTATTCACATCTACAATAATAAAGGGCTACTACACTTGTTGTGTTATTGCTATTTACTGCATCCTGTGTGAAGTCCCTCAAACAATTTCTCACTTGAACTGCAAAATACTGCCGAAGAAGTATGATTAATTTCATGCTGAAGAATGCAGAGAAGTTAACTCATTCATTCACCAAATATTTATCAAGTTCTTATTATGTGCCAAGAATAGAGCTAGGCATTAAAGGTTAAGTGTGAAAATATTCAGTTTTGGCTGGGCACAGTGGCTCATGCCTGTAATCCCAGCACTTTGGGAGGCTGAGGCAGGCGGATCATGAGGTCAGGAGTTTGAGACCAGCCTAACCAACATGGTGAAACCCCGTCTCTACTAAAAAT
>NW_012115143.1:450938-459735 GCF_000951035.1 Colobus angolensis palliatus
ATATATATATATATATGTAATATATCTATATAGATATATACGAAGTCTTTATGCTTCCTGTTATTCAATTCTTCCTTGATTTAGATGCTTACCAATATGCCTAATCCCCTTTACTTGAGCTAAATTTAAGTGAGTTCTGTTCCTTACAACAAAACCATTCCTGACAAAACAGCATTCATTGAAATGGGTTTGTCTGATAAAAACTGATTCTTCTTACTATAAAAATGTTATCACCCACTAATAGTTTTAATGTGACTTCTGATTTTTTTTAAAACACTTCACTAATCTTGTCCTAAATTTACATGCAAACCGTCTCCCATCCTGCTCCAAGGAATGAATGTAAACAGTGAGACAACCAAGCTTTCAAAAATCATTAGAAAAAATTCAGCCAGACATGGTGGCTCACACCTGGAAGCCCAGTACTTGGGAGGTTGAGGTGGAAGGATCACTTGAGCCTATGAGTTCAAGATCAGTGTGGGCAGTCTAGTAAGACCTCATCCCTCCCTACAAAAAATTTTTGATTAAAAAATAGCTGAATGTGGTGGCACACGCCTATAGTCTAAGCTACTCAGGGGGCTGAGATGGGAGCGTCACCTGAGCCTGGGACACAGAGGTTGCAGTGAGCTGAGATGGCTCCAGTGCACTCCAGCAGTGGGTAAGACCCTGTCTCAAAACAAAACATAACAACAACAACAACAAAAAAAATAATAAGAAGAAAAAAGATCCACAGGCACAGGATTAAGGTAATAGCCCAAATGCATTCCTTCTCATGTATTAGGCTTCTATTTAGGCCTTGTATATTAATCAGTATTATATTTTTAAAGGCTGGGTTGGTTAGAGGGGAGGGGGGAACTCATGGTTAAACACATGTGGAAAACATTGAATAATACAAAAAATACAACCTGGTGTACTGGCTCACACTTGAGACCAGGAATTCAAGACCAGCTGGGCAACATAGTGAGGCTCCATCTCTATGATATACATATATTTAACTCCAGGGCTTCTCAGTCTTTTATCTGTCAATGGGCCTCAGGATACTCAGGGATATCTTACACAGCTTTTCCCCATACGCAAGTCACTTAGAACCTTTTCTCCTCCATAGTGTATTTGGAGAAACCAGAGTTACACTAGTCTGGGAAATTGGAGAAAAGCACAGCTTCAACACCAATTGTTCATAGTCCTATCTAAAAGTAAGTATCAGTTATCCCTTCCAACTAACCCATTTTGTTATTTTCTTAAATCATACTGCTCACTTAAAGCAGGCCATTCCCTTGCTTTAAAAAAATAAAGCGGGGGGGGGGGGCAAAAAAAAAAAAAACTACAACCAGCTTTTCCTTTTTTTAAAAGAAAGAAAATAAATAAAAACTACAATCAGCTTTTCCCAGTGCAGGAGTAGACAATTCCAGCCCTTCATTTAAGTTCATTATGATCATGGAAAAGTGTGAAGAGATAAAAGTATGTTTGAAACCAGAGTAGAAGAGCCAAAAAGATTTAAAATGGCAAAATCACAAAATCATGGTATCCCAAGATAGGACTGCTATCCCATGAAACTCTGATATCACGTCTCTGAGCAGCAGCCTATCCATCTCACATCTTCGCCCTACCTCTGTCCAACCTGAAAGTAGTCATAAGGAATTCTGACTTATTGACAATTTGTGTCAACCTTCATCAAATTTTTAAAACTAGAAGAGCATTCTTTTATTTTTGTAAATAGTAGCAGGTATATTACATGATTTTTAAATCTCACTGATTTTTCCATCACTAACAGAAATCTAGACAGAAAAAAAATAGAATCCACCCAAGTCTACTTGGTGGATCATAATCAACCCTTCAATCTGGCATCCAACACTGTTTATCAACTGTCTTCACTTAAATTACAAATTATAGTCCTGCTATTCCCAAGGCAAAACTGTTTGAATCAGATGAGCCTTCTTGCCAACTCCTAGAACCGTCATACTCTATTCCATTTGTCTCTGTACATGTTGTTCTCCTACCTAAAATATCTCTTTCTCATTTCTCTTAAACCATCATTACTCTAGTCGTTTTTCTAAGTTTACCACTTCCACTCACACTTCCCTGGCTAACCTAGCCCATGATCCTCCCAGTTCTCTGAATTTCCAATGACAATCAAAAGCATCTTAAAAGCAAAGAGAATAAATTCCTCAGTATTTAAACTAGCAGCACTACTCTGAAAGCAAATGATAAAGGCAGGCAAAGGCAAAAAGTGACACAAATTGCAGCCAATTTTAGGTCCTAAAAAGATGTTTTGGCCGGGCACGGTGGCTCATGCCTGTAATCCTAGCACTTTGGGAGGACCGAGGTAGGTGACTGACCTGCAGTCAGGAGTTCAAGACCAGCCTGGGCGACATGGTGAAACCCCGTCTCTACTAAAAATACAAAAGTCAGTCATGCCCGGCAGCACAATCACAGTTACCTGAGAGGCTGAGGCGGGAGAATCACTTGAACCTGGGAGGCAGAGGTTGCAGTGAGCTGAGATTGTGCCACTGCACTATAGCCTGGGCAACAGAGTAAGACTCCATTTCAAAAAAAAAGTTTTTCTTTGAGCAACATCCCCACCTTGTGGACATCTAGGATATTGTTAACACTATTTCTGCTGTGCTGCACTTCCCACAAACATAGGCATAAACAGAATGTAGGTACATATAACAAATGCTATATCCTTAGCTAATCAACAAGTACATGATTTCAAAATTGCAGAAAGCAGTATAACTTCAAATAACCTTGGAATTTTAAGGTATCTTCCCTATAACTGGTTACTAAATTTCCCTGGGTCATCTAGTTTTGAATACCCTCAAATTCTGGATGGACAGAAGTTTAATAATACAGGTACTGGCTTTAGGAGGCAGTAACGAGAAAGAAACCAGTGGAATGGAGACTATGGTTTAGGAAAGAAGCATAAATAAGACATTGTCAAGCTTTTCCCATCGATTAATAACATATGTCTCTTTAAAAAAAATTCATAAAGCCTCAGATTCTCCCTCTTCCATTATTACCTTTTTTGAGCTGTACACAATGTGGCACAATATGCATTTTCGTTCTCGTACCATAGTGATCAGATCTGAAGCACTCAACGTCACACCTGCAATGAGGAAGTAACATTTAGTAACCTTTTCTCCTCAGATACTTTCTTGCATTCATCTTCACATAGCCAAAATTACAAGTCTTGTCTTCCTCACCTCCACTTTGCTCCTCCCCCAGTCTTCCCGTTTCCAGGTGCATAGGGTAAACATTTTGGGAGCCATCCTTGATCCTTCTTTTTCACCCCATATCCACCCTCATTAGAAAACTGTCAGTCCTACCTTGATATATAGCCAAATTCTGACCACTTCTCACCACCCAGCACACCTTCATCCCACATGGCATTACTCTACTACTGAAATGACCCCTTCCTTCTGCTCTTGTCCTCTCACAGCTGATTCTCAAAACAGTGTTTTGAGAGTAGCCAAAGATTCTTAGAAGAACGTTCTTTTAAAGTTTAATTCAGAACGGCCGGGTGCAGCGGCTCACACCTGTAATCCCAGCACTTTGGGAGGCCGAAGCGGGCAGATCACGAGGTCAGGAGTTAGAGACCAGCCTGGCCAACACGGTGAAACCCCGTCTCTACTAAAAATACATAAATTAGCTGGGCGTGGTGGCAGGCGCCTGTAATACCAGCTACCCAGGAGGCTAAGGCAGAATCGCTTGAACCCGGGAGCGGAGGCTGCAGTGAGCCGAGATTGCACCACTGCACTCCAGCCTGGGCGACAGAGCAAGACTCCGTCTGAAAAAAAAAAAAAGTTTAAGTTAGAACATATACAGGTTGAACATTCCAAATCTAAAAATCTGAAATGATCCAAAACCAGAAACTTTTTGGGTGTCAACAAGATGCTCAAAGGAAATGCCCATTGGAGCATTTTAGATTTGGAATGTTGCGATTTGGGATGTTCAGCCAGTAAGTATGCAAATATTCCAAGATCCGGAAAAATCTGAAATCCACAACACTTTTGGTCCCAAGTATGTCGGATAAAGGAACTCAACCTGCATGTAATTCCTCTGCTCAGAATTTTCCAACAGCGTCCATCTCACTCACAGAAAACTTAGTCTTTGCAAAAAAAAAAAAGAAGAAAAAAAACCTAGTCTTTGCCATGGCTACAAAATCTGTTTCTCTCTTCCTCTCTGAATCATTCGCATGCCCTACCGTTCTTCCTCTATCATTCTAGTGCACTCGCATTGCCCCCGTTGCTATTCTTTGACCACATCACAGATCCTCCCACTTTAGCACCTCCACATTTCCTGTTCTCTGCCTGGAATATTCTTCCTTAAAAAGTCCTTATGGCTCCCATGGCTCATTGATTTCCATCAGGTATCTAAAATATCGCCTATGTGAGAGGCCCTGCCTGACCTTCTACATAACGTTGTACTTTCTTACACCCCACCTCTCCACATAGTTCCAGTTTCTCTATTCCCCTATTAACCTGCTCAATTTTTTTATAGCATTATGGGAGATCATGTTTTCATAGAAGACCTCAACAATATCTGCTACCCCATGTGCTCTTTTGCAATGTGATCTTGCCCCCATCCATGAAAAGGTGGATGGAGTCTGTTCCCCGCCCCCCCCGCTGTGAACTATGTTGATCAATAAAATGTGGCAGAAGTGATGCTGTATAACTTATGAGGCTGGGCTTTCAGAAATCTGTACCTTCTGCCTCTGCCCACTTGTTATGCTCCCTCTTGAAAGCCAGCCACCGTGCTGTGAGAAGCCAAAGCTACAGGGAAAGGCCAGGTAAAAAAAGAACTGAGGCCCCTACTGAGCACCCAGACAACAACCAGGACCAACTGACAGCCAGAAGCATGAACCATCTTGGGGGCTCCAGGTCCAGCCACCAATGAGAGACCCCCAAGTGAGACCATACATAAACCATCCAGATAAGCCCTTTTCAACCCACAGAACTGTGAGACACAATACAATAGTTGTTTTCAGCCAGTAAATTTTAGAATAGTTTATGAACAAGCAATATCTGGAACATGTATTTTTCACTACCTGACATAGTATGTGTTATTCTCTGTCTCTGCCAATTAAAATTTAAATTCCATGAGAAAAAGGACTTTGTATAGTTTGTTCACTAGTATAGTTCTGTCTAGCACTTAGAACAGTATATGACATACCATAAGCAATTCAAAAGTATTTGTTGATTATTCCAAATGGAACTATCCATCTTGGGTCACAACATGTGAATTAAGTAACTGAGCTGAGTAAGTACTGGGGTTTGAGGCCAGGCACAGTGGCTCACACCTGTAATGCCAGCACTTTGGGAGGCTGAGGTCGTAGGATCACTTGAGGCCAGGAGTTCAACACCAGTCTGGGCAACATAGTATCTCCACAAAAAATGAAAAAATTAGCGGGTACTGTGGCTCATGCCTGTAATTCCAGCTACTTGGGAGGCACAGCAAGGAGGATTCCTTGAGCCCAGGAGTTTGAGGTTATAATGAGCTATGATTGTGCCACTGTAATTCACCCTGGGCAAGAGTGAGGCTCCCTAAAAAAAAAAAAAAAAAAAAAAAAAAAAAAAAAAAAAAAAGCAAGAAAAAAGAAAATACCAGGGGTTTAGATTAAGACTCAACAATGGTTGACTCTTTCATAATCCTCTAGCACTAGCACACTTTCCTCGAGTCCCTGCTAGAGAGGCTCTATATGAAATTTTAAATCTACTCCCCAAGCAGCATTGCTCCTTCCTCTACAGAATAACATCAGGCCCTAATAGACAGATCTGCTTCCTCACCTGGGGTACATTCCTTAGGAGATTTTAAAACTGTGACATAATGAGGTTACAAACTACCACAGTTTAATCTGTAACTCCTAGATAATATGGCAGAAGGACCAACGAAAGAGGCCTAAGGTTCTCCACTCCTCTGATTACTCAGCAGTTTTCTTGCCATGCAACCTACTTCATAATATTGCTGAATTCCTAAATAATTTTATTCAATAATAAAGTTCAGGCCCGGCATGGTGGCTCATGCCTATAATCCCAGGACTTTGGGAGGCTGAGGTGGGTGAATAACTTGAGGTCAGGAGTTCAAGACCAGCCTGGCCAACATAGTGAAACCCGGTCTCTATTAAAAATACAAAAATTAGCTGGGTGTGGTGGCATGTGCCTGTAATCCCAGCTACTCCTGAGGCTGAGGCAGGAGAATTGCTTGAACCCAGGAGGCGGAGGTTGTAGTGAGCCGAGATGACGCCCCTGCACTCCTGCCTAAGTGACACAGCGAGACTCTGTCTCAAAAAATAAAAATAAAAAATAAAATTCAAAATGCCAAAGTAAGATTATGGGGTAAAAATATGGACATTTAAGAAAGTTGAATATCAATTAGCTACCAAAACAAAGAAATATACCTTTGTGGATAGGTACAGTATTATACTTTCCATATTACTAATAATCTCTTAAATCTCAGAAATGTTAAGTGCTATAGCATACTACTTCTAACTGCTTTATAATGTAACATTTACTTCAACTTTAATTACTACTTACATGTGTTATTTTGTTACTTCATTCAACAAACATTTATTGAGCACTAAGCACACTATTCTAAGGGTTGGAGAAATTGGTGATGATACATCCAGAAATGTTTTAAGTTGTGCTTCCAGTTATCAATCACTAAAGCAAAACAGGAACAAGAAACTTAGAAACAATGAAGTCAGTGAAACAGTATGACTCTCTGGTAGAAATGATAGCAGTTACTGTGGAGGTTTCACATATTTACTTGATTGAAAACCAAGCGCTAAAATACAAACTGTGCTTTTATTTGACAAAGCCAACAACATCAACCCCTAGTAAATGGATAAAGAAAAAACGCCATACAGTATAACAGAAATACTCTATATCAACCTTTTAACCAAAGTTTCCCTCTTTTTAGTTAATTTTTTCCTTTCACAAGCTCGTTTCTAACCTGCATATATTAAGAATACTCATTTTCATTTTCTTAAAAAAATCAAAATGTAACTGCTAGCAAAGTATTCAATCGAATAAGAAAGACTTAGTATTTAAACCCCGAAGTGACAAGATTCCAGGCAAAGTAACTTTAGTTTGTATATTCTTAAATTGGGTAAACATATAAATTCCATTAAGCTTTCTGAAATACTGTAATTAGCCCAGCCTTCTAGATGGGAACCATTGCTCTTTTTTTTTTTTTTTTTTGAGATGGAGTCTCGCTCTGTGGCCCAGGCTGGAGTGCAGTGGCCGGATCGCAGCTCACTGCAAGCTCCGCCTCCCGGGTTTACGCCATTCTCCTGCCTCAGCCTCCCGAGTAGCTGGGACCACAGGCGCCTGCCACCTCGCCCGGCTAGTTTTTTGTATTTTTTAGTAGAGACGGGGTTTCACTGTGTTAGCCAGGATGGTTTCGATCTCCTGACCTCGTGATCCGCCCGTCTCGGCCTCCCAAAGTGCTGGGATTACAGGCTTGAGCCACCGCGCCCGGCCACCATTGCTCTTTTTAAAGGCCTTGACAAAGACTAGAAGCCACGGAAATACAAACCATCCAACTCTGTGATCTCAACCAAGGTGACTGAGAAGTGACAAACTACAAGGAAGGAAGGAATTCAGACCTACTGTCCTCCTCACTTTAGCCACCTTACATTTTCCCCTATGTCAATTAAATATAACCTTCATGAAATTTTTCAACTCTTCTCTAAATAACTGAGAAAGAGCTGTGATATTTTAAATGTAATAACCTAAAAACCCTATCAAAGGTATTTTTTCTCAACATTCTAATTAATATTGTCAATAAAATTACCATCCTCCCTAGGCAAAACCATACCATGTCTAGTTCTTTTCTTTTAGACTCTCATACTTAGTCACAAAGGCACTCACCCCCAGGCAAGGAAATGGACAGGGTAGATCACAGCCTGATTCTTTAACTCAGAATTATAACTAGTGTCAGTTTCCAATTCCTTACCCTATTCTGGAAGTTGGCAAGCATTCTGCCCTAGAGGAAAAAATAACCCAGAAGGAAGCTGGGATAACACAGACCCTAACAACTTAATAAAACTACTAGCAAAAGTTATCATCTAACAAAGTAAGTTATAAGTCCAAGACAGCGTGTACAAAGACTGCCTCTTTTGGGGTTTTTTTTTTTTTTTTGGAAGATGGAGTCTCGCTCTGTCACCCAGGCTGGAGTGCAGTGGTGCGATCTTGGCTCACCACAACCTCTGCCACCTCGGTTCAAGCGGTTCTCCTGTCTCAGTCTTGCAAGCAGCTGGCATTACAGGCATGCACCACCACGCCTGGCTAATTTTTTTGTGGTTTTTTAGTAGAGATGGGGTTTCACCACATTGGCCAGGCTGGTGTCAAACTCCTGACCTCCCTCAGGTGATCCGCCCACCTCAACCTCCTGAAGTACTAGGATTACAGCAGTGAGCCACCACACCCAGCACAAAGACTGTTTTAAAAGTGTAACCAGATAGCTTGTTGCATTTACTTAATAGTTGAAAGTTTGTATTCTTGTATTTAACAGTGTCATTTATATACACTTTTTTCCCCCAAAGGTTCACACCATAATTTAAAATTCTGTGACATGAATCATAAGCACTGCAAGCTAATGAATGAGCCTAGATGAATGATCACTATTCTTCTCAAAGAGTTTTGTTGTTCTCCATTCATCTCATTGTTTGTGTTTGAGACAGAGTCTCACTCTTGTGATCCAGGCTGGAGTGCAATGGTGTGATCTCGGCTCACTGCAACCTCCACCTCCCGGGTTCAAGCGATTCTCCTGCCTCAGCCTCCCAAGTAGCTGGGATTGCAGG
>NW_012115143.1:465150-469005 GCF_000951035.1 Colobus angolensis palliatus
TTTTTTTTTGAAGACACAGTCTCGGCCAGGCACAGTGGCTCACGCCTGTAATCCTAGTACTTTGGGAGGCTGAGGTGGGTGGATCACAAGGGGTCAGGAGTTTGAGACCAGCGTGGCCAACATGGCAAAACCCTATCTCTACTAAAAACACAAAAATTAGTCTGGTGTAGTGGCAGGAGGCTATAATCCCAGTTACTCGGGAGGCTGAGGCAAGAGAATCACTTGAACCTGGCAGGTAGAGGTTGCAGTGAGCCAAGATTGCTCCACTTCATTCCAGCCTTGGCAAAAGAGCAAAACTCCGTCTCAAGAAATAAATATATAAATAAAAATAAATAAAGACATGGTCCCACTCTGTCACTTAGGCTGGAGTGCCATGACACAAACATGGCTCACTGCAGCCTCAACCTTCCAGGTTCAAGCAATCTTTCCTACATCAGCCTCCCAAGTAGCTGGGACCATGGGCACATGCCACCACACTGGGCTAACGGTTTTATTTTGAACAGACTGGGTCTCTTCATGTTGGCCAGGCTAGTCTTGAACTCCTGGGCTCAAGCAATCCTCCCACCTCAGCCTCCCAAAATGTATACTAATTTTTTTTGTTATCATTGAGAGAAGAATGTTCAAATCTCTATGATAGTGAATTGTCTATTCCTTTAGTTGTATCCATTTTTGCTTCATGTATTCTGAAGCTCTGATATCAGGCACAAGCATAGTTATAACTGTTACATCTTTCTCATGAACTGACCTTTTATTGTTATGATATGATCCCTTTAACTCTGGTGATACTTTTTATATTGAAGTCTATTTTATCTGATATAAATATAACCACTCTAGGCTTCTTATGCTACTTTGTCTGATCTTTTTCCATGCATTTGCTTTTAACCATTTTGTCTTTATGCATTAAATCAGTGTGTATTCCATTAAAGCCAATGAAGTTATTAATATAGTTGAATTAGATCTACCGTTTTATTATTTTTAGCTCCTCTATTTTTGTTCAGTTATACCTGTTTCTGTCTCCTTTGGATTATTCACTTTAATTTTTCTACTAGTTTTTTTTTTAGCAACACTTCTTTCCATGATTATATTTTCCCCCCAGTGGTTGCTTTAGGAATTCCAACATGTATCTTTACCATTATACTCTTTACTGTGTTAAAAAGTACCACTGGCCAGGCATGGTGGCTCATGCCTGTAATCCTAGCACTTTGGGAGGCCAAGATGAGTGGATCACCTGAGGTCAGGAGTTTGAGACCAGCCTGACCAACAAGGTGAAACCCTGTCTCTACCGAAAATACAAAAATTAGCTGGGCACGGAGGTGGCGCCTGTACTCCCAGCCACTCGAGAGGCTAACGCAGGAGAATCGCTTGAATCCAGGAGGCAGAGGTTGCAGTGAGCAGAGATGGCGCCACTGTACTCCAGCCTGAATGACAAGAATGAAACTCTGTTTCAAAAAAAAAAAAAGTACCACTACAGGTAATATGTAAAAACCTTGCAACCATATAGGCCCATTTACCCTCACCCATCATCCCATCCTTTATGGGATATGTTTTATATCTACCATATGTAATGAACCCCCAAGATGATGCTTTTTTGTGCTATAGTCATTTTTTTGAGAAATGAAAAAGAAAGTTTCAAAATATCTATCCAGATATTTACAAGTTCTAACCTTCATTGCTTTCTGAAGATTCAACTTTCCATCTGGTATCATTTCCCTACAGCCTGAAGAACTTCTTTTAGCATTTCTTATAGTGCAGATCTACTAGCAATGAATTATCTTACAATATCTTTATTTCATATTATTTCTCTTTTTTTTTTTTTTTTTGAGAGAGTCTTGCTCTGTCACCCAGGCTGGAGTGCAGTGGTGTCATCTCAGCTCACTGCAACCTCCGCCTCCTGGGTTCAAGCGATTCTTCTGCTTCAGCCTCCCAAGTAGCTGGGATTGCAGGCTCCTGCCACCACGCTTGGCTAATTTTTTTATTTTTAGTAGAGATGGGATTTCACCATGCTGGCCAGGCTGATCAAGAACTCCTGACCTCGTGATCCACCTGCCTTGGCCTCCCAAAGTGCTGGGATTATAGGAGTGAGCCACTGCACCCAGCCTCATCTCATTGTTCACAGTACATTTAATAATCTTTATCCATTTTGTATATGTACAAAAGAAAATTCTGTACTGTTCATAAAGTGGAAGTGGATCATCATAAAGATCTTCATCCTCAGTCTTCACATTGAGTACACCGAGGAGGAAGCAGGGGAGGGGTTGGTCTTGCTGTCTCAGGGGTGGCAGAGGCAGAGAAAAATCTGTGTATAAGTGGACCTGCGAACCGCAAACCTGTGCGGTTCAAGGGTCAACTGTATACTTTCTCTTCCTTAAGATTTCCTTAATATTTTCTTTTCTCTAGCTTACTTTATTGTAAGGATACAGTATACAACATAAATAACATGCAAAATATGTGCTAATTAACTCTTATGTTATCAGTAAGGCTGCTGGTCAACAGGAAACTATGAGTAGTTAAGTTTTGGGGGAGTCAAAGGCTATAGATGGATTATTGACTTCACATGATATCGGTGCCCCCAACCCTTGAGGTGTTCAAGGGTCAACTGTATTTTTCTTTATCAGTCTATCTATGGGTTTGTTAATATTATTAATCTTTTCAAAGAACCAACTTTGTCATTTTGTCTATTGTCTTTTTCTATTTCCTTAATTTTGACTGTTGTCTTTATTATCTTTCCTTTTATATACTTTGGGTTTATTTTGTTCTTCATTTACTAGCTTCTTAAGGTAGAACTTGAGGTCACTGTCTTTAGGCCTTTTTTCTTTTCCAATAAATACGTTTAAACCCATAAACTTCTCTGTAAGCACTACTTTAGTGGCATCCCACATTTTTTAGTACTTTTTAATAAACGTTTTACTTTAGAATAGTTTTAGATTGATATAAAAGTGGTAACGAAAGAGATAGTACAGTTTCCATATACCCCATGTCTAGTTTCCCATATTAACATCTTTCATTTGGCCACGTCAGTGACTCATGTCTGTAATCCCAGCACTTTGGGAGGATGGCTTGAAGCCAGGAATTCAAGAGCAGCCTGGTCAACACAGCAAAATTCGTGTATCCACAGAAAAATTAAAAATTATCCAAGTTGGCCAGGTGTGGTGGCTCACACCTGTAATCCCAACACTTTGGGAGGCCAAGGCAGGTGGATCACCTGAAGTTGGGAGTTGCAAGACCAGCGTGACCAACATGGTGAAACCCCATCACTACTAAAAAGATAAAAATTAGCTGGGGTTGGTGGCACGAACCTGTAATCTCAGCTACTCGAGAGGCTGAAGCAGGAGAGTCACTTGAACCTGGGAGGCAGAGGTTGCAGTGAGCCGAGATCTCACCATTGCACTCCAGCCTGGGCAACAAGAGTGAAACTCAGTCTTAAAAAAAAAAAAATCTTACATTAGTATGTTACATTTGTCACAATTAAATTAACAAACCAATATTGATACACTGCTATTTATTCATTTATTTTTGAGGCAGAGCCTCAGCTCTGTTGCCCAGGCTGGAGTGCAGTGGTGCCATCTTGGCTCACTGCAACCTCTGTAACCTCCGCCTGAAACTATGTCGCAAAAAAGAAACAAAAATCTTACATCAGAATGTTACATTTGTCACAATTAACAAACCAATATTGATACACTGTTATTTATTTTATTTATTTATTTTTTGAGACAGAGTCTCGCTTTGTTGCCCAGGCTAGAGCACAATGGCACGATCTCGGCTCACTACAACCTATGCCTCCTGGGTTCAAGCAATTCTCCTGCCTCAGCCTCCTGAGTAGCTGGGACTACAGGCACCCGACACCACGCCCAGCTG
>NW_012115143.1:470145-479752 GCF_000951035.1 Colobus angolensis palliatus
TTTTTTTTTGAAGACACAGTCTCGGCCAGGCACAGTGGCTCACGCCTGTAATCCTAGTACTTTGGGAGGCTGAGGTGGGTGGATCACAAGGGGTCAGGAGTTTGAGACCAGCGTGGCCAACATGGCAAAACCCTATCTCTACTAAAAACACAAAAATTAGTCTGGTGTAGTGGCAGGAGGCTATAATCCCAGTTACTCGGGAGGCTGAGGCAAGAGAATCACTTGAACCTGGCAGGTAGAGGTTGCAGTGAGCCAAGATTGCTCCACTTCATTCCAGCCTTGGCAAAAGAGCAAAACTCCGTCTCAAGAAATAAATATATAAATAAAAATAAATAAAGACATGGTCCCACTCTGTCACTTAGGCTGGAGTGCCATGACACAAACATGGCTCACTGCAGCCTCAACCTTCCAGGTTCAAGCAATCTTTCCTACATCAGCCTCCCAAGTAGCTGGGACCATGGGCACATGCCACCACACTGGGCTAACGGTTTTATTTTGAACAGACTGGGTCTCTTCATGTTGGCCAGGCTAGTCTTGAACTCCTGGGCTCAAGCAATCCTCCCACCTCAGCCTCCCAAAATGTATACTAATTTTTTTTGTTATCATTGAGAGAAGAATGTTCAAATCTCTATGATAGTGAATTGTCTATTCCTTTAGTTGTATCCATTTTTGCTTCATGTATTCTGAAGCTCTGATATCAGGCACAAGCATAGTTATAACTGTTACATCTTTCTCATGAACTGACCTTTTATTGTTATGATATGATCCCTTTAACTCTGGTGATACTTTTTATATTGAAGTCTATTTTATCTGATATAAATATAACCACTCTAGGCTTCTTATGCTACTTTGTCTGATCTTTTTCCATGCATTTGCTTTTAACCATTTTGTCTTTATGCATTAAATCAGTGTGTATTCCATTAAAGCCAATGAAGTTATTAATATAGTTGAATTAGATCTACCGTTTTATTATTTTTAGCTCCTCTATTTTTGTTCAGTTATACCTGTTTCTGTCTCCTTTGGATTATTCACTTTAATTTTTCTACTAGTTTTTTTTTTAGCAACACTTCTTTCCATGATTATATTTTCCCCCCAGTGGTTGCTTTAGGAATTCCAACATGTATCTTTACCATTATACTCTTTACTGTGTTAAAAAGTACCACTGGCCAGGCATGGTGGCTCATGCCTGTAATCCTAGCACTTTGGGAGGCCAAGATGAGTGGATCACCTGAGGTCAGGAGTTTGAGACCAGCCTGACCAACAAGGTGAAACCCTGTCTCTACCGAAAATACAAAAATTAGCTGGGCACGGAGGTGGCGCCTGTACTCCCAGCCACTCGAGAGGCTAACGCAGGAGAATCGCTTGAATCCAGGAGGCAGAGGTTGCAGTGAGCAGAGATGGCGCCACTGTACTCCAGCCTGAATGACAAGAATGAAACTCTGTTTCAAAAAAAAAAAAAGTACCACTACAGGTAATATGTAAAAACCTTGCAACCATATAGGCCCATTTACCCTCACCCATCATCCCATCCTTTATGGGATATGTTTTATATCTACCATATGTAATGAACCCCCAAGATGATGCTTTTTTGTGCTATAGTCATTTTTTTGAGAAATGAAAAAGAAAGTTTCAAAATATCTATCCAGATATTTACAAGTTCTAACCTTCATTGCTTTCTGAAGATTCAACTTTCCATCTGGTATCATTTCCCTACAGCCTGAAGAACTTCTTTTAGCATTTCTTATAGTGCAGATCTACTAGCAATGAATTATCTTACAATATCTTTATTTCATATTATTTCTCTTTTTTTTTTTTTTTTTTTGAGAGAGTCTTGCTCTGTCACCCAGGCTGGAGTGCAGTGGTGTCATCTCAGCTCACTGCAACCTCCGCCTCCTGGGTTCAAGCGATTCTTCTGCTTCAGCCTCCCAAGTACCTGGGATTACAGGTGCCAGTAATCATGCCTGGCTAATTTTTTTGTATTTTTAGTAGAGATGGTGTTTCACCATGTTGGCCAGGCTGGACTCAAACTCCTCACCTCTGGTCATCCCCGCATCAACCTCCCAAAGTGTTGGGATTACAGGCATAAGCCACTGCACCTGGCCCCATATTCTTTCTTGAAGGCTATTCTGCTGAATCTGAAATTCTGGGCTGACATGTTTTTTCCTTCAGCACTTTAAGGATTCTCTTCTGGCCTCCACTGTTTCTGATGATTTGTCAGTGGTAAACGGAATTGTCTCTTTGTATCTAATATGTTGTTTTCTTTGCTGTTTTCTAGATTTTTCCTTTTGTCTGCCAATAGTTTAACTATAAGGCATCCACCCATAGTTTTCTTCATATTAAAATTCTTGAGGTTTCTGTGGTTTTCTTATTTTTATCTTTCTTGGAGTTTGCTGAGCTTACTGAATCGATCAATGTATGTCCTTCACCAAATTTGGGAAATTTTCAGCCATTACATTTTTAAACATTTTTTTTTTTCTCATTGTTCTTCTTCTCCCTTCCAGATTTCAATTAAATGTGCTGGGTTTTTAAAATATTGATCCCAGGTCACTGAGGATGTATTTCTTTTTCCCTCTCACTCTTTCTTCAAGTTTAATTTCAAGGATGCTTTCCTCTGTCATCTCCATTCTTCCATTAGGCCTCATCCAGTTTAAATTTTTATTTCAGATATCATATTTTTCAGTTCTAGAATGTCTATTTAGTTATCTTAGTTTCACACTCATTCTTTATGAGTACATTTTCCTTTATATCATTTTTATTTCCTTTACTAATGCACAGTTATAAAAGTTTAAAATCATTTCCTGCTAATCCCAGCATTTGAGCATTTTAAGTCTAGAGTGTCATTTAGCTTGAGAATAGGTTACATTTCCCTGTTTCTTTGTATGTGAGTAGTTTTGGAATATATCCTTGATATTTTGAATGTTATGTTGCAGCAACTCTAGAGTCCTTTATATTCCTCTGAAGAGTATTAACTTTTGTTTTTTTTCACTTTTGTTTTCGTAGTATCTAACTTGGTTAACTCAAACTACAAATCTGTCTCCTAGGCAGCAATGAAATCTTCAGTTATTTCATCCTTAGCTGGGCTTCTTTGGAGTCTGCTCCACATATGCATAATTCAGCGGTCTGCCGAGATCTGGGCAGAGTTTATTCACAGAGTCTGATGCTTCTTCTCTCTCTCTGCTTTCCAGGATTCTCCTCTCACTTCCCTACAGCTGTAGTTGCTTGAGCTTTATCTTCTGGTTCTTCAGGCCACAAAGACTGAAGTTTACTATTGGAATTTTAAGCACCCTACATGACACAGATCAGGGCCTGCCCTAATGTTAGAAGCCATGAAAATGGGAAATTACTCCAAGTAGTCCCATTCTTGTGTTAACTCCCCTCTAGAATCTGCCTGGTTTTTTGTAACTCTCCAGTAGATTTTACTGGTTTTATGTATTTCCGTACAGATGTAATAATTGTTATCTGTGGGGGCATTGGCCACGAGGAGCTTACTCAGCCTATGACCAGAACAGGACTCCCATGTTTGCACTTTTGTGACCCACCAGCCTGTTTGAATGGCTCCAAGCAACACTCAATCAGGTCAGACTTATCAAAGAAGACATATCCTCAATCATGCAATGGAGTAGGAGGCCCTAGGTTTAGTGACAAAGTCTGCTGGGACCTGGGTGACTCTAGAATGGCAGCTGTTCATGAGGTGGCTTGGCATTCCAGCCTACTTCAATTTTATGGTGCCTCCATCTAAACACACACATAATGATTTGCTCAACCATACAATAAAAAAACCATTCTCATGCATGCTTATGTTTAATGCCTTTGTCCCTCACTATTAAAAGCCCTTCAAAGGCATCTAATTATCTAAGATATAAATCAAAATATTTAAAATGTCTTACAATACCCACTTGAAAGAACACTTGCTAATGTGTATTACATAGGTTTGAGCTACTTTCTTGTAGGTCTCTGTGATCAGACAAAATGGCATTTTCAGTTCTTCCCACCTACCACACACCTCCCACCTTTGGGCTTTTTCATGTGCTGGTCCCTCTCCTTGGAAAGCTTACTCCTTTTCATCTAGTTAATTACTCATCCTTCAAATCTCAGTCCAAATGTCAGTTGCCTAGGAAAGCACTCCCTCATCTCCCAGACTAGGTCATACCCCTCACTGTGCACTGCTCTTCTGAAACCCTGTCCCTTCTTTATAACACTTATCCCAATTATGGCTATTTCTGAGGCACACTGTAGAGCAGCAATTCTCAATCACATCAGACTCAACTCTTTTTTCCTAAAACATATCATTGTGGAAATTTTCATTCATACATAAAAATAGAAGGATTATTATAACAATCCCTGGTGTTCTGATCAGCCAGCTTCCCCCACTGTCACAATTTTTTCTTTTAAGATATTTTGTACCCCCTTTTTATTGTAAGTATTTTGTAATAACCTTCTTATCCTTCCTGAAATAAAATGCAGAGCTACTGTAACTTACTTACACATGTAAAACTTCAAATATCAATATAATGTGCTAACTATAATAAAAATGAAAAATTTCTGCACACCAACATGGCACAAGTATACATATGTAACAAACCTGTACGTTATGCACATGTACCCTAGAACTTAAAGTATAATAAAAATAAATAAATTAATTAATTAAATGAAAGTGAATTATAAAATTACATGTATATCAACATATAAATGCTCAGACATGACTATATTAGAAGGATAAAACTATAAATGTGACTACTACAAAATCAGACGAATATAGACAGGTATGTGATATTGTTGATTTTTAAATACCATGAATAGGCTGGGCATGGTGGCTCATGCCTATAATTCCAGTACTTTGGGAGGCTGAGGCAGGCGAATCACCTTAGGATGGAAGTTCAAGACCAGTCTGGCCAACATAGTGAAATCCCATCTCTACTAAACATATAAAAATTAGCCAGGTGTGGTGATGCATGCCCGTAGTCCCACATACTAAGGAAGCTTAGGCATGAGAATTGGTTGAATCCAGGAGGCAGAGGATGCAGTGAGCCGAGATCATGCCACCACACTCCAGCCTGGGTGACAGAGTAAGACTCTGGCTCAAAACAAACAAACACAAACAGCATTGCTGTCGGCAATATAATTTCCCAAAATAGTGACCAACTCAATAATCTTTCTGAATCAAAGAAAGCACAATCCCTTGATTTACACGGTAACTATGCTTCATGCAAAAAAATACTCTGTGTTGACAGGTGCAGTAGCTCATGCCTGCAATCCCAGCATCTGGGAGGCAGAAGCAGGTGGATCGTTAGAGTCCAGGAGTTCAAGACCAGTCTGGCCAACATGGCAAAACCCCATCTCTACAAAAAAAAAAAAAATTAGCTGGGTTTGGGGGTCCATGCCTGTAATCCCAGCTACTCAGGGGGCTGAGACACAAGAATCACTTGAACCCAGGAGGCAGAGGTTGCAGTGAGCCAAGACCATGCCACTGCACTCCAGCCTGGGGGATCAGAGTGAGACCTTACCTCAGGGAAAAAAAATAAAATACCGTGTGTATATGTTAAACAAATTTGGTTTGAGACTCAGATCATTATAAACCGATTTTTTACCTACATGAACATCTTCTGGGACATTAGAAAGCGATGCAAGATTTATGTGTTCTCACCACAAAAACTTATAATACATATGTTAGTTCCATCTAGCTATTCCACAAGGTACAGCAGGTCCTCAAAAAATGTTGTTTCATTCAATACCATGCTGTTATAACATTAATGAGAAAAAGTAAATTATATCCAGCTGAGGCCACTGTCTACATAGAGCTTGTATGTTCTCCCTATTCCTTCATGGGAGTTCTCCCTATTCCTTCATGGGATTCTTCCAGGTCTCTAGTTTCCTCCCACACCCCAAAGATGTGCCTGATGGGTGAACCGGGTGTCTAAATGGTCACAGTCTTGGTGAGTGCGTGTGTGTGTGTCTGAGTGCATCCTGTGATGGAATGGCGTCCTGTCCAGGGTTGGTTTCCACCTTGTAAACTTAGCTGCTCTGACCACCTGAACACAGAACTGGAATAAAGAGGTTGGAAAATAAAAGAGTGGATAAATACAAATTATTGTAAAATAAAAATGTGTGAAGTATGCACGACAATAAACAATGTGGTATGAAAGCACCCACCTGTCATATTTGTTGATTTTTAACCACATGGTAGTAGGCAGTGCTCCTTAAAATTTTTGCTTTGGAAACATTTATTCCTTGATTTAACCCACCACCAGTGTGACTGTGGTCACCCACTGATTCACCAAAAATCAGGCAAATATCCTGCTTTTATTATTCTTTTTTTTTTTTTTGGGACAGAGTCTTGTTCTGTTGCCAGGCTGGAGCGTGGTGGCATGATCTCAGCTCACTGCAACCTCCGCCTCCCGGGTTCAATCGATTCTCCTGCCTCAGCCTCCCAAGTAGCTAGCACTACAGGCATGTACCACCACACCCAGCTAACTTTTGTATTTTTTTTGTAGATATAGGGTTTCACTGTTTTGACCAGGATGGTCTAGATCTCTTGACCTCGTGATCCGCCTGCCTTGGCCTCCAAAAGTGCTGGGACTACAGGCGTGAGCCACCACGCCCGGCTCTTCCCCCCCCCCCCCCCCCCCCCCCCCCCCCCCCCCCCCCCCGAGACAGGGGTTTGCTCTGTCACCTGGGGTGGAGTGCAGGGGCATGATCATAGCTCACTGCAGCTTCAAACTCCTAGGCTCAAGTGATCCTTCCACCTCAGCCTCCCAAGTAGCTGGGATTACAGGTATATGCTACCATACTCAGTCAACTTTTTATATTTTTTGTAGAGACAGGGTCTTGCTTTGTAGCCTAGGCTTATCTCAAACTCCCAGCTTCAAGTGTCCTCCCACCTTGGCCTCCCAAAGTGGCAGGATTACAGGTATGAGCCACCATGCCCAGGCTACTCTTTTACATCTACGTATAGCTCACATTTATTTCAATGTTTAATATTAGAAGTGTTTGGGGTCTTTGTTTAGAAGTTTGGTGATGTTTTTGTGACCAGAAATATGCCATAGGAACTTAATTCTTTTTTATATCAATTAGCCTGTGGCAAAATTAGTTTTGTTACATGCTGTTTCGCTTAGAGTCACAGTTTCCAAGATCCTATTGATGTTAAGTGAGGACTTGTTATATACACATGTCGAGGCACCATGTTGTACACAATAAATATATATATTTTATTGCCAATTAAAACATTAATTTTTTTGGCCAGGCACAGTGGCTCACGCCTGTAATCCCAGCACTTTGGGAGGCTGAGGTGGGTGGATCACCAGGTCAGATATTCGAGACCAGCCTGGCCAACATAGTGAAATCTCATCTCTACTAAAACTACAAAAAATTAGCCAGGCATGGTGGCGGGTGCCTGTAATCCCAGCTACTCGGGAGACTGAGGCAGGAGAATTGCTTGAACCTGGGAGGCAGAGGTTGCAGTGAGCAGAGATCGTGCCATTGCACTCCAGCCTGAGAAACAAGAGTGAGACTCTGTCTCAAAAAAATAAATAAAACCCAGCTCTATTACTCACTAGCTGTGTGGTCTTGAGTAATTTAATCTTTCTGTGCTTCAGTTTTCCACATTTATAAAAGAATTATGATATTAGTATCAATGCCATAGGGTTATTGTGAGGAATAAATTAGCAAATCTATTCAGTCATGCCTATGTAATGAAATAAATTGGTAAATCCACAGGAAGCATTTTACACAAAGTATTTTATTCACTAAATCTATGCTATATTATTAGTATAATTATTCATTTAATGATTGCCTCTGCCAACAGACTGCAAGCTCCATGAGGGCTAGCAAGAATGCCTTCTTGTTCATTGTTTTATTCCCATTACCTGGCACATCATCTGGGTACAGACTAGGTATTCAGTATTGTATAAATTTATACAAATTAACAAAGATGTTTGTAACAGAAATAAACAATAAGAACTGGAGAATAACATTCAACAGTATTATTTTAGGTTATACTGCTAAGGTGCTTATATATATAGATGTCAGAATTTATCCTCATGATATGCACTCATGTAGAATATCTCTAGAGAGATTCCCAGGAAACTGCTAACAGACATGGCCTCTGGCAAAAGAACTGAGAGCATGAGGGTCAGGGATGGATTTACTTTTCACTGAAAATCCTGTACTTTCCAAAAATTTAAGCAACATACATTAGTATTTTTAAAATTAAAAACAGCAGGGCATTATGGCATGTTCCTGTAATCCCACCCACAAGGAAGACTAAGGCAGAAGGACTGTTTGAGCCTAAGAATTTGAGATGAGCCTGGGCAACATGGCAAGACTCCATCTCTGTTTTCATTAAAAAATCAAAAAAAAAAAACCACACTCATATTTTTAACTTGCAATTTTTTTTTTTTTTTTAGACTTTAGGCCTAAGAATGAAGACTGCCATGATGGTTCTAGGTATGTTACTTTTTTGAAACTCCAGAAATCAAGAGAGATGATTTTCATGTATTTTTGAACTTTCAGAATGGCTAATGATAGACTACCACACTACACAGACCTAACCTGGTTTACTGGTACTCCAAAACTATCTTATTAGACACTGATTACCTGTCTAAAAAGATACAAAGAAGATATGAGTAACATAACTACTAGAATAGTAATATTTTACATTTATATACTAGCTTATAAAGTAGGGTGAAAAAGCATGGACCTTGGAATTAGACAAAAATACTTCATAGGACTACTACCTTGAGTAAATTTTAATCTCTCCAAACTTCAAATTCCTCTTTTGTAAAAAGGAAATCCTTCTGTACTTTCCAAAAACTTAAGCAATATACATTAGTGTTTTTAAAATTAAAAACAGCAGGGCATTATGGCACATTCCTGCAATCCCACCTACAAGGGAGACTAAGGCAGAAGGACTGTGTGAGCCTAAGAATTTGAGACTAGCCTGGGCAACATAGCAAAACCCCATCTCTGTTTTCATTAAAAAATGAAATAGTTAACACGGATTCAGTTAAAAAAAAAAAGGAATTTCTTGCAGTGAGCTTTGTTTTAAAAATAATCATTTCTATTTTGAACAGAAGTAATGCTGGTGGTTTCAAAATGTAAAAGGTACAAAAGGGTTTACAGCTGGTTTCAGAGACACGTAATTTAACAATGGAGAACTCAGATTCACCATCTGACCTCACTTATCAATCTCAGCACCACTAAGAGTGGGAAAACTAAAGTACACAGCATGGCCTAGATATCGTCCCAAAAGTGTTTCACCTGCATCATATCAAGTGGTCTGCTCTAACTTCCAGTTTGTAGTAACAAGTGAAATGATATCACCAGAAATCAATCAGGGACAAATCTAGATAAATGACCGGGTCCTTTCAACAAGTCATGTGGAGGGGGTAGCAAGGGGAGGAGAGGGAAAAAGGTAACCGTTCTAGATAAAAGAGACTTCAAGAGATATACAAATCAACTGCAATCTGTGGCCTTTGATTAGAAACTGGATTAAAAAACAGTTTTTTAAAAAAGAGACAATCTGGGCCGGGCGCGGTGGCTCAAGCCTGTAATCCCAGCACTTTGGGAGGCCGAGACGGGCGGATCACGAGGTCAGGAGATCGAGACCATC
>NW_012115143.1:480107-481216 GCF_000951035.1 Colobus angolensis palliatus
GGAAGGAGAATCGCTTGAACCCGGGAGTCGGAGGTTGCAGTGAGCCAAGATCATGCCACTGCACTTCAACCTAGCTACAGAGCCAGACTCCCTCTAAAAAAAAAACAAAAAACAAACAAACAAAAAAACATGCACACACGCGCGCGCACACACACACACACTCGACTGTAGGGTTTCCACTAGTGATTTTACATGTTAGAGGTCCAAGTAGAGCATTCATATGTAACTTGTCTGCCCAGGTGCTCTTATTCATTGGGTACACAAATTAATCCTAAACTCTCCACTAAGATACTCCAATTACAAAACACACAATACATAGACTTCTCCCTGAGCCATTCCTGGTCCCAGAACCAAGTCATCTAGCATCTACCATTCCTTTCAACTCTTGTAGAGCAGCCTTCAGACTACATGCGCACTAATCTAGATGTACAATAATCGCTATTCATAGTCTTTCCTTTTTGAATATCTTCCTTTTAATCAAAACAGTTGAGGCCGGGTGCAGTGGCTCATGCCTGTAATCCCAGCAATTTGGGAGGCCGAGGTGGATCACCTGAGGGAGGTCGGTCCTTCAAGACCAGCCTGGCCAACACAGCGAAACCCCGTCTCTACTAAAAATACAAAAAATCAGCCAGACATGGTGGCAGGTGCCTGTAATCCCAGCTACTCAGGAGGCTGAGGCAGGAGAATCACTTGAACCTGGGAGGTGGAGGCTGCAGTGAGCTGAAATTGTGCCACTGCACTCCAGCCTGGGCACCAAGAGCAAAACTCTGTCTTAAAGAAAAACAAAGCTTATAGGGAAAATATGGCCTGGATGCAGTGGCAGCACACTTATAATCCTAGCACTCTGGGAGGCTGAGGCAGGAGAATCACTTGAGGCCAGGAGTTCAAGATCATTCTGGGCAACACAGCAAGAGCTCCTCTTGACAAAAAAAAATTTCTTAATTAGCTGGGCATGGTGGCACGCACCTGTAGTCCCAGCTACTAAGAAGGGTGAGGCGGGAAGAGGATTGCTGGGGCTCAGGAGTTTAAGAGTGTAGTGAGCCATGATCATGCCACTGCACTTCAGCCTAGGTGACTGAGCAAGACTCCGTCTCAAAAAAAAAAAAAAA
>NW_012115143.1:482842-484891 GCF_000951035.1 Colobus angolensis palliatus
TTTGCGGTCCGCCGTTTTCAATAATCTAGCTTTATTTGAACACAAGAGAGTGAACAACGGACACACAGGAAGAGGTTTTTCTCAAAAAGAATGGAGGAAGAACAAAGGCAGACCAGCTTGCGGCAGAGTCAGTACTCAGCGTCGGACGCTATGAACAGCCTCCCTGGTCCCTTTTTCATTCTCCTTGTTTCTCCTTGTTCTTTCCCGGCCTCCCTCTAGCTCCTACTCTCTTCCTTGGTGTCCCGCCATTTCCTTTAGTCAGTGGCAACTGTTCAGGCTAAATTTTGAAATCACTCCTTCCTTGTAAAACTTACTGAAGTTTAATGGAAGGTGCAAGAGCTTTAGAACAGACAGACCTGAGTTTCAGATCTTAGACTAGCTACTAATAATTTGTGACTTTGGGTAAAATACAGTTCTTGGAATCTCAGGTTCTTGAGTTAAAATTAGGATAATGTTATCTCACAGGGTGTTGCTAGGATTAAATAACATAGGTCAAGTGTTTATCCATGAATGCTGCCTATCACAGAGCAGACATTCCATAATACTGATTTTATTCTTACTCATGCCTAAGGCATTTATAATATTTTTTAAGTAGAGACGGGGTTTCACCATGTTGCCCAGGCTGGTCTCAAACTCCTGAGCTCAAGTGATCGGCCTGCCTCGGCCTTCCAAAGTGCTGGGATTGAAGGTGTCAGCTACTGCGTCCAGCCTACATTTATTATTATTATTTATGTATGTATGTATGTATTTATTTTGAGCGGAGTCTTGCTCTCTTTCGGGCTGTAGTGCAGAGCCGTTATCTTGGTTCACTGCAACCTCCATCTTCCGGGTTCAAACGATACTTCAGCCTCAGCCTCCCAAGTAGCTGGAATTACAGACGTGCACCACCATGCCCAACAAATTTTTGTATTTTTAGTAGAGAGGGGGTTTCGCCATATTGGCCAGGCAGGTCTCAAACTCCTGATCTCAAATGATCCACCCACCTCGGCTTCCCTAAGTGCTGGAATTACAGGTGTGAGCCACCACGCTGGCCGGCTGTATTTATTATTAAATTTAGCCCATACCCATTCCCTCAGAAACCTAATTTTAGTGACTAAGACTAGTCAGATAAATGAAATGACATTAAGGGTGATAATTATGTGAAGTGTTCCTCCTATATTATTGAGATTATAACATCTGTGTTTAACAAGACCTTCAATGCCTCAAATGAAAGTAAGCAGCGACGGGGTGCGGTGGCTCACGTCTGTAATCCCAGCACTTTGGGAGGCCGAGGCGGGCGGATCGTGAGGTCCGGAGATCGAGATCATCCTGGTCAACATGATGAAACCCCTTCTCTACTAAAAATACAAAAATTAGCAGGGCGTAGTGGTGCGTGCCTGTAGTCCCAGTTACTCGGGAGGCTGAGGAAGGAGAATCGCTTGAACCCGGGAGTCGGAGGTTGCAGTGAGCCAAGATCATGCCACTGCACTTCAACCTAGCTACAGAGCCAGACTCCCTCTCAAAAAAAAAAAAAAAAAAGGAAGCGGCTATATTCATCTCTTCTATGTAAATCCAGATTTGTTCTAGAGGTTTAGGAAATTTCCAATTCCGTGTTTGTGACATCACAAGTCCTTGAAACACTCAAGAGCTGTGGCACACTGCTCATTCTATTCTCCTTCAAAGGCATGCAATGGAAGAACTGTTTTATCCTATAAACTCTGGGCCATCATTCAAGGAAAATCCTGTGGAAGACTACAGTCAGATATTGGTGAGTGCCAAGGTAACGCTAGATTAGGGTTTCTCAACTTTGGGGTTACTGACATTTTGGAACATAAACTTTTTTGTCAGGGGTATCCTGTGCATTGTAAGATGTTTAGCAGCAGATTGGGAGCAGTGGCTCACACATGTAATCCTAGAACTTTGGGAGGTCAAAGGAGGCAGATCGCTTGAGTCCAGGAGTTTGAGACCAGCCTGGGTGACATGGTGAAACCCTGTCTCTACAAAAAATGCAAAAATTAGCGGGCAGTGGTGGTGCACACCTGTAGTCCCAGGTACTCGGCAGGCTGAGGT
>NW_012115143.1:485196-490912 GCF_000951035.1 Colobus angolensis palliatus
TGTGTGTGTGTGTGTGTGTGTGTGTGTTTAACACCACTGCTGGACATGATGCTAGCAGCATCATGTTTCCCTGTCATCACAGTAAAGCGTCTCCAGACATTACCAAATATCCCCTGGAGGACAAAATCATCCCTGGTTGAGAACCACAGAATTATATCAATGACCATCACAACCCTAAATGAACTAATTAACTCAACTATACATTTTCTCCACCTCTGCCCCCAAAAAGTGACTGCTGCTTGAGAAAGTTACACAGGAGGGCAGAAAATGGTGAGTTCATTTTTGCCCATATTAAAAAGGCCCTCAATATTGCTTACCAGTCCTACAACATTTTTCTGTCAGCTTGTATTACTTTCTACAATATTCCCAATCTTCTCAACTTTCCTTTAAACTCCCAATACCACTTCCTTTTCTATCAGAAGATGACCCCATCTCCAGCTTCACAGATAAAACAAGTTAGCAAATGAGAACTTTTAACTTCCTGTTACTAAACATACAGAAACATACTTCCTGTCATAACTGGGAAGATATCTTCTCTCTCTTTCTCCCCTCCCTCCTCTCTTCCAAAACCATTCCTCTCACCAGTGTTTTGAATTGCCTCTAAACTGCCTCTATTCTTACCCTTTCACGATCTTTGCCTACTGACTATCCCTTCTCTTCCTTTATTCAACCATTTTTTTTCTCAGTTGAATCTTCCCTACCTTACTCAAGTTTCTCCTGTCTTAATTCTAACAACAACAAAAAAATAAAATAACAAAAAATCTTGATCCTTCATCATTCTCCCTCCTTCCTCCCTGTCAAGGCCAAACTTTCCAAAAGCATTCTACAACTTGTCCCCATCTCTACATCTCCCCCATCTCCAAACTAATAAGTTGTTTTTTTCAACCCCAGCATTCCACCAAACAGCTTTCACTGACATAATCAGTGACCTCTGTGTTATGAAATTAAAAAAAAAACATTTCTCAGGCTTCATCTTCCTTGATCCCTTAGGAACAGACTATTTCCTCCTTGAAGCACTGTTTTTTTGTTTTGTTTTGTTTTTATTTTGAGAGGTAGTCTGGCACTGTCGCCAGACAGCGATAGACATGATAGTAATGTAGCTGGGATTACAGGCGCCTGCCACCACACCCAGCTATTTTTTCTTTTTTTTTTTTTTTTTGTCTGGGCAGGGGGGAACGGAGTTTTGCTCTTGTTGCCCAAGCTGGAGTGCAATGCCTGATCTCGGCCCACTGCAACCTCCGCCTCCCGGGTTCAGGCGATTCTTCTGCCTCAGCCTCCCGACTAGCTGGAATTACAGGCGTCTGCCATCACACTCGGCTAACTTTTTGTATTTTTAGTAGAGACGGGGTTTGTCTATGTTGGCTAGGCTGGTCTCGAACTCCTGACCTCGTGATCTGCCCGCTTCAGCCTCCCAAAGTGCTGGGATTGATTACAGGTGTGAGCCACCGTGCCTGGTGAAGCACTTTATTTTCTTGATTTCCAGCAGTTTGTTTTATTCTTAGAGGTGAGTGGAAGGGTTCCTGCAGCAAATAGTTTACAATAATCATCCATCTGCTTAAAACTCTTCAATAGTTTTCAGTGCCCATAGTATAAAGTGGTCTAAAATTCCAAGGCCTTCCAAAATCTAGCGATTGTCGGCCTTCTAAAGCTTTCTTCCCTCTACACTCTGGGATGTACGATTAGCACTAAGCCTCTCACAAGGATGAACTACTAGAAATTTCCAGAAGGCGTTATGCTGTTCTAGACGTAAGCTATTTCCCAGAGCCTGGAAAACTAGCTCTTTCTCTGCCAGATTTCCGGGGGAACTCCTACTTATCCTTCAGGACTCAAGTCACTTCCTCCGGGAACCCTTCCAGACACCCCTAAGAATAAAACGCTTTGTTCATTATCAGCCAAAGGCGCCTCATATTTTCTATGTGCTACGCACTGTATTCTATCCACTATAAATTTGTTTACATATCTATATCTTAGTCTAGACATATTGAAAGAAGCTGAAGGGCAGGGAAAGCATTCTATTCGCTTTCTTTTCTTCATCGTTCATCCAGCACAGTGCCTGGCACACGGTTTGCCCTCAGTAAATGTTTATTGCATGAACACCGCCCAGCTTCGGGCATGACCGGAATCTATCCGGTTAACTGGTGAATTCCCAGACTCTCCGCCTGCGTGGCAGGGACATTTAAACCCCCAGCACCGTGATTGGCTCCAGCTGTAGGGGTGTGTCCGTGTCCTCGGCGCACGGGAAGTGCGCAGGCGCGCGGGCTCGGCGCGCGCAGGCGCGACTAGGGCGCCGCGCCAGGTCCGGTGTTGGGGTGTTCGAGCTGGAGAGGAGTGGCCTTACCCGTTTGGTGAGTCTCCAGGAGTGGGACGGAGGGAGCTGACTGGGATGAAGTCGGAGAGTATGTCCTGAGAAGAAAGAGTATATCGTATTGGTTGAAAGTTGGTGGGGTCGGGCTTAAGCGGAGGAGGGGGCGCTCTGGCCCTTACTGGGCAGATGGGCCCGGAGCGAGGACGGGAGGTGACGGGAGGTGCCGGGAGAACATCGAGGGGCCAGTGGAGGAAGGTGGCTGGATAGTGATTCTCTGGACCCTTCCTCGAAATTAAACAGAGATCACCTCCCGTCCCTCACCCCCACTGTGTTGCTGTAGTTGACATTAATAGACTGCCTGTCTGGTGACCACGGTGACCAGATAGCTCTGAGATAATGGCTTGAGGAAGGACTCTGAGGTTCCTGGTATTGGATAGCACTTTCTCTGTAGAAAGGTTCAGCCTTACCTCGCGGCACAAATTAGAGGATCAGGAAAAGAATGAATTCCACAATTCGGGATTGGAGTGGTGGGGGGAAAAAGTACTGTAAAGTGTAGTTTCATCTCGTCCTTTTTTTCTTCTTTAATCGTTAGTCACCACAATGTTAGGAAAGGCAGTTGATGGTAGGAGAAAACGTAAAGACATAAAAGTGGGGGAGAAAAAAAGCCAAGAAGGGAGTATCACTTTGCCTTTTGCTATTTGTCATCTCCTGGAATGGAGTCTGTATTAGTCCGTTTTCACACTGCTATAAAGAAGTACCCGAGGCCGGGCTTGGTGGCTCATGCCTGTAATCCCAGCACTTTGGGAGGCCCAGGTGGGAGGATCACTTGAGATCAGGAGTTCGAGACCAGCCTGGCCAACATGATGAACTCCCATCTCTACTAAAAATACAAAAATTAGCCAGGCGTGGTGGCATATGCTTGTAATCCCAGCTACTTCGGAGGCTGAGGCAGAATTCCTTGAACCTGGGAAGCAGAGGTTGCAGTCAACTGAGATCATGCCACTGTGCGCCAGCCTGGGAGGCAAAGTCAGACTCCATCTCAAAAAAAAAAAAAGAAAAGAAAAGAAAAAGAAATACCCGAGACTGGGTAATTTCTAAAGGAAAGAAGTTTAATTGACTCTCAGTTCTGCATGGCTGGGGAGGCCTCAAGAAACTTATAATTGTGGTGGAAGGCAAAGGAGAAGCCAAGTACCTTCTTCACAAGATGGCAGGAGAGAGAGAGTGAAGGGCAAAGAGCCCCTTATAAAACCAGTGTCATGAGAACAGCATGGGGGAAACCACCTCATAATTTAATCACCTCCCACCAGATTCGAGATGAGGTTATGGGTAGCCAAACCATATCATTCTGCCCCTGGCCCGTTTCTTTTTTTTTTTTTTTTTTTGAGACAGAGTCACCCAGGCTGGAGTGCAGTGGCGCTATGTCGGCTCACTACAGCCTCCAACACTTCAGCCATCCTCCTGCCTCACCCTCCTGAGTAGAGACTACAGATGCGTTCCACCAAACCTGGCTTTTTTTTTTTTTTTTTTTTTGAGATGGGGTTTTGCTCTGTTGTTCAGGTTGGAGTGCAGTGGCATGATCTCCGCTCACTGCAACCTCCATCTCCCAGGGTCAAGCAGTTCTCCTACATCAGCCTCCCAAGTAGCTGGGATTACAGGCGCTTGCCACCACACCTGGCTCATTTTTGTATTTTTAGTAGAGATGGGGTTTGGCCATGTTGGCCAGGCTGGTCTTGAACTCCTGACCTCAGGTTATCCACCGGCTTCCGCCTCCCAAAGTGCTGGGATTACAGGCGTGAGCCACCATGCCTGGCTAATTTTTGTATTTCTTAGTAGAGACAGGGTGTCACTATATTGGCCAGGCTGGTCTTAAACTCCTGACCTCATGATCCACCCTCCTCGTCCTCCCAAGGTGCTGGGATTACAGACGTGAGCCACCACTCCCGGCTCCCCTGGCCCCTTTCTAATCTCATGTCCTCACAGTTCAAAACACAATCATGCCTTCCCAACAGGCCTCCAAAGTCTTAACTCATTCCAGTATTAACCCAAAAGTCCAAGTCCAAAGTATCATCTGAGACAAGGCAAGTCCCTTTTGCCTAGGAGCCTGTAAAATCAAAAGCAAGTTAGTTACTTCTAAGATGCTATGGGGGAATAGGCATTGGTAAATGCTCCCATTCCAAATGGGAGAAATTGGACAAAACAAAGGGGCTACTGGCCCTATACAAGTCCAAAATCCAGTGGGACAGTCATTCCATCTTAAAGCTTATTTTAATCTCCTTTGACTCCATGTCTCACATCCAGGGCATGCTGATGCAAAGGGTGGACTCCCAAGGCCTTGAGCAGTTCCGACCCTGTGGCTTTGCAGGGTTCAGGCCCAGAGGCTGCTCTCCTGGGCTGGCATTCAGTGCCTGCAGCTTTACCAGGTGTATGGTGCAAGCTGTTTGTAGACCTGCCATTCTGGAGTCTGGAGGATGGTGGCCATCTTCTCACAGCTCCACTAGGCAGTGCCCCATTGGGGACTCTTGGGGGGGCTCCAACCCCATGTTTCCTTTCTGCAATGCCCTAGCAGAGGTTCTCCATGAGGTCTCTTCCCCTGCAGCAGACTTTGGCCTGGACATCCAGGGATTTCCATACATCTGAAATCTAGACAGAGGTTCCCAAACCTCAGTTCTTGACTTCTGTGCACCTGCAGGCCCAGCATCACGTGCAAGCTACCAAGGCTTTGGGGCTTGCAGCCTCTGAAGCAACAGCCCAAGCTGTACCTTGGTCCCTTTTAGCCATGAGCTGGAGCAGCTGGGACTCAGGGCCCCAAGTCCTGAGGCTGCCCACGAAACCATTTTTTCTTCCTAGGCCTCAGGTCCTGTGATGGGAGGGGCTACCTTGAAGCTCTCTGACATGCCCTGGAGACATTTTTCCCATTGTTTTTGTGATTAACATTCAGCTCCTTGTTACTTATGCAAATTTATGCAGCTGGCTTAAATTGCTTCATAAATTACTCAGTGGTCTCGACTCACTGAGATCACTGAGTGATCTCAGGAAAATAAAGAAATATTAGCAAATAAGAGAAACACCTTACATTGCCATACTCCTTTGACAGGTCATGTGAAAGTAATTTAAGTGATCATGTAACTTAGCCTGCAGTTTGAATATTTGTCTTGCTAGGTTTTTCTTCAGGTGCTTGTAGTATGTGTTTATGCATTAGAAAGTTGGTGTTATCATAGTTCCAGCATAAGGATGACTTACTGTGCCATTATTTTCCTAACAATATTATACCATTTCATATAAACAGTAGAATTCCTATATGTATCTTGGTGTTTGTTTCTTTTTTTTCTTTTTTTTTTCTTTTGAGACGGAGTCTTGCTCTGTCGCCCAGGCTGGAGTGCAGTGGCTGGATCTCAGCTCACTGCAACCTCC
>NW_012115143.1:493002-501018 GCF_000951035.1 Colobus angolensis palliatus
GCCTCAGCCTCCTGAGTAGCTGGGATTACAGGCATGCGCCACCATGCCTGGCTAATTTTTTGTATATTTAGGAGAAACGAGGTTTCACCATGTTAGCCCGGCTGGTCTCAATCTCCTGACCTCAGATGATCCACCCACCTCGGCCTCCCAAAGTGCTGGGATTACAGGCTTGAGCCACCTCACCCGGCCAGGACTGCTCTTTTCTTTGCTGTGGTAGGTAGAAACTTGAAACAGATGGATCCAGTGCCTCCAACAATTGGAGGAAGTGGATTATGGAGCCAGGAAACAGCATGTACTGTGTCTTTTTAAATATTAGGCGTAGAAGAAGCCGATTTGTATTCATTTAGATTCACTGACATTTTGGTTTGGGTTTCAATTTAGGTTGTATTGCTATTAAGGTATTTAAATCACTAATTCCTATGTTTTTCCAGAATTCTCTTTTTTTGTTACTTTCTGTAAGTTCTGTAACTTAGATGTAAAGTTTGTTTAAATTTATTTTGGCAGTGTTTTGGAAATTGAAATTACTTTAGATGGCCTTTCAGTACTTACAAAACTCAAGCCAGTTGTGGTGGTTTGTCTGTAGTCCCAGATACTTGGGAGGCTGAAGTGGGAGCATCAGTTGAGGTCAGGAGTTCAAGACCAACCTAGGTAGCATAGCAAAATGAATTTCAAACTTCTTGGTATAGTATACAAAGCTCTTCACAATATGTGTTCTGTCTGCCTTGAAAGCCATCCCCTGCCCTCCATACATACACACACACATTATATTCCTGCCTGACCACTGAATCCTTACATTGTGACTTTTTTTTGATAATTTAATTTAAAACCATAATTTTTCGGACTTGATCATACTTGGATTTTGACCCACACAAGTGAGAATCAGGGTGTTTGTGTTTTTTGTTTGTTTCTTTTTTAAGACAGTCTTGCTGTGTCACCAAGGAGTCCAGTGGCATGATCATAGCTCACTGCAGTCTCAAACTGCTGAGCTCAAGTGATCCCCCTGCTTCAGCCTCCTGAGTAGCTGGGACTACAGGTGCATGCCACCAGGCCCGGCTGATTTTGTGTGTTTGGGTGTGTGTGTGTAGAGATGGGGGACTTGCTTAATTACCCAGACTGGTCTCGAACTCCTGGCTTTAAGCAATCTTTTTGCCTTGGCCTCCTAATGTGCTGAGATTATAAGCATGAGCCACCATGCGTGGCCAAAATCATGAGAGATATTTAATAATAATTATGAAAAGTTATTATAGTTTTATTGAGCACTATGTGGCAGGCACTGCTTTAAATACTGTGCATGAATTAGCTCAATCCATGTAACAACACTTAAAGTAAGCATTATTATTCTATTTAATGAGGAAACTGAAGCACAGAAAAGTTAAGTAAATAGTAGTCAGGATTTGAAACTATTATGCCTTCAGATATTGGGTACATAACCACTATACTATGTTGTCTTTTGTATAAGCAAGAATGCTACTCTTTTAATGTTCTGCTGGGGGTATCCTTTTCCAGGGACATGAGTGCTTATGTTCTCTTTTCCAGGGACATGAGTGCATATGTTCTCTATCTGTAGCTTCTGACTCTTAATATCAGAATATTTGAAAAACTAACCAGAAAGCATCTAAGTGTCTGGGTGTGGTGTCTCAACGCCTTCTGGCATTTGGGGAGTCCAAGACAGAAGGATCGCTTGAGGCCAGGAGTTCAAGAACAGCCTGGGCAACATAGTAAGATACCCTATCTCTGCACACATACACATGTACGTACATACATAAAGCATCTAAGTGAACTTAATCAGAGCTAAACTATGTGGATGGTTTCGCTGAATATTTCATTCAGGCAAGGTGAATCCTTGCCAATTAATCTCACCCCATGCTTGGTATCTCCCTGGCAGATACCACACTTATGCCTGCCATATCGTCTCCTCCTGGGTTGGCTCTTGAGTGCCGTTCTTATATTTCACATAGAACATCCCCTTTCTGTTCACACAACCATTCTCATAGGTAGGGTTAATATAACTGATTACAATCAAAGCTACATCTACCTCCTCAGTATTACTCCTGGGTCACCTAGAGTAGAATTGTGGAAGTTCCAAATTTGACAGGGACTTGAAGACCAGGCATTGGATATCAAGCAATTAAGTTACCAGAGGTGCTTCTGTAAAACTGAAGTGTCGTTTTTTTTGTTGTTTTTTTTTTGTTTTTGTTTTTTGTAAGAGTCAGGGTTTTGCTATGTTGCCCAGGTTATATTTAAACTCCTGGGCTCAGGTGATCCTCCTGCCTCAGCCTCCTGAGTAGCTGGGACTATAGGCCTGAAAATGTAATTTTGGTTTTCTTTTTGGTTCCTGATTTTTAGTGGGACTTTCCCACTTGTTAATATGATTTCTGTCTTGGATCATGTGCTTCAGTGTACTTTGAAACCAAGCTGTTTTTCTGTTTTGTCTTTTGTTGTTGTTATTTTTTAAGATGGAGTCTCACTCTGTCGCTGAGGCTGGAGTGCGGTGGTGCGATCTCGGCTCACTGCAACCTCCGCCTCTCTGATTCAAGCGATTCTCCTGCCTTAGCCTCCTGAGTAGCTGGGATTACAGGTGCCCACCACCACACCTGGCTAATTTTTTTTTTTTTTTTTTTTGAGAAGGAGTCTCACTCTGTTGCCCAGGCTGAAGTACAGTGGCACAATCTCGACTCACTGCAACCTCTGCCTCCTGGGTTCAAGTGGTTTTCCTGCCTCAGCCTCCTAAGTAGCTGGGATTACAGGCGCATGCCACCATACCTGGCTAATTTTTGTATTTTTAGTAGAGACGGGGTTTCACCATGTTGGCCAGGCTGGTCTCAAACCCGTGACCTCAAGTGATCTGCCCTCCTTAGCCTCCCAAAGTGCTAGGATTACAGGCATGAGCCACCGCACCCGGCCTTTGGTATTTTTTAGTGGAGACAGGGTTTCTCCATGTTGGCCAGTCTGGTCTCAAACTCCTGACCTCAGGTGATCCGCCCGCCTCGGCCTCCCAAAGTGCTGGGATTATAAATGTGAGCCACTGTGCCTGGCCTGAAACCAGGCTGTTTAGTAGTTATGATTCTGTGGTGTTCTTAGTATATTTGCATTTGAGTTACAGACTTTGTATGGTAAAAAGAAAAGAATTTTTAAAAAGAAAAAAATAATATATGTATGTATATTTGCATAGTTTTGGGGCCTATATATAAAAATGGTTAAAGTTGTTTGTGTAGAAGGAGATAGAAAGGAAAGCTGAGAGAGGAAGTAAAAGGAGGAAGCTATTCTTAACATAAATGAGACCTATGCCAGGCAAAGTGGCTCATACATGTAATCCCAGCACTTAGGGAGGCTGAGCCAGGAGCATCACTTGAGCCCAGGACTTTGAGACCAGCCTGGGCAACATAGTGAGACCCTGCCTCTACAATAATAGTAATGATTTTAAAAAAGGCCAGGTGTGGTAGTGGGCACTTGTAATCCCAGCTACTTGGGAGGCTGAGGCAGGAGAATCACTTGAACCCGGGGGCAGAGGTTGCAGTGAGCCAAGATCACACCACTGCACTCCAGCCTGGGCAACAGAGTGAGACTGCATGTCAAAAAAAATAAAATAAAATACAAATTGAGACTCTGTCTCAAAAAAAAAAGTTGTATATAGCCTATATAATATCATCAACTTTAATATTCAAATTTAGCCTTGCAGATGGAACTGTTAATATTTAGTAGCTATTACTTTCAGTTACATTTACATAAATGTGACTTATATTCAACATTGCTACTTTCCTTTTGTTTTGCCTACTGTTTATTTCCACTTCAGTAAAAGTATTAAAATAATGGCTAACATTGAACACCAGCCATGTGCAAGGCATTGTACTAAGTACTTTACATAGATCATCTCTTTTTAATCTTCACACACACACAAAAAAAACTATGAAATAGAATGTTATTCCTGTTTTACAAATACAGAAACTGAATTTAGTGGGGTTAGGTAATTTCCCTGGGGTCACACAACAAATACATTCTGAGGCTGGAATTTGAATTCTGGAGTTCCCACTCACCCACTCTGCTATCCTGCTGTAAACAGAAATTTCCTCTTGTTGCAGATGCATTGGTTACCATGGAAGTAGACTTCTATCAAAATAAGCCAAAGAGAATGCTGAACTTAAAAGTACAATAATAAACCCTTTGAGTGTAACTCATTGAGGAGCTTTATTGTGATTAATTTTCAGAGAACAAATAAGTCAGGAAACTAATTTGGTAGAATATTTTAGCTGCAAAGTCCTTGTTTGCCTGTATAAAAATAATTATCTTATAAAATCATTCTTTGCAAGACCCTGTGAAATTGATGGTGATTTTTTTTTTTTTCAGACAGTCTTGCTCTGTTGCCCAGCCTCCGCCTCCCAGGCTCAAGCCAGAGATGTGCACTACCGCACTGGGCTAATTTTTATATTTTCTTTTTAGTAGAGATGGGGTTTCACCATATTGGTCAGTCTGGTCTTGAACTACTGGCCTCAAGTGATCCACCCACCTCTGCTTCCCACAGTGCTGGGATTACAGGCGTGAGCCACCTGCACCTGGTCTGATGGTGATTTAAGTGCTGTTTCCTCATTACTTCTCCAGTAGCTCTCCAGTTTTATAAACGAAGCCACATGGATCTTTCAAGGCCTTATTTGAATTCCAGGGCCTTTTTTCTGTATATTTCTTTCCAAGAAGCTTATTTACTTTTCCTTTCTTCTTTTCTTCTCTTAGTCTTTTACTTCCTTTCTGCTTGCCTTTTTTTTTTTTTCTAAGACAGAGTCTTGCTGTTGCCCAGGCTGAAGTACAGTGATCTCGGCTCACTGCAACCTTCACCTCTCGGGTTCAAGCAACTCTCCTGTCTCAGCCTCCTGAGTAGCTGGGATTACAGGCATGCATCACTACACCTGGCTAATTTTTTTATTTTTAGTACAGACAGGGTTTCACCATGTTGGCCAGGCTGGTCTCGAACTCCTGACCTCAGGCGATCCGCCCACCTCGGCCTCCCAGAGTGCTGGGACTACAGGCGTGAGCCACCACACCCGGAGAGGGGACTACTTTCTTGTTGTCTTCTCCTTCCCTCCCTCTGTCTTTCTTTTCTCTTTTCTTTTCTTTTCTTTTCCCTTTTCTTTTCTTTTTCCTTCCTTCCTTCCTTCCTTCCTTTCTCTCTCCTTCCTTCCTTCCTTCCTTCTTTCCTTCCTTCCTTCCTTCCTCCCTCCCTCCCTTCCTTCTTTCTTTTCTTTCTTTTTTTTTTTTTGACAGAATTTCGCTCTTGTCGCCCAGGCTGGAGTGCAGTGGCACGATCTTGGCTCACTGCAACCTCTGCCTCCCTCCTGGGTTCAAACAATTCTCCTGCCTCAGCTTCCTGAGTAGCTGGGACTACAGGCGCCCACTATTCACACGCAGCTAATTTTTCTATTTTTAGTAGAGATGGGGTTTCACCGTATTGGCAAGGCTGGTCTCGAACTCCTGACCTTGTGATCCACCCACCTCGGCTTCCCAAAGTGCTGGGATTACAGGCATGAGCCACTGTGCCCAGCCCATTTCTTCTTTTTCTTTGGGGTCTTGCTCTGTCAGGCAGGCTAAAGTGTAGTGGGGATCATGGCTCACTACAGCCCTGAACTCCCAGGCTCAAGTGAACCTCCTAACTCAGCCTCCCAAGTAGCTGGGACTACAGGCACTAATCACCACACCTGGCTATTTTTGTTGTTACTTTTTGTGGAGACAGAGTCTTGTTGTGTTGCCTAGGCTGGTCTCAAACTAGCCTCAAGCCGTTTTCCTACCTCAGCCCTCAAAAGTGCCAGCATTACAGGCATGAGCCACTGCGCCTGACCAATAGACTTCTTTCCATTTTCTAAATTAATGTAGATTATTTTTAGCTTCTGAAATACCAGAAGACAGTTGAAAACCATGATTACTCTGGTCTTTCTAGTTCTCCTTCAATTTAACTGTCTTCTTTGAGTCTGTAGAAGAGGTGAAATCTCGGGGTCTTATAGAAAGCATCTGAAATTTAGAAATGAACCATCATACAGGGTTGCTTGGCCTATTTTCTAATATTCAGCAGTTCTCATATCATCTGTTGTTTGTTAAGGGGGTGGTGGATACAGTCAACAGAAAGACTCTTTTTTTGGAAACAGGGTCTTGCTCTGTCACCCAGTGCCATCTTGGCTCACTGCACCCTCTGCCTCCCAGGTTCAAGTGGTTCTTGTGCCTCAGCCTCCTGAGTAGCTGGGACTACAGGCATGTGCCCCCATGCCCAGCTAATTTTTTGATTATTTGTTGAGACCGGGTCTCACTGTGCTGCCCAGGCTGGTCTTGAACTCCTGGCCTCAAGCAGTCCTCCTGCCTTGGCCTCCCAAAGTACTGGGGTTACAGACGTGTGCCACCACTCCCAGCTCCAGAAAGACTCTTTATCAGACCATAAACTATACTTAATTTGCAAGTAGATCCCGACTTGAATAATTAATCTGCTCTTTACTGACTCAGTCGTCTTAGGTAAGTTACTTAAACTGAGCCTTAGTTTCTTCATCTGTAAAATAGTATAATGGAGATAATGATGTAGATAAATACTTAGTAGGGTATAGGGTATCTGATGCCTAAGTGGTACTCTGTGAACTTCTTTCCCTGCCTAGGTTTAAATTAGAAAAGAAAAAGGTCAAATTAGGAGTCTTTGAGTAAGCCCAAGTGAGCCATAGCCTGAGAAATAGGGTGTGAAAGCACTGAGACAAATCTTGCATTTTCCTCTCAAGGGCACACAGCATAGTGTCAGTTCCCAGCAGCACTGGAAAAATGACACAAGTATTTAATAGATTAGATTAAATCTGAGAAAAGTACATTTAATGGCATCTTTGTGTCAGCTGATGTTTTATTTTTCACCCCACCCCACCAGTTCTCTTTTCTCTAATATTCTGGGTAACCTTTTCCTGATTCTGTAAGGAAAATGTCTGCAGAGAATAATAAATATGAGCAAGGCTATGTAGCTATTTTGCATGCGTGAATACTGTATTTTCTTTTGTTTTTTTTTTTGAGGCAAGGCCTCACTCTGTCACCCAGGTTGGAGAGCAGTGGTGCAGTCAGGTTCACGACAGCCTTGCCCTCCCGGGCTCAAGCAATCCTCCCATTTAGCCCCCTGAATAGCTGGGAGGGGGCTATGTAGCTCATTCTAGGTTACATTCTCTCTGACCCATCTGAGCAAACGTACAAAGGCCAATAAGAACTTAAGGAGTATTATTCCTTGTCTCTCTTTGCCCTTCCCCTTGCAATTCTACTTTGACTCTTACTTTCATACACAGTTGACACTTGAACAACATGGCTTGAACTGCATGGGTTCACTTATAGGTACATTTTTTTTTTCAGTACATACAATTAGCCCTCCATATCAGCAGGTTCCACATCTACAACCAAATGCAGATAGAAAATACGGTATTCGGCTAGGTACAGTAGCTTGTCCCTGTAATTCCAGGACTTTGGGAGGCTGAGGTGGGAGGATTGCTTGAGCCCAAAAGTTTGAGACCAGCCTGGATAACATAGTGAGACCTGGTCTCTATAAAACAGCTTAAAAATTAGCCTGGCATGGTGCATGCACCTGTAGTCCTAGTTCTTCAGGGGGCTAAATGGGAGGATTGCTTGAGCCCAGGAGGGCAAGGCTGTCGTGAACCTGATTGCACCACTGCTGTCCAACCTGGGTGACAGAGTGAGGCCTTGCCTCAAAAAAAAAAAAAGAAAGAAAGAAAGAAAAGAAAATACGGTATTCTTGCATGCAAAACTCTCGTCTACAGATGGATATACAGTTTTATATCTGCAAGTTCCTCAGGGCCAACTGGTACCCACAGGCAGTCCTGAATCCAACCCTCTGAGGGACGACCATACTATAACCATACTATAATCTTGTGCTCAAAACCCTCAAGAATCCAGAGTAATCTTAGGCACCTGCATCCTGACGTCAGCATGCCAAACTTGGGAGATCTTTTTTTTTTTTGAGATGGAGTCTTGCTCTGTCGCCCGGGCTGGAGTGCAGTGGCGGGA
>NW_012115143.1:502191-506948 GCF_000951035.1 Colobus angolensis palliatus
AGAGTCTCACTCTGTTGCCTAGTGGCGCGATCTCAGCTCACTGCAACCTCTGCCTCCCAGGTTCAAGCAATTCTCCTGCCTCAGCCTCCCAGGTAGCTGGGATTACAGGCGCTCACCACCACCTCCGGCTAATTTTTGTATTTCTAGTAGAGATGGGGTTTTACCATGTTGGTCAAGCTGGCCTCGATCTCCTAACCTCATGATCCACCCACCTTGGCCTCCCAAAGTGCTGGGATTACAGGCGTGAGCCACCACGCCTGGCCCTCAAAATCTTAAACCATAAAGCAGTTATGACAGTAGAATTATAAACAGGGCTGGGCACAGTGGCTCAGGCTGGGCGCAGTGGCTCATGCCTGTAATCTTGGCAGTTTGGGAGGCTGAAGTGGATGGATCACCTGAGGTCTGGAGTTCGAGATCAGCCTGGCCAACATGGTGAAACCCCATTTCTACTAAAAATACAAAAATTAGCAGGGCGTGGTGGTGCATGCCTGTAATCCCAGCTCCTTGAGAGGCTGAGGCAGGAGAGTTGCTTGAACCCAGGATGTGGAAGTTGCAGTGAGTCAAGGTTGCACCACTGAACTCCAGCCTGGGCAATAGAGTGAGACTCCATCTCAAAAAAAAAATAATAATAAAATGATAGTAGTGGTTCAACTAGAAACGACTGAAAAGATTATTATTATTATTATTTTATTTTTATTTTATTTATTTTTTTGAGATAGGGTCTTGCTCTGTCACCCAGGCTGGAGTGTAGTGCCATGATCTTGACTTACTTCAGCCTCAACCTCCTGGACTCAAGCAATCCGCCCACCTCGGCCTCCCCAGTAGCTGGACTACAGGTGTGCGCCACCATGTCCGGCTAATTTTTGTATTTTTGGTAGAGACGGGGTTTTGCCATGTTGCCCAGGCTGAACTACAACTCCTGAGATCAAGCCATCCACTCACCTTAGCCTCCAAAAGTGCTAGGATTCCAGTCATGAGCTACCACGCCCAGCCAAAAGTGACTGAAAAGATTTGTATGTGATCATATCATACACTTGCAATAGCAGTTTTAGGTTTGTGGCTCTAGTGATCCTTTGCAGGCTTTGTGCTACTGTCACATGCAGCTTTGTTTCTAAGAGCCAAGTAAATACTTTGAGAGTACACCCTGTTTTTCTACTTATTTGTTCATTCAGCTATTTTTGGAGTATCTACTGTCAGATCCTATTAGGTGTTAGAGATACAAAGATAAAATCTCTGCCTTCCAAGAATACAGTCCAGTACATTCTTGGGGGAATTAGGTTTTCTGCTTATCAAAGGGTATATCCATGGCAAGGTGTCTCACCTCAAATTGACATTTTGGGTCAGATTATTCTTTGCTGGAGGGCTTTCCTGAAGAGTGTTGTAGGAGATTAAATGGCTTCCCTGCCTCTACCTACTGGGTGCCAGTAACCAGCACCATCACCTGGCCCAAGTTGTGACAATCAAGCATCTCCAGACATTGCCAGATTCCTGGGGGCAAATCTGTAATAAGAACCAGAGTTTATCTGTGTCATTGACAGTGAGCTTTGGTAAATGAGTTTTGAGAAAATTCATACAAAGCTAGCAAATGTAACAAAGAAAGAACCTAGATCCCTTGCACAATGCTTGTTATTACTCCACATGACTTCTCAAAGAGGAATTAGATAACAGCCGTGCTGAATAACACCTACAAAATGTTTTATTTTTTAGCTTGGATGTCTATGAGATATCTGAGTTACTATGTGTAGGAGAATAATTGTTTGGTTTCTTAGGGACTCCACTAAAACAACAAACAATATAAGCCATTGGAGAGGAAGAGTCTAATGCATAATAAAAACCTTAGTTTTTTCTGAGCTGTTTGTACCAGCATTTCCCTTTTCTTGTTAAGAGTGAAAGTATTTTCTCCAGTGAGTACCCGGGACAACTGGCATATTTAGAAATGTCTCCTGTGTTCTTCAGGCATGTAACTTAAAATTTTGTTACTTTACTAAATTGGACTTTTCTTCACTTAACTGCTTTTCCATGTTCAGACAACACGTGAAGAACATTGAACAACCAAAAATTCATTTTAATAGTCTTTTAACGCTTGTCTTCCAGTAATGCCTTGCTTTTCAAAGTAAAGGATCCACTTTCCTGTTGGAAAGAGTACTTCCCTAGAAGTCCTAAAACCTGTATTTTAGGTTCACCCTTGGCACTCTTATTAAACATTCATTTAGCCTCTCTCGGTCTTGATTTCTTTACTTGTGGTAAACTAATAGATATAGAAAGAGGTTCTTTTATCCTGTTTTCCTGATAAGTTCCTAAATTCCATAAATCTACACTTTTTGCTCATACACACTTTTATATATCCTTATTCTTATACAATATCCACATTTCCATTTCTGTGCCTAATAGAGTTTTGATTCATCATGGATAATCTGTCATCAGAAGAAATTCAACTGAGAGCTCACCAGATTACTGATGAGGTAAATGTTTTACCTAAAATAAGTAAATAATTCTATTTCAGTTTTCATATTGGAGGGATGAGAGGGCCTTCTTAGGGACCATTTTGGCCTCTTCCTAGTCCATTAATATCAAGTAACACATTTGCCCCTTAGTGCCATTGCTGGTTTTTATTTTCTTAAAGTGAAAACAATTTGTATGATTTTTATTTTTTAGGTACTTATTACTTAAGTGCAACAAAGATACTCTATTATGTATTTGAGAAATGCTAGACTTCTATTTAACAATTTCCTAATATCTGTAATTTACTTAGATTTCTACCTACATTAAATTTTTATGACTATAAAATTTTTATTCCCATGAACTTCACCGTCCAAATATTCTCTCTTTTTTAAAAAAACTTTTTCTTTCAACATCACACTGGAAGTCCTTACACATTTTCTCTTAAGGAGCACTTGAAAATAACTAAAAATGTAGTGATCAACTTACTTTTTTTTTTTGAGACAGAGTCTCACTCTATTGCCCAGGCTGCAGTGCAGTGACGCGATCTCGGCTCACTGCAACTTCTGTCTCCTGTGTTCATCAAGCGATTCTCCTGCCTCAGCTTCCTGGGTAGCTGGAATTACAGGCATGTGCCACCACGCCCAGCTAATTTTTGTATTTTTTTTTTTTTTTTTTTTTTTCTGAGACGGAGTCTCGCTCTGTCGCCCGGGCTGGAGTGCAGTGGCTGGATCTCAGCTCACTGCAAGCTCTGCCTCCCGGGTTCACTCCATTCTCCTGCCTCAGCCTCCCCAGTAGCTGGGACTACAGGCGCCCGCCACCTCGCCCGGCTAGTTTTTTATACTTTTTTTAGTAGAGACGGGGTTTCACTGTGTTAGCCAGGATGGTCTCGATCTCCTGACCTCGTGATCCTCCTGTCTCGGCCTCCCAAAGTGCTGGGATTACAGGGTTGAGCCACCGTGCCCGGCCTAATTTTTGTAGTTTTAGTAGAGACGGGGTTTCACCATGTTGGGCAGACTGGTCTTGAACTCCTGACCTCGTGATCCACCCACCTCAGCCTCCCAAAGTGCTGGGATTATAGTCATGAGCCACCACACCCGGCCATTGTTTTGTTTCAAAGGAAGGGATAGGCTGGCAATTCTTTTTGTTTTTTCCTTTAATGGAGACAGTCTCTCCATTGGGCTGTGTTGCCTGGGCTGGTCTTGAGCTCTGGTACTCAAGAAATCCTCCTGCCTCGGCCTCCCAAAGTGCTGGGATTTAGGCATGAGCCACTGTGCCCAGCCTGAGCTGGCCATTTTTAAAGATAGAATAGCATCATGAATGTGGTCTAGATTTTTTGTTTTTTGGTGTTTTTTTTTACATATTTTGGAATGCTAAAACTCTGTGTTTTTTCCTAGTCTCTGGAAAGTACGAGGAGAATCCTGGGTTTAGCCATTGAGGTAAGAAAATGTTAGTCATCAACTTAAGTATAAAAATTTATAGGCGATATCCTAATACTTCTGGCTGGAATTAGTGTTAAAGGGTAATGTATCAATATGCTTTATTATTTGAAATTAACAGTTGCTGAAATTGTCAAATCATACACTAATGGGCCTTTTCTGTTTTTCCCTTTGACAGTATTGGAATATGACAGGGAAGATGAATTCACTATGAGTTCGTGACTTAATTATTTTGGGGGGCTACTATGTTAAAGTGTGTTAGTTTAAGAATACTAGTTCTGTCTGTAGCTCTAATCCTCTGAGAGCTTGGGTTTCTAAATTATTCTGTCTTGCTGTTTGACAGCTCTTGTAGGTTTTGTTTCTGTTGTTTTTGTTTTGTTTTGTTGTACTATCAGCCTTTTTCCCACTTCTTTTAGTCTCAGGATGCAGGAATCAAGACCATCACTATGCTGGATGAACAAGGGGGTGAGTTAAATTATTAGCAGAAATTCTTAATTTGACTATGATGCCAAAAAGCCCTATCAGATTAGCCACATACAAATTTCAGCCTTTGGGAAGGCCTTTCCTTTGTAAAGTAAGAATAATATGTTTACTTCTTGTCTTCTGGTTTGAATAATGTCATGTTCACTGTCTATTTGGGATGGCAGGCAACAATGCCCAACTGTGTATATACCAAGTATGTGTTAGGCCAGCATGGCTTATTTTGTGTATTGGTTATATGTGCCTTAGACATTATGATAGTAATGTAGCTGGGATTACAGGTACCCACCACCACACCCAGCTAATTTTTTGTATTTTCAGTAGAGATAGGGTTTCACCTTGTTGGCCAGGTTGATCTCAAACTCTTGACCTCAAGTGATCTGTCCACCTCGGCCTCCC
>NW_012115143.1:507493-512642 GCF_000951035.1 Colobus angolensis palliatus
CCACCTCGGCCTCCCAAAGTGCTGGGATCACAGGCGTGAGCCACCATACCCAGCCATATACAAGCTTCTTAGAACAAATTTTTCCACAGCAAGAGGCTAGGTGCCTCAGGATCAGTAGGTGAAAGATTGTTATCACGTTAAATAGCTTCTAATACCTTTTGACACTGACATACTCACTGTGGGGAGTTATTGGTAGATTCAAGATTGAAGTTTACTGCTCCATAATAATAGCATTTTCTGGTTGACACTGTGAATGGAACACAAAATGTAACTTTACAACTTATTCTTAGAACAACTAAACCGCATAGAAGAAGGCTTGGACCAAATAAATAAAGACATGAGAGAGACAGAGAAGACTTTAACAGAACTCAACAAATGTTGTGGCCTTTGTGTCTGCCCATGTAATAGGTGAGTTGATAAATTAAGACAGTTTCAAAATTAATAAATGAGAGTACCCCACCTTCTCCTGCCAGCTAAGGTCAGAAGTATGACTGGGCTTAATGAGGAACTCTATTAGATAAATCTAAGTTGTCTCTCCTTCAGGCAGATTAAGCTTTTTGTGTAAATACTGCTTGTTCACTGAAAAATGTGACTTATATTTGACCAATCCTGGGATCAAGTTCCAATTTCAATTTGTAGTGATACATGAAAAGGTTAAGAAGTATAGAGAAATGTATATCTAGATGATGGTGAGCAGGATGGAGTTATTTTCTTTTCCTTTCGAAAGGAGGAGAATTAACAAAATATTGATTTTGTGGTAGGCACATGAGGGATGGCCAAAAGAATAGAAAAGTTGGGAAAGAATGGCAAAACATAAAAAATGCATAAATCTAATGTTAGATTATATGATAGTGACCAAGGCTAGGTATACAGAACTGATAAAGGTTGGGTTGGAGAGCATCTTATAGAAGAGGTAGGATATGGGTCGGGCTTTGAGTGATTAGAAGGATTTGGATGAACAGGGAGGAACAGTGAGGGCATTTCCTATGAAAGGTTCAAAATAAAGATTAACAAGGAGCTTGACTTAACTGAGCTGTGTGCTCATGTAGATGAGAAGTGGAAAGTAAGATATAAGTAGGTAGTAGAGGAACTTGAATGCCAAACTAAAGAGTTGATAGATTGGAGTGGAGTGTAAAAAGAAATGACAGTATCTGGAGATTGAATGAGTGTACTCACGGCTGAAAGGTTGTTTTTTTTTCCCCCCTGAGACAGGGTCTCTGTTACTCAGGGTGGAGTGCAGCGGCGTGATCACGGCTTACTTAAGCCTGTCCTTCCTGGGCACAAGAGATCCTCCCACCTTGGCCTCCCAAAGTGCTGGGATTACAGGCATGAGCCACTGCACCCAGCCAAAGTATTCTTTTTTTTTTTTTTTTTTTTTGAGACGGAGTCTCACTCTGTCGCCAGGCTGGAATGCAGTGGCGCAACCTTGGCTCACTGCAACCTCTGTCTCCTGGGTTCAAGTGATTCTCTTGCCTCAGCCTCTCAAGTAGCTGGGACTACAGGCGCCCACCACCACACTCAGCTAATTTTTGTATTTTTAGTAGAGACAGGGTTTCACCATGTTGGCCAGATGGTCTTGATCTCTTGACTTCATGATCCTCCCGCCTCAGCCTCTCCAGTTGCTGGGATTACAGGTGTGAGCCACCGCATCTGGCCTCAAAGTATTCATTTTTAAAGAGCTTCTTAGACATTAGTATTTCATCTAGTTCTCACCTGGTCTTGTAAATCAACAGTGGTTATATTTTTGTATTTTCAGATAAATGTTTTATGTAACAGCATTTTTGTGCCATTTCTACTGGAGAAAGTAAAGATTAATTCCTTGTTAGTCAACTTTAGTGTTTATTTTGGCCATGAGGAGTTAAGATTTGACAGTGTTCTTCCTAGTCTTGTCCATTGACTTCCTATTCTAACACAAGTCTATTGACCTGTGTTAAATAGCGTCTAATACCTTTTGACACTGACATACTCACTGTGGGGAGTTATTGGTAGTAATTGGTAGTCAACACCTTGGTTGACTAACGGAAAGTTTTTTTTTTTTTTTTTTGAGACAGAGTCTTGCTCTGTCACCCAGGCTGGAGTACAGTGGTGTGATCTCGGCTCACTGCAACTTCCACCTTACAGGTTCAAGTGATTCTCCTGCCTCAGCCTCCCAAGTAGCTGGGATTACAAATGTGTGCCACCATACCCTGCTAATTTTTATATTTTTAGTAGAGACAGGCTTTCACCATGTCGGCCAGGCTGGTCTCAAACTCCTAACCTCAGGTGATCTGCCCACCTCTGCCTCCCAAAGTGCTGGGATTACAGGCGTGAGCCACTGCTCCTGGCTGAAAGTTCATATTTTAATAACTATAACTTGTCAATCAGAGCAGATTACTTTAAGCAAACAAGTTAAAATGTACAGATTGTTTGATACAAACTCTTAGCTATGTTTTACAAAAATAATTGTACCTTTCTTTTGTGTTCCATGTACCTTCTTGGAAGAGTACGGAAGAGAGGAAGTAGATGAATTTTCTTGAGATCAGATGTTAGGAGAACAAGGAGAAAGAAGTCTCCCCTAAAATCTTAGAGCAAGATCAACTCTGAGTCACGTGTTGATAAACAGGAAGAGCATTGAATTAGACCTAAGATAGTATAATATGACAGAAAGTGGGAAATGCAGCTACAGAGTATTAATTTGATGTCTCTTTGTGTATCCCAGCCAAGCATAGGCAAGCTTTTCTTGAAGACTGGTGGGAAACAAGGTAGAGTATTGTCCTGAATCAGCGTTCTTCAGCCTTTAACCTCAGTTGAACCCTTTCTCAGAGGATCAAGAGAAGGCACTACTTTTTTAGAGATGGCATCTCCCTCTGTCTCCCAGGCTTGAGTGCAGTGGCACCACCATAGCTCAGTGTAGCCTCAAACATCTGGGCTCAAGTGATCCACCCACCTCAGCCTACCAAGTAGCTAGGATTACAGGTGTATGCCACGATGCCCAGCTAATTTTTTAAATTTTTTGTAGATACAGGGGTCTTGCTATGTTGCCCAGGCTTGTATCAAACTCCTGGCCTCAAGAAATCCTCAGCCTCCCAAAGCACTGGGATTACAGGCTTGAGCCACTGAACCCAAATGACACTTCTTTCTTTCTTTTTTCTGGCACTTCTTGAGAGATGGAATCAAGGGACTGCTGTAACAAAACAGTTCCCTGAAGAGAAGAAAGTATTATCTCAGTTAAAGATGTCTGATTGTAATTGCCTTTCTTCCACCTATTTCTTTCTTATACCATTGAGACCTTGGCCAGTATGATATCTCTTATCCTCAGCTCTTCCTATCATTCTTGCCTGTGTCTTGATCTTTCTAATCTGCTAGTCTGTGTTTCCGTTAGGCTCATTATATGAATAACCATAATATGAGCTTCTTAAAGGTAGACATGAGATCTTGGTCTTTCGTATAAGGCCTAGTCTTAATACTGGCAGGAGTAGTCACAACCCAGGTCAGGTCCAGAGTTCCTTATTTGCCAGTTGAAAATACTTTTTCTTTTCTTTCTTTGTTTCTTTTTTTTTTTTTTTTTTTTTAGACAGGGTCTCATTCTGTTACCTAGGCTGGAGTGCAGTGGCACAGTCATGGCTCACTGAAGCCTCAACCCATCCTCCAGCGTCAGCCTCCCAAGTAGCTGGGATTACAGGCACGTGTCACCACACCCAGCTAATTTTGTATTTTTTGTAGAGACAAGGTTTCACCATGTTGGCCAGGCTGGTCTCAAACCTTTGGGCTCAGGCAATCCACCCACCTTAGCCTCCAGAAGTGCTCGGATTGCAGGCATAAGCCATTAAGCCCTGCTGGCCATTCAGAAATCTAAAAAACTCTGAAAGCTTAAGTTTTGTTTCATTTTTGCTGTAATGGTGCCACAACTCATTAGGGTATAAAATGTAACCTGAACTGAAGCTATGTTTAGCTTTTATTACCTGCTGTAAATATTAATTGGTTTCACTACAGAAATACTGTTTTTGAGTCAGGGTCTCACTCTGTCACCCAGGTTGGAGTACAGTGGTATGATCTTGGCTCACTGCAGCCTCGACCTCCCAGGTTCAAGTGATCCCCCTACCTCAGCCTCGTGAGTAGCTGGGACTATAGGTGTATGTCACCATGCCTGGCATATTTTTAAAACTTTTGTTTCTTCTTCTTCCTTTTTTTTTTTTTTGAGATGGAGTCTCACTCTGTTGCCCAGGTTGGAGTACAGTGATGCAATCTCAGTTCATTGCAACCTCTGCCTCCTGGGTTCAACTGATTCTCCTGCCTCCCACATAGCTGGGATTACTGGTGCCCGCCACCAGGCCCAGCTAATTTTTGTATTTTTAGTAGAGACGGGGTTTCACCATATTGGCCAGGCTGGTCTTGAACTCCTGACCTCAGGTGATCCGCTTGCCTCAGCCTCCCAAAGTGCTGGGATTACAGGCATGAGCTACCACACCCAACCCTGTTTCTTTTTCCTTTTCTTTTTTTTTTTTTTTGAGACAGAATTTTACATTGTCGCCCAGACCGGAGTGCAGCCGTGTGGTCTCAGCTCACTGAAACCTTCACTTCCTGGGTTCAGTCGATTCTCATGCCTCAGCCATCCAAGTAGCTGAGATTAGAGGCATGCGCCAACACCTTGCTAACTATTGTATTTTTAGTAGAGACGGCTTTTGCCATGTTGGCCAGGATGGTCTTGAACTCCTGACCTCAAGTGATCCACCTACCTTGGCCTCCCAATGTGCTGGGGTTACAGGCATGAGCTACCGCACCTGGGCTTTAAAAACTTTTTGTAGAGACGAGGTCTCACTATGTTGCTCAGGCTGGTCTCAAACTCCTAAGCTCAAGCAATCCTCCCGCATTGGCCTCCCAAAGTGCTGGTATTACAGACGTGAGCCACCACGCCCAATGTCACTACAGAAATATTAATGTATTTAATTATGTGGTACTGCCCAAAACATCTTGCCCCAGTGGACTGGGATAACAGTAGTGGGCCTATGTGTTAGTTTAAGGTACTATTCTGAGCATATTAATTTAATCCTTAAACAGTAGCCTTAATATGAGATAGATGTTCTTTATTATTATCATTTTACATCCAGGCTACACTATGTAGTTAAATTGAGACCAACCTGGCAGAGGTTCAAAACCAGGCAGAGCCCTT
>NW_012115143.1:513230-516718 GCF_000951035.1 Colobus angolensis palliatus
AGTACAGTGGTGCAATCTCAGCTTACTGCAACCTCCATCTCCCAGGTTCAAGTGATTCTCCTGCCTCAGCCTCCTGAGTAGCTGGGATTACAGGCACATGCCACCACACCTGGCGAATTTTTCTATTTTTAGTAGAGACTGGTTTTGCCATGTTAGCCTGGCTGGTCTCGAACTTCCAGCCTCTGGTGATCTGCCCATGTCGGCCTCCCAAAATGCTGGAATTACAGGTGTGAACCACTGCACCCAGCCTGTAATAGCCATTTAAAAGTCACTTTCCTAGGCTTTTTTTTTTTTTCTTGCCAGTTGGGTCTGTTTGAGTGGTTAATTCCATGGTAATACTCTGGCTCTGACTGATTTTTGTCTCTGTCAGCTATACCTAAAGCATATGCTTTTATTTTTAAGAGATTTAGCCTTATGACTTTTTTTTTTTTTTTGAGACGGAGTCTCACTCTGTCACCCAGGCTGGAGTGCAGTGGCGAGATCTTGGCTCACTGCAACTGCTGCCTCCTGGGTTCAAGCAATTCTCCTGCCTCAGCCTCCCGAGTAGCTGGGATTACAGGCATGCACTACCATGTCCAGCTAATTTTTGTATTTTTTGTATAGACAGAGTTTTGCCTTGTTGCCTAGGCTGGCACATCTTTTTTAAATAAGACATTGAAATAGCTTTACTTAAAAAAATTCTGTATTAGAAGGATATTTTAACTGCAGCAAATTCTTTCTAAAGGATTAGTAGAATTTAGTAACAGATTACCAGGGTTAAACTTTAAGATGGTGAATAAATGCCATTCTGTGGTTTGTAAAATTTGAATTCTAAAAGAATAACACAAATCCTTTTTTTTTTTTTGAGATGGAGTCTCACTGTGTCACCTAGGCTGGAGTGCAGTGGCAGGTCTCAGTTCAGCTCACTGCAAGCCCTGCCTCCTAGGTTCACGCCATTCTCCTGCCTCAGCCTCCCGAGTAGCTGGGACTACAGGCATCCACCACCACACCCGCCTAACTTTTTGTATTTTTAGTAGAGACGGGGTTTCACCGTGTTAGCCAGGATGGTCTCCATTTCCTGATCTCGTGATCTGCCCGCCTCGGCCTCCGAAAGTGCTGGGATTACAGGTGTGAGCCACCGCGCCCAGCCCAGAAATCCTTTTTAAAAATCACATATCTTAGGCAGTAATTGATAAATTGTAATTCTAATTAATAAGAATTTGAAAGGAGACAGATTTAAAATGGTAAGTCTCAGAATAGTAAACTGCTTGATGTCCCAGTTTAAACTTTTTTTTGTTTTCTTTGAGATGGAGCCTCGCCCTGTCACCCAGTCTGGAGTGCAGTGGTGCCATCTCTGCTCTCTGCAAGCTCCGCCTCCTGGGTTCACTCCATTCTCCTGCCTCAGCCTCCTAAGTAGCTAGGACTACAGGCGCCCGCTACCACGCCCAGCTAATTTTTTGTGTTTTTAGTAGAGATGGAGTTTCACTATGTTAGCTGGGTTGGTCTCAATCTCCTGACTTTGTGATCCGCCTGCCTCGGCCTCCTGAAGTGCTGGGATTACAGGCGTGAGCCACCGCGCCTGGCCTTAAACATTCTTAGATAAGGTATTCTTCTGTCTTAACTTGCCTGTTTTATAAAGTCTAACAGTGGCACATAGTTTGAAGACAGATTGGCATTTCTGACCACTTACTAAAGTTCCAAATTGGCACTACAGGTTTTCTGCTATTCCCATCTTAAGTCATACTGAGGTGTAAAAATTCAGCTCCAACTAATTAAAATGAATATTGAATTATATTTCATTCAGTAGTTGAGTGCTACTTCCATCCTGCTCACTGGAGACACAAATATGAGTAAGGCATACCTCTGGCCCTGCCTGTTTTATTTATCTTGACATTTTTTATACCTCATGTAGTATGGGATATATAGTAGTTACTCAATAAATACTTGTTGATTTGAGCGTCCTTGAGAAACTTGGCTGGTGGGAGAGTTTGATGTGTAAAAAGATTTTTTAAAATTACAATGAAAATAAAATATATAAGAAAATAAAATATATACTAGAAGTAATTAAGAGAAATCTTAATCACTAAGAGGAAGGAGTCTCATAGCATCTCCATTGGTTTTTGCCTTCTCTTGTATTTTCTAATTTTAGGAAAGAATATAATCACCCAAAATTCTGAGGAAAAATGAAATGTGCTCTGGTTTAAATAGTTTTCTTAGTTTTCTTTTTATCTAGATTCTCAGATGTTGGTTGTTTCTGTGAAACCAGGCAGGAAATTGAATACGTTATGTTTTTAAACATTAAACCTGCTTCTGTTCTGTTTGAGTGGCATTTACTATTTTCTGCGTTTCATTCTCTCACCTAATCTCTTCCTTTCTAATCTGCTTACTAAAAATGAAGATTTAACATCAGAAGCCGGGCTCAGTAACTGATCAAAGGGAACTTTAAGATGCAGTCTTGTGGCGCAGTTTGGGCTGCTAACCTGCTATCTAAAGGTGATGCTTCAAATGGCTTTTCTGTGCATGTGCATGGATTTTGTGAATGGTTTAAACTGTCTCTAAACCTGTGTGGTGGTGTGTAGTGTAAAGTGAATTTGTTCTTGATGGGTGCTGTCTCACAAAAGATGGACTTAACAAAAGGACCTTAATTTATAATACCGTTCTTTGACAAATGTCTCTGATAACTAAGTTTTTGCTAAATAACATTTAAGATTACCAAAATAACAATACTCCTGGAGTTTCTTAAGAAATTTAAAATAGGTTGATCTTTGAGACAGCTGCTGCAGTCTAGTTCTGATAAAAGGTAAGGGAAGTCATGCTAAATGCTTCTCTGTCTTCATAGGACTTTGATTTTAGCATCCTGTCTTCCATTAAGTTTCCCTACATTTTTCTGGTTCTTGAGTCAAGATTTCCTCTGTTAAAGTTTTGCTTCTAATGATTTAGATTACCCGTGATTTAGGCCACTACCAAATTAAGGAATCAATTGTCAGTCTAGTCATCTCAAATCCTATTTGGAACAAGGTGGGATATAAAATTTTAAATGCTACCGTATCTGGTATCTTCTTTCCTTAAATAAGGGTTTCCCCTTTACATATGTTATAAACTATTCTATAATTCCTGTTACATCATGTGTTAACTTGCTGTGATTTCATGTTGAATTAATACAGAGCTAACTAATCTTAATTTTTCATGGGAGATAAGTTTTGTCAGCTTACTGTTTATTATTGTGTCTGACTCTTAATTTTAGATCTTTATAAGAATTATGAAGACCATGATTAAATGTTAACAAATTAAGTATTTGATTTCTACCCTTTGTTTCCTGCCCTCCTTTTTCCTTCTTTCCTTAGTTTGACTATCCAAAGCACAAACACACTCACATTCACTCTTTATTATTAGTTTGTATTTATTTGGTCCCTTTTCTCCTTGATGTGAAATAGTCACAGCTAATATTTAGTTTTATTTTTGCTATTTTTAATTCAGTTAAAACTAATGGCCGGGCGCGGTGGCTCAAG
>NW_012115143.1:517758-532545 GCF_000951035.1 Colobus angolensis palliatus
ACGGGCGGATCACGAGGTCAGGAGATCGAGGCCATCCTGGCTAACACTGTGAAACCTCGTCTCTACTAAAAGAATACAAAAAACTAGCCGGGTGAGGTAGCGGGTGCCTGTAGTCCCAGCTACTCGGGAGGCTAAGGCAGGAGAATGGCGTATACCTGGGAGGCGGAGCTTGCGGTGAGCTGAGATCCGGCCACTGCAGTCCAGCCTGGGCGGCAGAGCGAGACTCCGTCTCAAAAAAAAAAAAAAAAAAGAAATGGTAATGGACCAAAAAACAAACATGCCAGTTGGTAATCTGTGCACTTACAGGCATTAACTGTTGACTGAGGGTCAGGTTGAAGTTGAAGCCAATGAATTAAAATATTTATCCAGTGATTTACAAAGCAGTTTTATGTCTGTTATCAACAGAACATTTTATAGCCCTGCTAAACATTAAGTATTGTTATTATCCTAGTTTACTTACAAAGAAAGGGATTCTCTGAAATTGAAGTTTCCTTAAGATTCTGTACCTTCTGAATGACATGCGTAGGATTGGGATTTAAGTTATTTTACTCCAAATGCTGTTACTTTTGTTTGTTTGTTTTTTGTTTGTTTGTTTTTAGATGGAGTCTCACTCTGTCGCTCAGGCTGGAGTGCAGTGGCGCGATCTTGGCCCACTGTACCCTCCGCCCTCCGAGTTAAGTGATTCTCCTGCCTCAGGTTCCCAAGTAGCTAGGATTACAGGCGTCTGCCACCGCGCCTGGCTAATTTTTCGTATTTTTAGTAGAGACAGGGTTTCACCATCTTGGCCAGGCTGGTCTTGAATTCCTGACCTCATGATCCACCCACTTTGGACTTCCAAACTGCTGGGATTACAGGTGTGAGCCACCGCACCTGGCCTTTTTGTTTGTTTTAATCCTGACCTGTCCCTTTGCTTCTTCCAGATTAACTATTTAGTGTTCCAATATAGAGACTACTAGAGTCTGTAGACAGACTACCAGAGTAATCTAAAGTACTCCTCCTGGATCGCTAAATGTCCCACTGACCTTATATAAAACACAACAAGTGATTCCCAGGCTTTACCCCATATGTATTGGAGTAGAATCTCCAGAGTGCAACCTACATATCTATGTGTTCTACAGCAGAGGCCCTCAACACCCCAGCCATGGACCACTACTAGTCCATAGCCTGTTAATAGAAACTGGTCCTCATAGCAGGAGGTGAGCATTACTGCCTGAGCTCTGCCTCCTCTCAGATCAGCAGTGTCATTACATTCTCATAGGAGCAAGAACCCCATTGTGAACTGCGCATGTGAGGGATCTAGTTGTGTGCTCCTTATGAGAATCTAACTAATGCCTGATGATCTGAGGTGGAACAATTTCATCCCCAAAGCATCACCTGGTCCCCATCTGTGGAAAAATAGTCTTCCATGAAACTGGTCCCCAGTGCCAAAAAGGTTGGGGACCGCTGAGATCGCTCTGATACTCAATTAAGTTTGGAAGGTATTACCTTTAAAGCATCTAAGACCCTTTGGAAGGAAAGTAATTAATTTAAAAACATTACTATATTTGTGAACATTTTTTATTTTATTAACTTAAGTAAGCAGCTATCTGACAATGCCTTAAAAACAGGTTCCAACTTGATGGAGGAAACTCCAGGGTGATGGCAAGTGACAGGGTCTCGAGCAACCAAAAGGCATTACCTAGAGTGGACATGCTGAATGAGACACAATGAACTGTCACACCACCTCTTCATAAACATGCAGAACATACTATAACTACAAGAAAAAAAGTAGTTTTTTTCCCATCCCATTTGAAGGTAAACATGCCAACACAATGCAAAGCTGTAAAAAAATTCAAAGTCAGCTTTTTGTGTCTTTTCCCCTTGATACAGAAAGAACATCTTCAAAGATCAAGTCTTCTTTTTTTTTTTTTTTTTGGAGACAGAGTCTCACTCTGTTGCCCAGGCTGGAGTGCAGTGGCATAATCTGGGCTCACTGCAACCTCCGCCTCCCAGGTTCAAGTGATTCTTCTGCCTCAGCCTCCTGAGTTGCTGGGACTACAGGGGAGTGCCATCATGCCCAGCTAATTTTTATGTTTTTGGTAGAGACAGGGTTTCACCACGTTGGCCAGGCTGGTCTCAAACTCCTGACTTTGTGATCCGCCTGCCTCGGCCTCCCAAAGTGCTGGTATTACAGATGTGAACCACTGCACTTGGCCAAGATCCAGTCATTTTAAAGACAGCAGAGTTTGATAACCAATCTGATTCTTTGTTTATAGACTATGCTTCAATCAAAAATCATTCACATGATCATTTTAAAACAATTCATTGGCACCTTATGCCCTTATATCTAATTATGGAAAGAAGAATTCTCATAAGTGTAAATAATTTTTTCAAATATTGCCTCTTAATGTTGGGAAGGAGTTTGGAGTGTATATATATCCCTTAATAGACCAGAACCCACAGGTCATGTCCCAGTCTACTCCTCTTTTTGTGCTGTCAGAAACATAATATCTCATTAGTTACTTTGGAATTTCAACCCTCTCTCTTGAACCTGTTCCACAATCTGAAATTCTAATAAAAGCCCCACTTCTATTACCTCTGTTAATATTTGTGGTTATTAACTTTCTGTTAAACTAATATATTGCTTTTGTTTTATTTAGTAGCACTTACTCTGCTCTAGAATTTTGCCTGGGACCTTTCTTATTATTAACAAAGAATATATGTGAATATTTATTTTAAAAATGTATATCCTACCTTGTTCCAGGAAGAATTTAACATGACTTCATAATAAATAAATGAGTTAATTAATAAAAATAGCATAGAAACATAATTATGATAACTTAAAGTGGTACCATGAAACACACTTTGATAACTAGCCTTTCAGTGTTCATAAATTTGCCTTTGCAGTGCCTCTCACAAAGAAAGTAGTAGTATCCTTTCTGTAATATTAATGGTAAAGGTCTAAGGTTCAATTCTAGGTTTGCCAGAAATGAATCCTCACATGCCTATTAAGGAATAAGTAACTTTTTTCATAAAATCTCTTCCCTACCTTTTTATTTTGAAATTTTAAAACTTCCTTATTAATGTAAAAGATAGAATAAATCAGAGACCAATATTTGAGCAACATACTATTTTGTTTTTGTTTATAGAAAAGTGAAAACTAAAATTGAATAAAAGCTTGACTTTAGCCAAATAATCAAGAAAAGTTTTGTGCTACTTTTCCATAATAGCCATTTTTTTTCCCTGTAATAGCCACTTTTTCTTTCTTTCTTGAGATGGAGTCTCACCCTCTTGCCCAGGCTGGAGTACAGTGGTGCAATCTCAGCTTACTGCAACCTCCATCTCCCAGGTTCAAGTGATTCTCCTGCCTCAGCCTCCTGAGTAGCTGGGATTACAGGCACATGCCACCACACCTGGCGAATTTTTCTATTTTTAGTAGAGACTGGTTTTGCCATGTTAGCCTGGCTGGTCTCGAACTTCCAGCCTCTGGTGATCTGCCCATGTCGGCCTCCCAAAATGCTGGAATTACAGGTGTGAACCACTGCACCCAGCCTGTAATAGCCATTTAAAAGTCACTTTCCTAGGCTTTTTTTTTTTTTCTTGCCAGTTGGGTCTGTTTGAGTGGTTAATTCCATGGTAATACTCTGGCTCTGACTGATTTTTGTCTCTGTCAGCTATACCTAAAGCATATGCTTTTATTTTTAAGAGATTTAGCCTTATGACTTTTTTTTTTTTTTTTGAGACGGAGTCTCACTCTGTCACCCAGGCTGGAGTGCAGTGGCGAGATCTTGGCTCACTGCAACTGCTGCCTCCTGGGTTCAAGCAATTCTCCTGCCTCAGCCTCCCGAGTATCTGGGACTACAGACGCACGCCACCACGCCCAACTAATTTTTGTATTTCAAGAGACAGGGTTTCATTGTGTTGCCCAGGCTGGTCTCGAACTCCTGAGCTCAGGCAGTCAGCCTCCCAAAGTGCTGGAATTACAGGTGTGAGCCACTGCATCTGGTGATCTTTTTTTTTTTTTTTTGAGATGGAATCTCGATCTGTCGCCCAGGCGGGAGTGCAGTGGTGCAATTTCAGCTCACTGCAGCTTCCGCCTCTCGGGCTCAAGTGATTCTCCCGACTCAGCCTCCCCAGTAGCTGGGATTATAGGTGGATGCTGCTGCACTCAGCTAATTTTTGTATTTTTAGTAGAGATGGGGTTTCACCATGTTGCCCAGGCTGGTCTTGAACTCCTGGCCTCAGGTGATCCACCCACCTCAACCTCCCTAAGTGCTGGAATTATCGGCGTGAGCCACTGTGCCTGGCCTCAATCTTTTTTTTTTTTAAGAGGAAACTCTTAAATGAAAAGCTCCTACACTATAGGATTTATGAATGACCACTTATGTGGTCAAGGTACTTATTTGTCCACTGATTGTCCAATTTGGAAATTATTCATGCTTTTCTTTCCTGATGGCTGGTTTGTTTGTAAGAAACCATTGTTTAAATTTTCATGGAAAATTCTAATAAAAACTGATTAGCTGGAACTACACTGGTTCAAATTCAGTCTTCTTATTTTAAAACTTTATTTATTTAAGATTTAAGGTCTCACTCTGTCACCCAGGCTGGAGTGCAGTGGCACTATCATGGCTCACTGCAGCCTCGACCTGGGCTCAAGCAGTCCTCCCACCTCAGTCTCTCGAGCAGCTGGGACCACAGGCGTGCACCACCACACCCAGCTGATGTTTGTATTTTTTTATAGAGATGGCATTTTGAGGCAGGGAGCAGTGGCTCACAAGCCTTTAGTCCCAGCACTTTGGGATGCCGAGGTGGGTGGATCACTTGAGGTCAGGAGTTTGAGAGATGGGGTTTTGCCATGTTGCCCTGGCTAATCTTAAACTCCTGAGTTAAAGCAATCCACCCACCTTGGCCTCCCAAAGTGCTGGGAGTACAGGTGTGAGCCACTGCACCCAGCGTCAGCCCTCTTATTCTGTCATCCCTTGTCAACCTCTGAGGTGCCTTCAAGGAACCTCTTAAGGTATCCCAGAACACTTTTTCTAAGGGACCTTTTTTTAAGTAATGTGCATTAACCTCTTTTCCAGATAGTGCTGGATACACTAGGAAGAGAAAAGCAAAACGATAGTGCCAGAGGCTAAGGGAACCTGAAAAATCAAATATTTTTCTTTTTGCTACTTGCTAACAACCTAGTAAAGATTTGGTAGAAGCAGTATTTGGACCTTTTTAAAATTTTTTTTAGTGTCAATGGGTTTACATAATTCATCTATTTCCTATCCCATATTGCCATGGAGCATAGTATAGATCATCTAGACTTAGCTGTATGCAGCTTTTCTACTAGAGTTGTTAGTGTCATCCTCAAGGTAACAGGCGCTAATAATTAGAACTCTCCCTCTTCTTTTTTTTGGTATCTCCCTACACTCCTGACTCTTATATAGAACAAAGAACTTTGAGTCTGGCAAGGCTTATAAGACAACATGGGGAGATGGCGGAGAAAACTCACCTTGCAATGTAGTATCTAAACAGCCAGGCCCGGTGACAAATGGTCAGCCTCAGCAACCAACGACAGGAGCAGCCAGTGGTGGATACATTAAACGGTATGCCAACTCCTCCCGATATTCCTGTACCTTTCTTAATGAATGGTTCACTTAGGAGATGAGTTTAGCAGTACATGACCCCTAACTAATAAATAAAAATTGTATTTATTCCATTTTAAAAATGCATTTAAAAATCTGCCCACTGACAAAATATGGTGGTTTTTTTTGTTTTGTCTTTTTGTTTGTTGTTTTGTTTTGAGAGAGAGTCTTGCTGTGTTGCCCAGGCTGGAGTGCAGTGGCGTGATCTCAGCTCACTGCAACCTCCACCTCCCAGGTTCAAGTAATTCTCCTGCCACAGCCTCCTGAGTAGCTGGGACTACAGGTGTGTGCCACCACGCCCAGCTAATTTTTGTATTTTTAGTAGAGACAGAGTTTCACCATGCTGACCAGGCTAGTCTTGGACTCCTGACCTCAGGTGATCCACCTGCCTCGGCCTCCCAAAGTGCTGGGATTACAGGCATGAACTATCACACCCGGCCAGACAAAATATTGACTGTGGTGGTTGACCTGGGGTGACGGGATTAACTTTTCTTTATACTTTTCCGCACTTTCCGAATTATTGAACTAGACATACTTTACTTTTGTATATAGAAAAAAATATGTTTTAAAATGTGTCATCTAGAGCAAGGGTCAGCTAGATTCCTGTAAGAAGATCTGTAACAGGCCGGGCGCGGTGGCTCAAGCCTGTAATCCCAGCACTTTGGGAGGCCGAGACGGGCAGATCACGAGGTCAGGAGATCAAGACCATCCTGGCTAACCCGGTGAAACCCCGTCTCTTCTAAAAACTACAAAAAACTAGCCGGGTGAGTTGGCGGGCGCCTGTAGTCCCAGCTACAAGCAGGAGGCTGAGGCAGGAGAATGGCGTGAACCCGAGAGGTGGAGCTTGCAGTGAGCTGAGATCCGGCCACTGCACTCTGGAGAGTCAATATTTCAGACTTTTCAGGCCATACAGTCTCTTGCAATTACTCAACTCTGTTGTAGGGTTAAAGCAGGCATAAACAATATGTAAACAAATGTGCATACTCTGTTTGAATAACACTTGATTTACATAATCAGATGGTGATCCAACCTCTCTTTTAGAGCCGTGGTTCTTTAGATAGACTTAACTGTGCATTAGAACCACTTGAGGGGCTTATGAAACCATAGGTTTCTGGGACGCACTTACAGTTTCTGATTTAGTAAGTCTGGAGTGGAGTGTGAGAATTAGCATGTTCCCATGTCTAACAGCTTCCCAGGTGATGCTGGGAATTACGCTTTGAGAAACACTTTTAGAGTTTCTTTTCTTACATGGCTTTAAGTCACTGTGCTCTCTTTGATGAGTCTTCCAGTTTTTATTACAGAATGTTTCCCAAGAATGGTAACCTATATTCCTTTGGATCTTATACTTGCTGAGAGTCATTTTGGTACTTTTGTGAAAATTAAATCCAGATTTACTCTATTTACATTCAGAAAAATCTATGGAATTAACTGTCTTCTTGTGATAGCATAACTAATGATGCCAGAGAAGATGAAATGGAAGAGAACCTGACTCAAGTGGGTAGTATCCTGGGAAATCTAAAAGACATGGCCCTGAACATAGGCAATGAGATCGATGCTCAAAATCCGCAAATAAAACGAATCACAGACAAGGTAAAAGCTTTTTATTGCCACAAGAAAATGAGACACCCAGTTCAGTGTTTCCGTAATAGACAGCTGTGCTAGATGCTGTGGGGGACATGGTAGAAGAAGCTCCTGGACTCATAGGTCTTAGTTCTGATGAGGTGGTGGTTCTTTTTTTTTTTTTGAGATGGAGTCTCACTCTGTTGCCAGGCTAGAGTGCAGTGGCACAATCTCAGCTCACTGCAACCTCCGTCTCCCGGATTCAAGCAATTCTGCTGCCTCAGCCTCCCGAGTCGCTGGGACTACAGGCACACGCCACCACGCCCAGCTAATTTTTGTATTTTTAGTAAAGACGGGGTTTCATCATGTTGGCCAGGATGGTCTCAATCTGTTGACCTCATGATCTGCCTGCCTCTGCCTCCCAAAGTGCTGGGATTACAGGCATGAGCCACCACGCCCAGCGAGATGGTGGTTCTAACACATAAAACAAGAGCCAAGTCCTCCCCCTCATGGCAGTTGGTACCTTTTGAAACCAGAGTTTTGGAATGTAGTAGTTTTACTTAAACCTTCACACATGAAGCTTAGTATCTACTTTAACCTTTGACTGTGTTTTTTTCTCTCCCAAATGAGTAAGTTTTATTTTGTTAACTAATTTTTTAATTGAGAATGGGGTCTTGCTCTGTCCCCCAGGGTAGTGCAGTGGTACAATCACAGCTCACTGCAGCCTACCTCCCAGGCTAAAGCTAAAGCTTTCCTCCCACATCAGCCTTTTTTGTTAACTAAAAATAAATTAAGTTCCTGAATCCTCATCTCATGAAAGAAAATCCGTTCTGCAGAATAGTTAATATAGAGTGGTCACACGAAATAGAGTCATGTGAGGGAAAGAAAGTTGTGATTCTTTTTTCTTCCCCCTTAACTTTACATGATACTATGAAAGTGAAATTGTTTTTGGTGTTTCGATGTGTCACATGTAAAAGTCATACTTTGGCCAACCGTGGTAGCTCACACCTGTAATCTCAACACTTTGAGAGGCCGAGGCAGGAGGATTGCTTGTGCTCAGCAGTTTAAGACCAGAGCAAGACCTAGAATGTACTAAAAACATTTAAAAATTGACTAGGCGTGGTGGCATGTGCCTTTTGTCCCAGTTACTCTGGAGGCGGAGGCAGAAGGATTGCTTGAGTGTAGGAGTTGAAGGCTGCAGTGAGCTGTGATTGTACCGTTGCATTCCAGCCTGGGCAACAGAGTGAGACCCTGTCTCAAAAAGAAAGAAAAAAAAGTCATACCTCATTAAAATCTCAGTGAACTTTAAAGTTTAGGGTGAGTTTTTAAGCTTAGCTCTCTGTTAAATCACTTTTGATGGATTTTAATTGAAACAGTGGTTCACAAGATGCTTTAAATGCTGCAGTCTGGGTTTAGGCTACATTTACCTGTCATTTTAATTCAGATGTTGGTGTGGATGGTAATAGATTCGTTCCAAAGATCTTTGGAAAGGTTATTTCAGTCTCTCCAGGTTAGACTTAGGGTGTCTGAATCCAGATGAGATTCTGTGATTCAGTTCAGAGGACTCACACGAGGTCCAATCTTTAACAGAGAAGAGCACTCTCATATTTCATCACATCAAAAAATGCCATTGATTACAGGATGCATCCCAGTTTCAGGCGTGTTAAACTATGAAAAAATGTGTTGTAGAATTGATGAAATATTGACAAGGTCTTATATGTTACACCTTTGTCATGTTTATATACCAGGGTTTTTCCAAATGAATTTCATGTTCTGTTACTTCTTGCCCAACATGAGTTTTGTAATGTAACTTCACGTGGTTTCTTGGATTTTCTCAGTGTGTCAGTTACTCCAAGTGTAAAATGTTTAATTTTTATTAGAGTTACTTACCTTGTAAAATAAAGCTGATATCGTTCTTGTTTTTCAGGCTGACACCAACAAAGATCGTATTGATATTGCCAATGCCAGAGCAAAGAAACTCATTGACAGCTAAAGCTACTGCTGTTCTTCTTTATCATTTATTCACTTCCGTAGCTCCTCCTTGAAAGTTATTACCTTTTCAGAGTTTAAATTTTCGGTTCCACGCTCTTCTAATTGGGAGATAATATGGAAGAAGGGCCAGAGCAGTCACAGCCCTCCTTCTCTTTTGTTTTCTATTGAGGGCCGACTGCTGCTTGGCCTTCCTTCTAGTATTTTCTTTTTCAATTCATACTCTTAGATTGGTTTTCATATGTCATGTATAGTGTTTTCATCCTCCTCATATAGTTTAGCAGGTTCTTTTGCTTTCAAGATTTGGAAGCATTGCCAAAGACAGCCATGAAGAAGGAAGCTGTAGATGTGTTCTTTGCTGTTGTTGTTTATTTTTGCTTTTGTGGTAGAGGGAGGGACAAGAGATAAGAGGTTGTTACCTCAGTAAAAACCTTCAGGCCACAAAACAAAAAGTTGCATAGCCACAGCGAAGATGTAGTTGAATATAGTTTTTGATTTAAGTTGCGGTTATAGCCAATTTAGGCTAATGCTTGGTTTTGGAGCTTTTATACACAAAATTTTTGTTAGGCATCACAGTTTTGCAACCTCTGCTCCAAAGAGAAAAATAGAATGAGTTTTCTTTCTTTCTTTTTTTTTTTTTTCCTGAGTCAGAGTCTTGCTCTGTCACCCAGGCTGGAGTGCAGTGGCGCGATCTAGGCTCACTGCAACCTCAGCCTCCTCGATTCAAGTGATTCTCCTGCCCTAGCCTCCTGAGTAGCTGGGATTACAGGCGCATGCCACCACGCTCAGCTAATTTTTGTATTTTTAGTAGAGACAGGGTTTTACCACGTCAGGCTGGTCTTGAACTCCTGACCTCGTGATCCACCCGCCTTGGCCTCCCAAAGTACTGGGATTACAGGTGTGAGCCACCGTGTCTGGCCGAGTTTTCTTAAAGTGAGCTTAATTTCTGAACTCATAGTGATTCATATATGTACATAAATCTGTGATCCCATTTCTTATTGCACCATTCTGGAACACTTTGTATAAATGAGTGGCTTTTTATTTCATATTATTAGTAGTATCATGGTTCCATTACAGGCCTATTAACCTCATACATTGTCATTAGTCTTTGAAGAAAAAATATGTAAATATATATGTGTAACAAGAGAATTTCTCTCTAAAGCAGGGCTTAAAATGTTTTGGAAAAGTTTGACAAAGTATACCACATGAATTCAGGTTTACCTCAATGCTAAGAATTATGTTTAGTTAGGAAAAGGAAAGTCATTTTGATCTCAGGTAGAAAAATAGATTGCCTTGAGTTTTATGTAGCTTTAGACTTTAAAAAGTTAGAATTTATTCTGTTACTAAAAATTATTTGAAAAAATTATACCTCTGGTTTAATTGTGGGTGATTACACACTGTCTTTCTCTTACCCTTGTGTATTGAATTATGTCCATAATCAAGTTGATGTGGATCCTGAAAAGTGTTATGAAAATCTGATTGGTATTTGTCACATTTATTTTAAAATTAGCATCTGAACACTTCAAAGCTGTCAGTGTGAATTGGTTTCACCAATAACCACTGCTTGATCCTTACAATTAAATTTTTTAACTAACTAATGGTATTGTTCTTTCAAATAGGTAACATGTTTCTATGACTGTTATTTGGGGGAAAATAGTTTCATCAGCTCTCATTCAACAAATTAATAAAGCAAAGATCCATAGAGCACTACAACAGGAAGCTGCCTTTAGCATCTTTCCGATATTTATTGAAAATATTGATAGGACTTAAATTTACCTTGCTAAAATTTGTTGTGCGGTTCATTTTAATCATTACTAGTCTTACTCACTTGAGCTTAAATATACTAGTGACTAGAAGGGTAATGGTTCTGTGTGAGAACTACAACTCACTGGAGAAGATACAGTTAATGTGGGAGCTTTCAAAGGCTAAAGTGGAAAATATTTAAATTAAGTGAGATGCAACTACACCCTCTGTAATAGAAATGTTCCACGTCAAAATGAGTGGTTTGGCATGTGATGGTAAATGTGTAAAGTAAGAAGGTGTAAAACGGAGGATTGTGCTTTACCTAAATGCATTTCCTAAAACCATTTACCAAAAAAAATTTTTTAGCACTGTTCTGGATAAAGGAAATAGTTCTGAGAATACCAGCATGCTACACTCACAGTATAATTGGTTAGAAGCATGGGCTGAGGCATTATCTGAATTTTCACTCTAGCCAAAGTGACTGTAAGGTCATTTCTGTGCCTTAATTTGTCTGTAAATGCATATTAATACAAGCATACCTCAGATACTGAGGGTTCAGTTCTAGACTACTACCATAAAGCTAGTGTTGCAATAAAGTGAGTCACATGAATTTTTGGTTTCCCAGTGCATATAAAAGTTGTTTACACTATTCTGTAGTCTATTAAATGTGCAATAGCATTATGTCTTTAAAAAACAAAGTATGTACCTTAATTAAAAATACCATGTGCCAGGCGTAGTGGCTCATGCCTGTAATCCTAGCACTTTGGGAGGCCAAGGCGGATGGATCACTTTACGTCAGGAGTTTGAGACCAGCCTGGCCAACATGGTAAAACCACGTCTCTACTAAAAATGCAAAAATTAGCTGGGTGTGGTGGCACGTGCCTGTAATTCCTCCTCTGAAGTCTCTTTTTTGTTTGTTTGTTTGTTTTGAGATGAAGTCTCACTCTGTCGCCCAGGCTGGAGTGCATTGGCACGATCTCAGCTCACTGCAACCTCTGCCTCCCGGGTTCAAGCGATTCTCCTGCCTCAGCCTCCTGAGTAGCTGGGATTACAGGCAGGCACCACCATGCCCAGCTCATTTTTGTATTTTTAGTAGAGACAGGGTTTCACCACGTTGGTCAGGCTGGTCTCGAACTCCTGACCTTGTGATCCACCTGCCTCAGCCTCCCAAAGTGCTGGGATTACAGGCGTGAGCCGCCATACCTGGCCTCCTCCACTGAAGTCTTGAAACGCTCAGTCATCCATGAAGGTTGGAATCAACTTCTTCCAAACCCCTGTTAATGTTGGTATCTTGACCTCCTTTCATGAATCACGAATGTCCTTAATGGCATCCTTTCCAGAAGGTTTTCAGTTTACTTTGCCCATATGCATGAGAGGAATCACTATGGCATCTATACCTTTATTCTTAAGCAATAAGACCTGAAAGCTGAAATGACTCTTTTATCCAAGGGCTGTAGAATGGATATGTTAGCAAGCATGAAAACAACACAACATTAATCTTGTACATCTTCATCAGAGCTCTTGGGTGACCGATGCTCTGATGCTCATTATCAATAAGCAGTAAGATTTTGAAAATAATTTTTTTTTTCTGAGCAGTAGTTCTCAACAGTGGGTTTTAAATATTCAGTAAATCATGCTGTAAACAGATGTGTTATCTAGGTTTCATTGTTCTATTTATAGTGCACAGGTATAGTAGACTTAGCATGATTCTTAAGGCCCCTATATTTTCAAAATGGTAAATAAGCAATGCCTTCAGCTTGAAGTCACCAGCTCTGTTAGCCTCTAACAAGAGAGTCAGTCTGTCTTTTCAAACAAGCTAGGCATTGACTTCTCTCTAGCTATGTGAGTCCTAAATGGTGTCATTTTCCAATAGAAGGCAGTTTTATCTACATTGAAAAATCTATTGTTTACTGTAGCCACTGTCATCAATTATCTGGATAACGCTGCAGCTTCTCCATCAGCACTTGCTGTTTCATCTTACACTTTTATGTTAACAGATACAGCTTCTTCCCTTAAACCGCATGAACCAACCTCGGCTAACTTCCAACTTTTCTTCTGCAGCTTCCTCACCTCTCAGCCTTTCTAAGCATTGAAGGGAGTTAGGGCCTTGTGTTTACTGGAGTAGCACTTTTAGCTTCCTTCAAGAACTTTTCCTTTGCATTCACCACTTGGTTAATCGGTGCAAGAGGCCTAGCCTTTGGCCGGTCTTGGCTTTTTTTTTTTTTTTGAGACGGAGTCTTGCTCTGTTGCCCAGGCTAGAGTACAATGGCACCATCTCAGCTCACTGCAACCTCTGTCTCCCGAGTAGCTGGGATTGCAGGTGTGTGCCACCATGTCCAGCTAGTTTTTGTATTTTTAGTAGAGACAGGGTTTTGCCATGTTGACAAGGCTGGTTCGAACTCCTGACCTCGGGTGATCTGCCTTCCTCGGCCTCCCGAAGTGCTGGGATTACAGGTGTGAGCCAACACGCCTGGCTATGACTCTTCTTTTCACTTGAACTTAGAGGCCATTGCAGGGCTATATATTGGCTTAATTTCAATATTCTGTCTCAGATTAGGGAGGCCCAAGGAAAGGAGAGTGATAAGGAATGGCTACTTGTTAGAGCAGTCAGAACACACATTTATCAATTAAATTCACCATCTTATGGCTTAGGCAAGAAGATGAGACCGTCTCTACAAAAAAATTTTAAAATTAGCCAGGTGTGGTGGTGCATATCTGTAGTCTAGCTACTCAGGAGGCTGAGATGGGATGATCGCTTGAGCCTAGGGGGTTGAGGCTGCAGCGAGCCATGATTGCACCACTGCACTCCAGCATGGGTGACAGAGTGAGACCCTGTCAAAAAAGTTTGCCATCTTATATTGGCATGGTTTGTGGCATCCCAAAACAGTTAAAACAGTACCATCACTGATCACAGATCACCATAACATATCATAATAATCAGAAAATCTGAAATATTGTGAGAATTTTCAAAACGTGAGACATGGATTGAGCACATGCTGTTGGAAAGACGGCAGTAATAGACTTGCTCGATGTAGGCTGCCACAAACTATCTGTGGAAAAACTTAATGGAGTGCAGTAAAATGAGGTATGCCTATAATTCCTACATAGCATTATATTGCATAGAGTGGTTAACAGGTAAAGCACTTAGAACAGTTCCTGGCTAATGTAAGAGCTTGTAAGTGTTAGCTGCTATTCTCTCCAAAGTGGAGCTCTTTCTGGTCAAGCAGCTCTGTGAATTAGATGAAAGGCAACATAGCCTCTCCCCAGAGAAACAGGCACACAAATGCAAATCATGCATAAATGAGGTTCATAAATGGAGGTCTTGAAAGCCCGTCCATGGAACCCAGGTTAAAACTTTCCCATAGCTTCTGCTATTGAGAAAGAAGAGAGGTGAGGCCATAGAAATTAGACTCCATCATGCATTAGAAACAGCTGTTCATTTAAAGCCCTTTGTGATTTTCTTCCATAACATTGGAAATTTGATTCACTTTTGAAAGGTAGTAAATAGTTACCACGAGCTCTGGAGTCTGACCACCTGGGATCAAATTTTGGTTCATTTTACTTTTAGTTGTGTGGCCTTGAGCATAATACTGACCTGTAACTAAAGAGGTAAACAATTGTATCCCCCACTGAACTTGTTTTTTAACACTAAGCTCCCTCTTCAAGTTTCCAGTCTTATAACCATAATGATCTGTATCCCCTATAGCCATGCCTGTTTTTTTCCCTTCAGTTTTAATTCATCCTTTGTTTCTTTTTTTTTGAGACGGAGTCTCGCTCTGTCGCCCGCGCTGGAGTGCAGTGGCCTGATCTCAGCTCACTGCAAGCTCCGCCTCTCGGGTTTACGCCATTCTCCTGCCTCAGCCTCCCGAGTAGCTGGGACTACAGG
>NW_012115143.1:533065-535662 GCF_000951035.1 Colobus angolensis palliatus
CACGAGGTCAGGAGATCGAGACCATCCTGGCTAATACGGTGAAACCCCGTCTCTACTAAAAAATACAAAAAACTAGCCGGGCGAGGTGGCGGGCGCTGTGGTCCCAGCTACTCGGGAGGCTGAGGCGGGAGAATGGCTTAAACCCGGGAGGCGGAGCTTGCAGTGAGCTGAGATCCGGCCACTGCACTCCAGCCTGGGCCACAGAGCCGGACTCTGTCTCAAAAAATAAATAAATAAAAATAAAAATAAAGACATACACTATAATCCCAGCTACTTGGGAGGCTGAGGTGGGAGGATCACTTGGGCTCAGGTGTTCAGGACCAGCCTGGGCAACATAGTACGATTCTCTCTCTCTCTCTCTGTCTCTCTCACACACACACACACACACACAAATGGCCAAGAGGTAGGTGGAAAAATTCTCAACATTGCTAATTATCATGGGAATGAAATAAAACCTACAATGAGATGATCTCATTCCAGTTATAATGGCCATTATCAAAAGGGAGAAAATGCTGGCAAGGATGCTGAGAAAAGGGAACTCATTCCCACTTGGTGGCAATGTGAATGAGTACAGCCACTATAGAAAACACTATGGAGACCCCTCAGAAAACTAAAAATAGAACTACCATACTATCCAGCAATCACACTACTGGGTATTTATTGAAAGGAAAGGAAATCAATATGTTAAAGGGATACCTGCACTTCCATGGTTATTGCAGCACTATTCACAATAGCAAAGATAATAGAATCAACCTAAGGGTCCATCAGCAGATGAATGGATAAAGGAAATGTGGTATATATACACAGTGGAATACTATTCAGCCATAAAAAAGAATGAAATCCTATTATTTGCAGTGACGTGAATACACTGGAGGTGTATCCATGGAACTGGAGGTCATTGTATTAAGTGAAATAATCCAGGCACAGAAAGACAAATACTGCATGTTCTTACTCATGTGAGCTAAAAAATTTATTTCATGGAGGTAGAGAGTAGAATGATAGTTACCAGAGGCTGGGTAAGGGGTGTACAGGGTGGGGCGATGAAGGAAGGTAGGTTAATGGGTAGATACAAACATACAGTTAGATAAAAGGAATAAATTTTAATGCTTGATAGTATAGTAGGGTGACTATACTTAACAATGTAAATTTCAAAATGGCTAGATTTGAAATGTTCCCAACACAAATAAATGATAGTGAATAACATAATTTGAGATAATGAATAACATAAATATCCTGGCTTGATCATTATACATTCTATGCATGTCTCAGAATATCACAAGTATCCCGTAAATAGGAACAAATATATATATTAAAAAAATAGTAAAGTGAAAAAGGAAAACAAAGCAGCTTATCTAAGTGCTATTTTCTTTAGGTCACTCTTACCAAAGTTTAAGTTATCCCAATTACATTCCTAATCAGATTTTATTTCTCAGATTGATATTCAAGTTTCTCATCTAGTCATTTGAAAGTTTATTTTTTCCATAAAGTAAAAGCAAGTTTATTTAAAAAGTAAAGGAATAAAAGAATGCTACTCCATAGGCAGAGCAGCCTGTTTACTATTATTTATTTGGAGTCACAATCTCACTATGTTGCCCAGGCTGACCTCAAACTCCTAGGTTCAAGGGATCCTCTAGCCTCAGGCCTCCTAAATAGCTGGGACTATAGATGCCTGCCTCTGCCTGGCTCCATTTTTTAAATCCTTTTAATGTAGTGTCCACTCCAAGCCTTCTACTTCTGTACAACTTGTAAAATTCTACTTTCATGCCTTATAGATGAGATAAATGGCATGATTTACCGAGTGCTTACTCTGTCATGGTGACTATGCGAAGTGCTTTTATATAATTTTTTGCAACATACCTGAGAGGTAGGAGCTATTCCCTATATTTACAAGTGAGACGAAACTGCTCAAATTCATAAAGCTAATAAATGACAGACTCTGGATTTAAACCTGAATCATTCTGACTCCTGGACCCACGATTTTAATATATTACATTGCCTTCCAAACCAAGCTATAAAAAATTTGGGTGACTTGGGCCAGATGTGGTGGCTCACACCTGTAATCCCAGCACTTTGGGAGGTAAAGCGGGATTGCTTGAGCCCAGGAGTTTGGGGTCAGCCTGGGGAACACACTAAAAAATTAAAAATTAGCTGAGTGTGGTGGCAGATACCTGCAGCTCCAGCTACTCAAGAGGAGTGGGAGGAGATAGCTTGAGCCCAGGAGATCGAAGCGTCCGTGAGCTGTGATCTTGCCACTGCACTTCAGCCTGGGCAATAGAGCAAGACCCTGTCTCTAAAAATATATATAGGCTGGGCGTGGTGACTCATGCCTGTAATCCCAGCACTATGGGAGGCCAAGGCAGGCGGATCACCTGAGGTTGGGAGTCTGAGATGAGCCTGGCCAACATAGTGAAACCCCATCTCTACTAAAATTACAAAAATTAGCTGGGCCTGGTGGTGGTGCCTGTAATCCCAGCTACTCGGGAGGCTGAGACAGGAGAATCACTAGAACCCAGGAGGTGGAGGTTGCAGTGAGCTGAGATTGTGCCACTGCACTCCAACCTGGGTGACACAGCCTCTGTCTTGTTAAAAAAAAAAAA
>NW_012115143.1:535747-537250 GCF_000951035.1 Colobus angolensis palliatus
TCGTGCCTGTAATCTCAACATTTTTGGAGGCCAAGATGGGAGGATCACTTGAGCCTAGGAGTTTAAGACTAGCCCAGGTAACATTGCAAGATCTGTTGGAAAAAAAAAAAAAAAAAATTAGGTGACTTGGGCTAGTGGCCAAATTAGAATCTGGGTCTTAAACCACAAGCCAGTCTACTTGATTAGCTCATATTTAAATTTAAATCTTGTTTGCTGTAACTTTGGACATATTACTGTATATAGCCCTTGCCCTCAAAGAGTTAGTCTATCATGAAAGACAAATATAGAATGTGAGAAGTGCTATAGTAACAGATGGGTGAGCATTTAATTCGACTTAGACACAGGAAAGAGGCTTAGACATAGAGAATGAGCATATTAAGAGAGGGCAGGCTGGGCACATTAGCTCATGCCTGTAATCCCAGCATTTTGGGAGGCCAGGGCAGGTGGATCAACTGAGGTCAGGAGTTTGAGACCAGCCTGACCAATATGGTGAAACCCCGTCTCTACTAAAAATACAAAAATTAGCCAGGAGTGGTGGTGCCTGCCTGTAATCTCAGCTACTCAGAAGGCTGAGGCAGGACAATCACTTGAACCCAGGAGGCGGAGGTTGCAGTGAGCCAAGATTGTGCCATTGTACTCCAGCCTGGGTGACAGAGTGAGCCTCTAGAAAAAAAGAGAGAATGGGCATTCCCAACTGAGTGAACAATACAGTTGGCCCTAAGTATCTGGGTTCCACATCTGTGGATTCAACTGCAGATCAGACATATTTGAGGGGGAAAATGCCTCAAAATTCCAAGAAACAAAACCTGAATTTGGCATGCATCAAATACTATGTTGAATCTATGCAAATGAATTTATGTGTAGGCATATTAGGTATTATAAGTAATCTAGAGATGATTTAAAGTTTCAGGAAGATAATATGTCATTTTATGTAAAGGACTTGAGTATCATGGATTTGGTATCCATGGAGGTCTTGAAACCAATCTTCCATGGACACCGAGGGACAAGCTCTATAAAGGGAGTCAGAGGAGAGAGACTGCACCGTGGGTTTAGACAGAATAATCTGATATGGGTGGGCAGGCAAATGAAAGTGAAGAAAGGGAAATAAGTCTGGGTCCAAGTTGTAAAGGGTGGTAGTGGCAGATTCTGATAAGAGTGTGGATTAAGTTCCAATTAACAATTAAATGGGAACATTTAAATTGTTAAATGTGTAAATTCTGGCCAGGCACGGTGGCTCATGCCTGTAATCCCAGCCCTTTGGGAGGCCAAGGTGGTCAGATCACCTGAGGTCAGGAGTTCAAGACTAACCTGGCCAACATGGTGAAACCCCATCTCTACGAAAAATAGAAAAAATTAGCAGGGCGTGGTGGCATAAACCTGTAGTACCAGCTACGCAGGAGGCTGAGGCAAGAGAATTGCTTGAACCTGGGAGGCAGAGGTTGCAATGAGCCGAGATTGCGCCGCTGCACTCCGGCCTGGGTGACAGAGTGAGATTCCATCTCA
>NW_012115143.1:539140-542210 GCF_000951035.1 Colobus angolensis palliatus
TCCTGCCTCAGCCTCCCAAGTAGCTGGGATTACAAGCATGCACCACCACACCCAGATAATTTTTGAATTTTTAGTAGAGACAGGGTTTTCTCATGTTGGCCACGCTAGTCTTGAACTCCTGGCCTCAAGTGAGCCACCCACCTTGGCCTCCCAAAGTATTGGGATTATAGGCATGAACCACCATGCCCAGCCCAAAGTACACTTTTAATCAAGACAAACAGTCACACATTTATATATATCCTAAAGTCCTAGTATAAAAACTGCGACTGAACTGATGGACTAGAATAAAAATAATAAATCCTTAGATCCATGCCAGCCTCTCACAAATTATCTGAATTTCATAAAAATATGAAGTGTTAACACAGAGATGGAATGGCAACTGACTTTATGAAAGCTCGCACATTGAAACTAAACAAAATCTCAAGCTGTGGTGTGGAGCCATTCTGTTACCAGGCAGCACCCCCTCACCATATAAATAGCAGCTAGCTACTGGTTTCTTAAAGCCAAACTAATGATGGTTTTGAAGATCAACCTTGTCTATTGCCCTACTGGTGACTCAAAATGGAAGACTTTTCCTGTCTCCTGACCCTTTTTCTTTTAGCTTATTTGAGAAGAGCCCTGAAATGAAAAAGGATCATTGAGTGAAATATAATCTCCTGGAGTATCATCTCCTTACTGTAGATACCCCTAACAACAACAGGAGGCTTTGACTCAGCCACATTCCAACAGCAGTTCTAAGTCAGTATCCTGTAAGGTTTCCATAGTCCTGGAAAACTTCACGCAAACTTCTTCTTGGTGGCTGTGAACCTCTCCATGTACTAAAAAACATGAAAGAATACATCAGGGGTATTTTGGCATGAGTAAATAAATAAAAGCCTATTTTTTTTTTTAATTTTGGTTTTTATTGCATGTGGTTTTTCATTTCCTACAAAATTTAACTGCTCTAAATGCAAAATTAAGTACATAGTTTTGGCTGGGTGCAGTGGTTCACACTTGTAATCCCAACACTTTGGGAGGCCAAGGTAGATGGCTCGCTTGAGCCTAGGAGTTTGAGACCAGCCTGGGCAATATGGTGAAATCCCATCTCTACCAAGAACAGAAAAATGAGGCAGGGTAGCGCCTGTAGTCTCAGCTAATCGGGAGGTTGAGGTGGGAGGATCACTTGAGCTGAGATCCTGCCACTGCACTCAAGCTGGGTGACAGAGCGTGACCTTGCCTCCAAAAAAAAATAAAAATAAAGCACATAGGGCCAGACGCGGTGGCTTACACCTGTAATCCCAGGACCTTGGAGGCTGCGGCAGGCAGATCACTTGAGCTCAGGAGTTTGAGACCAGCTTGGCCAACAAGGTGAAACCCCATCTCTGCAAAAATAGCAAGGCATACTGGCATGCAACTGTGATCCCAGCTACTAAGGGGGCCGAGGGATAAGAATTGCTTGAGCCCAGGAGGTGGGGGCTGCGCCAATGAGCTGAGATTGCACCACTGCACTCCAGCCTGGGCAACAGAGTGAGACCCTGTCTCACAAAAAAAAATATATATATATATGTGTGTGTGTGTGTGTGTATGTGTATATATATGTGTGTATATATGTGTATATGTGTGTGTGTATATATATCTCTCAAAAGACAAAGATGAAGACAAAGATGCTTTACAGTAAGCTGTCTCTAGAGAAAAAGTCATCTTGGTACAACACCATTCAGCCAATGCTTTGAATCTACTTCCAAAATGGGGAAGAACAAATCCTGTTCACATTAGCTATAAACATTTCTGTGGATTACTTCACCATTGTCTTCTCTGGGGTAGTGACTAGAAAGGCAGAAGTACATTAATTCATACCTTATCATAGCCTTCCAGTTCTCGAAGTTTCTTTATTTCAAAAAGATTGCCTTCCACAGCAAGCAGACAGATCTGGGAATCACTGAGGATGCTCTGGGGAAGCATGCTGAGCTCAAGACAATTCTCTTCCAGGCGAAGAATTTTAAGGCGAGGACAGCAAGATATCTTCACTGAGATCTGAGATATCTATTGAAAAACCACAAAAGAATAACAGGAAAAAGCACAAGCACTACACTGGTTACTTTTAGTACATTAAAACAAAACAAAAAATCTTTACTTGACTATTTGTTCTAGTTTTCCCCTTTTACCGCCTCCATTTTCTCACTGCCTACTCACTCCAGAAGCCTCTGTTATCTAGCTTCTGTTACTACGCCCCCACTTTAAAAAAAAAATGCTTTTATGAAGGTCACCAGTGGCTTTTTGGGAACAAAATTTTCTGATGATAAAAGCACTGTATGTCCATTATAGAAAATTTGAGAATCACAGGTTTAAAGAAAAAAGTTGACCTGGAATCCACCACCCAGAAATAACCACCATAAACATTTTGGTACATTTACTGCCAATATTTTATGTGTACATAGATACTGACTATTTTACTACCGAATTCAAGGATCCATCGTCCTCAGTCCCTATTGCATTTAACTGTACCATCTATCCCTTCCTTAAAACCCCTTCTTTTTGTCCTTTTTGGTTTTTCTTCCTATCTTTTGGATTATTCCTTACTTCTCTTGTTTTTACGGGCATTTTTCAAGTAGCTGTCCCTAATACTTCATATGTCATCTTCTCTCTCAACTTTTCCTAGAAAGCTCATTCATTGAAGTCCATCACTTTTGTTATGACCTCAAGATCTGTATCTACACTCTTACCTTTATTCTGCTCCCATGTTTCCAACTTTCATTAAGGCATTTCCATTTACAAGATTCACCACAGACAACTTAGCATGTCCATTCTCAATAACACCACTGTTCCTTTAGGCCCTCAAGCTCAATACCAAGCAATTGTCTTTGACTCACCCCTTTTGCCATTTAAATACTAAAAGTCACCAAATTCTTTGATTCTGCCTAGTATCATCTCAGACCATCACTTATTAGAAATCATGGGAACTAGGCCGGGCGCGGTGGCTCACGCCTGTAATCCCAGCACTTTGGGAGGCCGAGGCGGGCGGATCACAAGGTCAGGAGATCGAGACCATGATGAAACCCCGTCTCTACTAAAAATACAAAAAATTAGCCGG
>NW_012115143.1:542898-548236 GCF_000951035.1 Colobus angolensis palliatus
CCCAAGAAGCTCTATAACATATAAGAATATCCACTTAAGGTAAAAAACATGAGGCCAATCCCTCAAAGACCGACTGAATTTCATCATGATGTAAAATCACTACAATCTAGAAAAGGAATAGCCACATGCAGCTAATGGCTACTTTAATGGATCATGCGGATCTAGAAATACAGACACTAAAAACCTAAAGGCCATCCAGTCTCACAGTGTTGAGTGTTTCATCACTTGTGCCTTCATGCCTAGACAAGAATCTTTGGATTGGTTTTCCAGACAAATATTAGTTGAAAAGCTGCCAAAGTAATGGAAACAAATTTCAAATATTATAATTAAAGCTGTATAACAGTGAAATGGGCTATCTCCAGAAAGCCTATCACTTAATATTCTTCAGCAAAAACAGAAGACACACTTAACAAAGATGTCAAAACCCTCCACAAAATGAAAAAACTGAATTACCTCTGACACCCGACTCTGAGAACCTCAGTTTAGGCTTCATTTCCACATTCTATCCCTGACATTGCTCCTGGGTAGCTGGTTCGGGGCATATTTGAGGAGGATCTGAAGAATTCTTCAAGATTGGTGAGGCAGTAGTTTAACTTTTGAAATGATCTCTCCCTGTTACCTACCTCATCCTCCTGAAAACACCTACACAACTAACACATCCTGTGTCTCAACTAATTCCATGGCACTTTGGGCCTTGAAATTAGTTCAGCTTACAGAAGAAACCTCTCATGTAGCCTCTGATACTTAGCTCTATGATGGCAGCTTAGGAAACGAGATCAGGAGACCATAAACCCACACATACGCTGTAGCAGAAAAAAACCTTAAGCTCTAGACCTGATTCTGGTTGAGGTTGAGTTCGATGACTTGCAGCTCTCCCACTGTGTCAGGTATACTTCGAATCTGGTTCTTAGAGAGATCCACCACATCCAGGTGCCGTAGGCTACAAAGTTGGAGAGGTAACGCTCCCAGTTGGTTCCCAGAGAGGCTCAGGGTCTTGAGGGCAGAGAGTTGCCCAAAGGTAGACGGCAGCTCTCTAAGGTGATTGTTGTTCAGACTTAGCGTCTCTAGTTTTTTCAGATTGCATATCTCATCAGGCAGAACATCTGGCAAAGAAAATTTTTTTAAAACCTGAATCTAATAGAGCTGAAAACAACTTTGATGAAGTTTCTAAAGACTGTATGGCAGCCTGCTTCGCCTCTTGTTAATACATGTAAAATTCCCACATGTGCCATTTTTAGGTGTTGCATTTTACCAACACAGTCTTTAGAAGGTGAGGATGCCATCAAAATTCAGGTGAGCATTTGTGTGTATAATGGACTCCTTTTGTGAAGGGGTCCAAGGCACAATTTGACGGCAATTTTGTGATATTTGGAAGCTCCTCCCCTTCCCATCCATCCCCCGTTCCAAGTTAGGTAGCTTTGTTTACATTACATCCCCAAAATGTTCTTCCCTTTCAAGTCCAAATTAACCCAGTAACAATCAGTGTAACACCCAAGGAGGCTTATTTTAGATGTAATTACAAGAAGTAGAAAGAAGGTTTCAAGGATTCCGGCATTCTGCAACTTGAGCCCTCCTGCACGGTTTCATAACGAAAACAAAAATCAGCTTGTAACAGAAAACCACCCCTGGTAACAGCTTATCACTAGCAAAAGCCTCCCAGGCAAGAGCCATACTCAGTTTGTTGTTGTTCAGGGAGAGGCTCTTCAGTAGAGTGAACTTTCCTATCAGCAAAGGCGGTAGGCTCTCGATCTTGTTGTTGGACAAGTCGATGGTCCTGAGATTGCTCGTGAGCTTCTGCAAGTCTGCGGGGAACTGGAGAAAGGAGTTCACAGCGTGGAGAATCCCGCACCGACTAAGTTCGCCGCCCCCGCCGTCCCTCTCCCTTTAAGTTCCCTGGTCGTGTCCCTCCCATTCTCACCTCGGTCAGCCCTCGGTCCTTAAGCTGAAAGACACCAGTTTTCTGCGCCGTTTCCACATGAGCGCGGAGCGCACTGTTTCCCATCCTAGCGCCGCGGCTCAGGTCCCTGCGGGAAGGAAGCGCAGCTGTCACCGCCCAGTCCACCCGGTCGGCCTCCCGGCTGGGTCTCCTGCCCCAGCTCTCATCTCCCGCCGATCCCTGGCTCCTGGGGCCCGACCCAAGAGCGGCAAGGAAGAAACGGAAGAACAGACAGCCCAACCACCAAGCCCTGCCGCCTTCGCAGCTCTGCGGAGGCCAGGCGCCTCTGGGAGCCTACAGAAGATCACGGAACCCCGGACTCGCCTCCCACCGGTCAGCTGCCAGATGGCTCCGCAGGTGAAGACCCGGGACCCGCAGTAGCCGGGATGCGCTCCCCGGCTTAGCCCCGGGCGGGACCGCCCTGTGACGTCATCGAGCCGCGCCGGGCGTTCGCCCTGCGTTCCAGCTCACTGTTGGCGCCTTCGCGGGAGGTGAGTACGAGCCATGGCCGCTGCCAACCCCTGGGACCCGGCGTCCGCACCTAACGGCGCTGGGCTAGTGCTAGGCCACTTGATAGCTTCCGGGATGGTCAATCAGGTGCGTAGGGGCGGCGGTGGCGTCATCAAGGGGGTGCCCACGGTGGCAACAGAATATGGCTGTGAGTTGGTGCTGCTGGCTGTGGGAGTGGTGAGGGTCGTGGTTGGGGTCTGTACTATAGTAATAGAGCCCCTTCCAGGCAACAGCCGCGACCGTTCTGCCGTGGGTGCTTGGAAAACGGGGATCTGAGTAGATGGTGTTTAGGGTAGACTGTGTTTTGAGTGTCTGTAGGATAAATTTGTCCCCGGCCCGTTTGTAGGAGAGTAGACTGCTGTTACTGGCCTTTTTTTCATCTAGTGATACTGCCTCTAGACTGTAGTGTAAGGCGGGGATGGGAAATACGGATCATTATGTCCCCTTGCGGAACAAGCATTCCCAACAACGCTCGTTTGTGGGAAGTATTGAATCGTATTTGGGGCGGGAGGTGCTGGGTAGAGAAGGCGCTAGAAGCGCTTTTTTGGTGTTTTTTAAAATTTATTTATTTATTTATTTGAGACAGTCTCGCTCTGTCGCCCAGGCTGGAGTGCAGTGGCACGGTCTCGGCTCACTGCAACCTCCGCCTCCCGGATTCAAGCGATTCTCCTGCCTCAGTCTAGTAGATGGGACTACAGGCGCGTACCGCCACGCCCAGCTAATTTTTTTTTTTTAAATGTTTAGTAGAGACGGGTTTCACCGTGTTAGCCAGGATGATCTCGATCTCCTGACTTCGTGATCCACCCGCCTCGGCCTCCCAAAGTGCTGGGATTATAGGCTTGAGTCACCGTGTCAGGCCTTGGCATCTTTACAGACCAAAAAAAAAAAAAAAAGTATTGGCTAAAAAGATAAGACCTTGGAACGTGAATGAAGGAAGAGATTAATTTTGAGAAGGAGAGAAAAGAGACATTAACCCAAGGAGTCACAAAGTGGCAGTTTTAGGTTGGGCAAGAAGAGCATGTCGGGGGAAGGAGCCAATAGAGGGAGAAATTGAACATGTGAGGAAATAATGGAATGCAAGTGACAGAAGGGCATGGGGAAAGTGGGATCAAGGGCATTGAGAAAAATGGGGAAAGAAATTTTGATATATAGAGGAAGTTGAGGAATTTCACTAAAAAGAAAACAGAAAAGTTAAACTGATCTGTAAAAATTAGCACTATATTAGCCAGCATGGTGGCGTGCACCTGTGGTCCCAGCTACTCCCAGGACCACATGGGTCCCAGAGGCTCAGATGGGAAGATGGCTTGAGCTCAGCAGATGGAGGTTACAGTGAGACGCGATTGGGCCACTCCACTTAGCCTGGGCGACAGAGTGAGACCTTCTCTCAGAAAAAAAATAAAGCATTACAAACATGATGGAAGATTTACAGAAAATATATAACTTTTTATAGTTAGAAGAGCCATTAGAGACTCTAGTACCTTACAGTATTTTTTAATTTAAGAAACTAAGGCTTAGACCAAGAAATTTGCCCATGGTCACTAGACTGTTGAAGGATAATTAGATCTTAGCACTCTCCCTTTTGACACATTGTGTCCTCTCTCAAGATAAACTGTTATAAGAGGCTGTGATATTGTCTTGAAAGATTTTAAGCTTTTGTTGAACACCCATTGTCTGGGTGATCGGGAGATTCAGGTGGTCCTAGTTGACTACATTTCCCAGGAGTGGCCACAGCCCTCTACAGTTTAATCCTTCCTTCTCTCCTGTGTTTTCTTTTTCTTTTCTTTTATTTATTTTTTTTTGAGATGGAGTCTCCCTCTGTTGCCCAGGCTGGAGTGCAGTGGTGTGATCTTGGTTCACTGTACCCTCTGCCACCTGAGTTTAAGCAATTCTCATGCTCCAGAGTAGCTGGGACTACAGGCACCTGCCATCATGCCTGCTAATTTTCATATTTTCATTAGAGATGGGGTTTCACCATTTTGGCCAGGCTAGTCTCAAACTCCTGACCTCAGGTGATCCGCCTGTCTCGGCCTCCCAAAGTATTTGGATTACAGGCGTGAGACACCAAGCCCAGCCTTTTTCTTATCAGGTTACCTAGTACTCTCACTTGTATTGTCCAGTTCTCCTGTCGCAAAATAGTTTGGCAAACTCATAATAGAAAACATTTTTGAGGGCCCACGCCTGTAATCCCAACACTTTGGGAGGCCAAGGCGGGTTGATCACCTGAGGTCAGGAGTTTGAGATCAGCCTGGCCAACATGGTGAAACCCAGTTTCTACTAAAAATACAAAAATTAGCCAGGTATGGTGGTAGGTGCCTATAATCCCAGCTACTCGGGAAGCTGAGACATGAGAATCGCTTGAGCCCTGGAGGTGGAGGTTGCAGTGAGCAAAGATCATGCCACTGCACTCCAGCCTGGGTGACACATAAGACCCTGTCTCAAACAAAAACAAAAACTCCCAACTTTTGGTACTTGGTATCCCTCTAAAGAGCATTGGTAGGAAATACAAATGCCTAAACCAAAGGAGTGAGGCACTGGTGAGAGAATTTTAGGCATTGATGGGTGAACTCTTTTTTGGGGGTAGTGGTTGTCTTCGTGGTGTGTACTGTCTCTCAAGTAACATTAATTAGGCAGTTACTGGTTTTACCTACAGTTAACATGTCCCACTCCATAGCTCCTTAAGACTTTACTACACAGCTAGTCCCAGTGAGGGAGCTATTTACAGACTTGTAGATTGGTTTTACCTTAAGCAAACTTTATACATAAAAACCTTTATCTTTTTTTTTGTTTTCCCTGATAGAGTCTTGCTCTGTTGCTCAGACTGGAGTATAGTGGCACAATCTCGGCTCACTGCAACCTCCACCTCCTGGGTTCAAGCAATTATCCTGCCTCAGC
>NW_012115143.1:548856-550781 GCF_000951035.1 Colobus angolensis palliatus
AAAAAAAAAAAATTAAGACTACTGAATTCCTGCTGGCAAGAATTTTTTAAAAATTCAGTGATTCCTAAAATTATGATTTGGTACAACTCTTCTAGAAAACATAACTTGTTTGAAGTTTTGTTTCAGTCCATTGGAGAGTGATTTGGTGAAAGAAAGGTAGGGCTGTCTGTAGGATAATGGGGTATTGCTTTAGTTTATTCCCCTAGGGACTGCTTTAGTGGCCTTACATTCTAGATTTTTTTCCAGCAAGTGTGAGTGAGTCATGGAGTCTTGACCAAAGCTTGGTCATTGCTTATTGGCAATTAATAAGATCAGGGTCTGGATCTACCAAAAAAAAAAAAAAAACCACAGAATCTACTAATTCTACTTTCTTAACCTGTGTCCTACTCTCCTCTACACCTACTCTCCCATTTGAGAGCCCCTGCTCTTAAATTCTCTGCTATACTAACCTCCCTTTTAGTGTCTCTCAGCTAGAATTCAGTATGAAAAGGAAGGGATAGGAAAAAGAAGAAAGGGTGCCCACAAATTACAAATTTATACATACATATATGGTATATAATGTTACCAGGATTTTTATTTTAAGTGTAAAGATTCTGGATTTCAGCTTCTTCTTGTGCCTAGCCACGGAATAAACAGAAATACCCTGAATAGACTCCTTTTTCTCAGGATCCTTTTATTTTCAGGGTACTTTTGCCCTCTGGGGCATGTAATAGCAATATATAACAACAATAGCTAAAGGAAGAGACTTTTCTATATTCTCGAATCCCTGATGGTTTTTTTTCTTTTTTTTTTTTAATGTGTTAAACTAAGTCTCAATCCTCAAATAGTTATACTTTCTATTTGTTATAGAAAATAAGCCTCCACCTCCTTAAGTGCAGGGATTACAGGTGAGAGCCACTGCACCTGACCATCTTTCTTTCTTCTCTCCTTTTTTGTTATCTGCTTCTTAAACATTCTTATTTTTCCTCTGGTTTCTCTTGCATGTTCTTAGCTAAGCACCATTACTCTATTGTTGAACCCGACAGTTTACTAGTTTGCCAGATATACAACTAAGATTAGTGTATAAGCATGGAGAGAGGGAGATATACCAGGGAACAAGTTGATTACAATGTGATACATTGTAGAAAATGTTTTATGCTCCTTTACCTCCTGAGAGAAAGAAAAAAGGGCCAGCTCATGTGATGGAAAGACAGTGGATTAGATGTTTTCTCACTTCCACCCTTGCACACATTGGCAGTGTGAAGTTGGAGTAATACTTTCCTGTTCCTCAATTTTGCCATCAGTAAAATATCTTGTGTTACCTACTTCAGCGAATGGCATAACTCTGTCCAGTCACATGAAGCAAAATCCTTGGAGTATTAACTGGATTTTATCCCTTATTCACCATATCAACTAAGATTTGTCAATTCCATCTTTGCAAGAACTCCGTCTTTTCTTCCTTTCCTTTTTAACTGTTATTGACCTAGTCCACATTCTCATCCTCACCTGGAATACTGTAGCAGCCACCTGTTGAAAATATCCAATCTCTCTAGTCCATTGCTCCACTAGTGTTGTTTATGTTAACTAGTTACCAGGGTTTTCCTTCTTTTTTTTATTGTAAAATACATAAAACATATAACATAAAATTTACCATTTTAACTATCTTAAAATGTACAATTCAGTGGCATTTACTATACTCAATATTGTGCAACTATTTTCAAAAACATTTTTATCAGTCCAGATGTAAACCCTGTACTATTCCCTATTCCCTCCTCCCTCTTCAGTAGTGTTTTTATTTTGTTTCGTGGGTGTATTTTTTTTTTTTTTTTTTTTTTTTTGAGACAGAGTTTCGCTCTGTTATTCAGGCTGGAGTGCAGTGGCGCGCTCATGGCTCACTGCAGCCTCGTGGCCCCAAGTGATCCTCCCACGTCGGCCTCCCTAGTAGC
>NW_012115143.1:550831-552668 GCF_000951035.1 Colobus angolensis palliatus
TTTTTTTTTTTTTTTTTTTTTTTGAGAGAGTCTCGCTCTGTCATCCAGGCTGGAGTGCAGTGGCGCGCTCATGGCTCACTGCAGCCTCGTGGCCCCAAGTGATCCTCCCACGTCGGCCTCCCTAGTAGCTGGGACTACAGGCATATGTCATCATGCCTGGCTAATTTTTGTATTTTTAATAGAAACAGGGTTTCACCATATTGGCCAGGCCAGTCTCCAACTCCTGATCTCAGGTGATCTACCCACCTCCACCTCCCAAAGTGCTAGGATTACAGGTGTGAGCCACCACACCCAGCCAGTTTTATTTTTCATACTACCCCAGTTAAATATCCCTACCTTCCCTGCCACCGCTGAGACAGGGTCTCACCCTGTTGCCCAGGCTGGAGTTACAGTAGCATGATCACAGCTTACTGTATCCTCAATCTCCCAGGCTCAAGGGATCTTCCCACCCCAGCCTCCCAAGTAGTTGGGACTATAGGCACACGTTACCATGCCTGGCTAATTTTTTTTTTTTTTTTTGAGACAGTCTCACTCTGTCACCAGGCTGGAGTGCAATGTGGCGTGATCTCGGCTCACTGCAACCTCCGCCTCCTGGGTTCAAGTGATTCTCCTGCCTCAGCCTTCCGAGTAGCTGGGACTACAGGTGTGCCACCATACCCAGCTAATTTTTGTATTTTTTAGTAGAGATGGGGTTTCACCATGTTGGCCATGACCATCTCGATCTCCTGACCTTGTGATCTGCCCCCCTCAGCCTCCCAAAGTTCTGGAATTACGGCTGTGAGCCACCATGCCCGGCTGCCTGGCTAATTTTTTTTTAATTTTTTGTAGAGACAGGGTCTCCCTGTGTTGTGCAGGCTGGTCTCAAACTCCTGGGCTCAAGCAGTTATCCTGCTTTAGCCTCCCAGAGTGCTGGGATTACATACATGTGTGAGCCATCATGCCAGCCTGTATTTTCTAAATAAGTATTATGTATGATTGTATTACTTCTTTACCAGAAAATGTTCAGTTGCTCCCATTTTCTGCAGTATGATTGTTGAGCATAGCACTCAGGATCGTCTGTGATTATGTGGAGACTATGTTTTCAGCTACCTCTTACCCTGTTTTCACATATATGCTAACACTGGTGGTTACTGAGCATTTATAATGTTTTTGATCTTTCTATCTAGAATACACTTTTCTTCCCATACATTATGAGCCTCGTGAGGGTAGAGAGCTTGTTTCATATTTGAATATTCCATTGCCTAACTCAGTAAGTGTTTATAAAATTGGTTATTTTTGGACAGTAAACTTTTACTATGAAGACCAGAGAGTAAATATATAAGGCTTTGTGGGCCATATGGTTGCAACTACACAACTAGGTGGTTGTATAAAGGCAGCCAGAGATAGCATGTAAATGGATGAGACAAGTCACTTTCCAATAAAACTTTATTTCTAGACCACGAAACGTGAATTTCATATCATTTTCTTTGTTTTTTTTTTTTAGACGGAGTTTTGTTCTGTCGCCCAGGCTGGAGTACAATGGCGCGATCTTGGCTCACTGCAACCTCCGCCTCCCAGGTTCAAGCAGTTTTCCTGCCTCAGCCTCCCAAAGTAGCTGGGATTACAGGCACCCACCACCACGCCCAGCTAATTTTTTTTGTTTATTTTTTTTGAATAGAGACAGAGTTTCACCATGTTGGCCAGGCTGGTCTCAAACTCCTGACCTCAGGTAATCCGCTTGCCATGGCCTCCCAAAGTGTTGGGATTACAGGCGTGAGCTATCACACCCAGCCTTCTTTTTTTTTTTTTTTTTGAGATAGGGTCTCACCCTGATCTCTACTTTCATCTCTCTTCACGT
>NW_012115143.1:553769-559925 GCF_000951035.1 Colobus angolensis palliatus
ATATATATATATATATTCTTTGCTGTGCTAGCATTATAGAAAATGCGATGATAGAGAAAATTATGGATGAAGTCTAGGGATGCACAATACTCAATTCTGAGATAATGTGCATGGACTCATGGAATGAAAGGATAAAAAAGAAGGGGTAACCTTTTTGAAAGAATAATTATGCCTGGATACAAATAATCCTTTAACTGAAAGATAAGAATGTGAATATACACAGTATGAATGACTTGCAGCCAACTGAGGTCATTTAGCGAATCAGATAAATGATTCCATGAAGGGGAAAAGTATTTGATTTCAACCCCAGAAGCTCAGAGAGACTGGGCGTGAGTCATTTGGAAAGATAGAGGTGATTCTCCAACAACTTTAGTCTTAGAATCCTTTGATAAACTATCAGTAATACAAATCTATTTTGTATGATACCTTAGGAAATAATACAAAGGGAGTGTGTTGTTTGTTTCTCTTATTTTTTTTAGTATTTGAGCAAGTGATTTGTGATGGTGAAGGTTCTAAAACAAGAATTACACATTGCTACTGTTTTACTTTGTACTTCAAAGGCAGTGTTGGACATAATATATTCTCATATTTTAGACTATGAGCATGCTATTCCAATGTACATGGAAACTTTTTGTGACATTCTGCTACTTTCCTTGTTCGTTTACCAATAGGAGATGTTAAACATGTCTAAGAAAACAGCTTCTTGTTTTGTGAACTTCACCAGACTACAGCAGATCACAGACATTGAAGCTGAAATCTACCAGGTAAATCATGTTGAGCTTTTCACTTTCTTTTTTTTTTTTTTGAGACAGTCTCACTCTGCCACCCAGGCTGGAGGCTGGAGTGCAGTGGCACGATCTCGGCTCACTCCTAGCTCCGCCTCCCAGGTTCACACCATTCTCCTGCCTCAGCCTCCTGAGTAGCCTGAGTAGCTGGCACTACAGGCGCCCACTACCCCCACTGGCTAATTTTTTGTATTTTTAGTAGAGACGGGGTTTCATCGTGTTAGCCAGGATGGTCTCGATTTCCTGACCTTGTGATCCGCCTGCCTCGGCCTCCCAAAGTGCTGGGATTACAGGTGTGAGTCACCGCGCCCAGACTGAACTTTTCTCTTTGTACTTCTAGTATAGGAAAACAAAAACAAAAGCTGGCCAGGTGTAGTGGCTCACACCTATAATCCTCGCACTTTGGGAGGCCAAGGTGGGAGGACTGCTTGAGCCCAGGAGTTTGAGACCCTGTATGGGCAACATAGGGAGATCCCGTCTCTACAGAAAAATTTAAAAAGTAACCAGACATGGTGGCACACACCTGTAGTCCCACCTGTAGTCCCAGCTACTTGGGAGGCTGAGGTGGGAGGATCACTTGAGCCTAGGAGGTCGAGGCTGCAGTGAGCCATGTTTGCGCCGCTGTACTCCAGCCTGGGTGACAGACGGAGACCCAATCTCAAAAACAAAATATGATCTTCCCATCTCAGCCTCCCAAGTAGCTGGGACTACAGGTGCGCACCACCACACCCAGCTAATTTTTTATTTTTAGTAGAGACGGGGTTTCACCATGTTGGCCAGGCTGGTCTCGAACTCCTGACCTCAGGTGATCCACCCACCTCGGCCTCCCAAAGTGCTGGGATTACAGGAGTGAGCCACCGTGCCTGGCCCCGGATACTCTCTGATTGAGCTAAATGTTACTTTTGTTCCTCATGTAGAAAAACCTGGAAATTGAACTCCTGAAACTAGAAAAAGATACAGCAGATGTTGTTCATCCTTTCTTTTTGGGTAAGTGGTTTGGTTTTAGTTAAGTGGATAATCACTGGAATTTCAGCTTTTTCTTGGATTACTGTAATAAGCACCAGTCAGTCAAATTATGATGCACTGTCGTTTTTCCAGGTGTTCCAAAGCTAACAAAGTCGTCTATTTCTATGCTGAAATAGAAGTTCTGTTGACTTGAGTAGTACAAACAGCATAAAAAGTGACTAAATTGGCTCTTCAAAGTCAGGAGAACTTGAAAGAAAAGTCTGAGGAACTTTCAGATTAAAGGAGACTAAAGGGACATGACAACTAAAGCACTGTACGATCATGGATTGATTTTTTTTTTTAATGAGATGGGGTCTTCCTATGTTGCCTAGGGTAGTCTTGAATGGCGCAAGCAATCCTCCCAAATCAGCCTCCCAAGTAGCTGGGATCACAGGTGCATACCACCATGGCTGGCAATGTATTGAATATTTGACGAGAAAGTTTTCTTGTGGCCAGGTGTGGAGAGTCACGCCTGTAAACCCAGCACTTTGGGAGGCCAAGGTGGGTGGATTGCTTGAGCCCGGGAGTTCAAGATCAGCCTGGGCAACATGGTGAAACCCTGTCTCTACAAAAAATACAAAAACTAGCCAGGCATTGTAGCATGTACCTGAAGTACCAGTTACATGAAAGTCTGAGGCAGGAGGATTGTTTGAGCCTGGGAGGTCGAGGCTGCAATGAGTTGTGATCACAGCACTTCAGCGTGGGTGAGAGTGAGACCCTGTCTCAAAAATTAAAATTCTTTTTGCTGTAAAGGACATTATTGGGATACTTAGTGATGTTTAAATATGGGCTGTATTAAATATTGGTAGTATTGTATCAATGTTAAATTTTTGAATTTGATAATGTGCTGTAGTTGTATATAGGAGAATGTTCCTGTTCTTGGGAAATACATGCTAACGTTTCACAGGGAAAAAATATCTGTCTGCAGCTTACTCTCAAATGGATAGAGAGAGAGAGAGAGAGAGAGAGAGTGTGTGTGTGTGTAGAGAGAGAAGGAAGATAAAAAGAAAATGTAGCCAAATGTTAACAATCAGTGAATATAAATAAAATGTATATGTGAGTTCACCGATTTTTTTGAAACTTTTCTACAAATCAGAATTTTTTCAAAATAAGAATTTTAAAGAAAGGTCAATTAGCAGCCATTAACTGAATGGGGAAGATAATGAGATAATCAGAAATAGCTTGTAAGATGACTTTAAGAGTGTTACCCTGTCACCCAGGCTGAAGTACAGGTCACTGTAACTTTAACACCTGGTTTCAACTGATTCTCTCAAGTAGCTAGGACTACTGGCATGTGCCACCATGCCCAGCTAATTTTTTTTTTTTCAATTTTTTTGTAGAGATGAGGTTTTACTATGTTGCCCAGGCTGGTCTCAAACCCGTAGCCTCAGTTCTCCCAGTTCAGTCTCCCAAAACACTGCGATTACAGGTATGAGCTAGCGCACCAGCTAAAGCTGGTGACTCTTTTCGATAGTCTTTTATAGACTATTAGAGTCAGAGATAGGAAAAAAAAACTTTGTGTTAAGAATACAGCTCTGGCTATAAGAACTGAATAAGAGGTAGAGATGAGAAACACAGAGAAAGAATTTAGCACTAGATTTGGTTATCACTAGGAAAAGAGATAATAGAAATATATTACATATACAAAAACCGACTAAAAGAAAATTGTTGAAAATGAAATTGGTATTGGTATTAAAGATAGCAAAGAGGAGACAGGAGGGTAATGATGGGATGAATTTTTGGCATTGGTGGTGTTAAACCAAGGCAAAGAAGAAATTATTAGTGATTCTGTTATTTGTCCTATTGCTAACTGTAATTACTGTTCTTAATTTGTATAGCTCAGAAGTGTCATACTCTGCAAAGCATGAATAATCATTTGGAAGCAGTGCTGAAAGAGAAGAGATCCCTTAGGCAAAGACTGTTGAAACCCATGTGCCAGGAAAACTTACCTATTGAAGCTGTTTATCACAGGTTAGACTGAAAAGTAGAAATTAACAGTTACACCTGTTTTCTCAGTTTACTTTTTGTTTTGCAGTTACTGTGCAGCAGAATTCATAAAACAATTAGTGATTCTATTTGTAAACATTATTAATGTTGATATATTAAACCAAAAAGAAAATCGTTGCTTTTTTTTTTTTTTTTTTTGAGTCGGAGTCTGGCTCTGTTGCTCAGGCTGGAGTGCAGTGGCCGGATCTCAGCTCACTGCAAGCTCCGCCTCCCGGGTTTACACCATTCTCCTGCCTTAGCCTCCCGAATAGCTGGGACTACAGGCAACCGCCACCTCGCCCGGCTAGTTTTTTGTATTTCTTAGTAGAGACGGGGGTTTCACCGTGTTAGCCAGGATGGTCTCGATCTCCTGACCTAGTGATCCGCCCGTCTCGGCCTCCCAAAGTGCTGGGATTACAGGCTTGAGCCACCGCGCCCGGCCAAAAATCGTTGCTTTTAAACCACTATACCTATGGCAAAAAGAAAGAATTTGGCCATTGTGTTTTGGGAATTACAAATTATGACTTTAGTGAAAGAAATTCGATCCATAACATGTAACAAAAATTGTATGTGAAGTAAATTCATTGTTGGAAAGTAAATTCATTGAGTTAATGTTGCCTATATGTAAAAATTCTATTGTGGGCTTTTAACTGGGGCAGATGAAAACACTATCAACTAAGGGAGGAAAAAACCTGGATTCTGTTCTCATCTCTACTGTTTATATGCCTCAAAGCCTTGAGCAAATGATTTAAATTTTTCACTTGGTTTCCCAGTAAATAGAATGGAGATGACTTCTATTGCCTTCTTCCTCACAGTATTACAAGTATCAAATTGAAGATGTAGATTATGACTAATGATAAATACTAGCCTGGGCAACATGGCAAAATCCCACTTCTACAAAAAAAAGAAAAAAAAAAAAAATGAGCAAAGCATGATGGCACACACCTGTATTCCTAGCTACCTGGGAGGCTGAGCTGGGAGGATGACCTGAGCCCAGAAGGTCAACTCTGCAGTGAGCTGTGATTGCACCAGCCTGGGTAACAGAGTGAGACCCTGTCTCAAATAAATAAGAAGCAAGCATCTGGGGATCTCATTGCTGACTTTCTCCACCAATGCCTCACTAGCTTAAGCAAATCAGTATCTTCTCTTAAGTGTCAGATTTTTTATTTTGTAGGAAAACAGTAGATACACAAAAACTTATTCTTCCAAAAAAACAAAACAAGGCTGAGCACAGTGGCTCACGCCTGTAATCCCAACACTTTGGGAGGCCGAGGTGGGCTGATCACTTGAGACCAGGAGTTCGAGACCAGCCTGGCCAACATGATGAAACCCTGTCTCTACCAAAAAATACAAAATATACTGGGCATGGTGGCACATGCCTGTAATACCAGCCACTGGTGAGGCTGAGGCAGGAAAATCACATGAACCGAGGAGGCAGAGGTTGCAGTGAGCTGAGATTGTGCCACTGCACTCCAGCCTAGGCAACAGAGTGAGACTCTGTCTCAAAACAAAAAACAAAACAAAACCCCTTTCCTGTGGCTATATTCAGTATCTCTTTAGTACATTATCATTACCCTTAGCGTATACATTGTACTACATCTAAGAACTGGGCAATGATTTGAAAGAGTTTTTGGAAATGCAGAGATTCAAAGTAGCTTTCTATGCAGGCTATTTCAATGAAGTACATTTATCCTTATTGTCTTCATTCTTCACAGAGAATGAGTAGATTGAAATGGAATGAGGCCGGACGTCATAGCTCATGCCTGTAATCCTAATAATTTGGGAGGCCAAGATGGGTGGATCACTTGAGGCCAGGACTTTGAGACCAGCCTGGCCAACATGACAAAACCCTGTCTCTACTAAAAATACAAAAAGTAACTGAGTGCAGTGGTGCACGCCTGTAATCTCGGCTACTCAGGAGGCCGAGGTGCAAGAATTGCTTGAACCCAGGAGGTGGAGGTTACAGTGAGCAGAGATTGTGCCACTGCATTCCAGCCTGGGCAACAGAGTGAGACTCTGTCTCAAAAAGAAAGAAATGGGGCCGGGCAAGGTGACTCATGCCTGTAATCTCAGCACTTTGGGAGGCCAAGGCGGGCAGATCATGAGGTCAGGAGATCGAGACCATCCTGGCCAACATAATGAACCCCGTCTTTGCTAAAAATACAAAAATTAGCTGGCCATGGTGGCATGTGCCTCTAATCCCAGCTACTCAGGAGGCTGAGGCAGGAGAATTGCTTGAACCCAGGAGGCGGAGTTTGCAGTGAGCTGAGATTGCGCCACTGCACTCCAGCCTGGGTGACAGAGCGAGACTCCATCTAAAAAAAAATATATATATATATATTCTTTGCTGTGCTAGCATTATAGAAAATGCGATGATAGA
>NW_012115143.1:561020-564451 GCF_000951035.1 Colobus angolensis palliatus
AAAAAAAAAAAAAAAAAGTGTTTATTTATTTAGACCTTGGATTTAGCATTTTATTTTTCATATAATTTTTCTTTAGAAGCCATTTTAAATTCTTTTATTCCAACATTTAATAAACATGTGTTGCCTTCATTGTGCTGTGGCTATGCTACATGTATTGTGAAAGATATGACCAAACCCTGCCTTCAAATTCTCAATGTTTGGTGAGACAGCTATAAAATATGTATTTTCTACTATAGGATTGTATTTGCATAATCGATGCAGCAGAGAATTATAAAGAGATGCCATCTATTGAGCATAGAAAAGGGAGGAATTACTTCCAGTTTAGGAGGATTCTGAGTAGGACAGGGGTAGGAAGACTTCAATTAAGTTTTTGTTTTGTTTTTTAAATAGAGATGAGTACTCACTGTGTTTCCTAGGCTGGTCTTGAACTCCTAAGCTCAAGTGAGGCACCTGCCTCAGCCTCTCAAAGTGCTGAGATCACAGGCATGAGCCACCACGTCCGGCTTCAATAAAGATTTATTTAGGTGTTGGCAGTAAGCCGAATCTTTTTTTTTTTTCTGAGACAGAGTTTCACTCTTGTTACCTAGGCTGGAGTGCAGTGGCATAATCTCAGCTCACTGCAACCTCCGCCTCTTGGGTTCAAGTGATTCTCCTGCCTCAGCCTCCCAGGTAGCTGGGATTACAGGCGCCCACCACCACGCCCTGCTAATAGTTTGTATTTTTAGTAGAGACAGGGTTTTGCCATGTTGACCAGGCTGGTCTCCAACTCCTGACCTCAGGTGATCCACCTACCTCAGCCTCCCAAAGTGTTGGGATTAAAGGCCTGAGCCACTGCACTTGCCAAAGTAAGCTGAATCTTAATGAACAGTTGAAATTTGGACATGCATCAGAAAGAATAGGTTGGCCAAAAGGAGCAACGTGAGGAAAGACATATAAGCTAAGTCAAAGAACCCAGGTAGTATGGGGGAAAAGTGATACTCCACTTTGGCTGGTGCCTAAAGGCATTGAGGAGATTAGCTCAGGGTTAGTTAATGCAGGGCCTTTAAAACCAGACTAAGAATCTTAGACTTTACTGTCTGAGTATTGGGGAGCCATTGAATATATGTGTGTGTGTGTGTGTGTGTGTGTGTGTGTGTGTGTGTGTGTGTTCTTTTTTTAGTGAAGGGTGTGGAGGAGTGACTTGATTAGAACTGTGCCTTAATCATGGAGAAAATATTGGATAGAGCAGACTGAGCCTTGCTACTCCTAAGTATTGGCAGAGAGTATCAGCATCACTTGGAAGCTTGTTTTAAATACAAAACTACAGACATCATGCACCCTAGACCTTCAGAATCAGAATCTATGTTTTAACAAGTTCCTCAGGTGATTCTTGTGCACATTAAAGTTCAATCAGCTCAGGCCAGGTGCGGTGGCTTACACCTGTAATCCCAGCACTTTGGGAGGCTGAGGCGGGCAAATCACAAGGTCAGGAGATCGAGACCATCCTGGCCAACATGGTGAAACCCCCATCTCTACTAAAAATACAAAAATTAACAGGGTGTGGTGGCGCATGCCTGTAGTCCCAGCTACTCGAGGGGCCGAGGCAAGAGAATCGCTTGAACCTGGGAGGCAGGTTGCAGTGAGCTGAGATCGCGACACTGCACTCCAGCCTAGCGACAGAAAGAGACCCTGTCTCAAAAAAAAAAAGTTTGATCAGCTCTGGGTTAGAAGACTAGGCAGAGAAACCAAAGGCAGAAAAACCTGGAGACTAATTTACAGTCATTCAGATAAAAGATTTAAAGTGTAGAAATACAGAAGATAATTTTTTTAGATTTTGGAGGTCAAATTTTTAGAACTTGGCTATGAATTAGACAAGGGACACATCAAAGATAATGAAGTTTCTAGTCTGGGTGACTTGAAGGTAAGTAGGATCAAGTGTGGGTTAAAGAAGTTAGTTTGTTTTTTGACACATCTTGCACATGTAGTAAATGGTCAATCATTGTTGAACTGTAGTTAAACTGAGTTTGAGATATTGAAGGTACATCCAGATAGAGATTACCAACAGTCTTAAATGTGGGCCTGAATTTTAGGAGCCTGAATTTTAGGCAGGAGGTTAGGTTTAGCAATATAAATTGAGGGTCATGTGCATTGAGTGATTATTGAAGACAAAAGAGGTGAACTCACAAAGAGTAGGTTTGTACTATAAAGTGGGAAGGCATAGTTGTAAGGAACTTTTGAAGTAAGGGGCTGGAAAAAGATCAGGTGTTAACCTTTGGTATCAATTATTCATGATATAATGAATTAATGAGAGACATAATTTCTCCTGTTTCCCTTTTCAAATGTTACAGAACCAGGCTTTAGCAAAGATGGACATATTGGTGACTGAGACAGAAGAACTGGCAGAGAATATACTCAAGTGGCGTAAACAACAAAATGAAGTCTCGTCTTGTATCCCCAAAATATTAGCTGAAGAAAGTTATCTTTATAAACATGATATTATTATGCCTCCTTTACCTTTTACTTCTAAAGTTCATGTCCAAACTATTAATGCCAAGTAGTCATCAACTTTATTTTTGCTTAATTATGTGTAGTCATATGAAGTCTATTTCTAGTTGACTGTAACATGGGTATTAATAGTCTTTGCTGCTTGTAATACTGAAAGAACCTGCTTTATGTTGGAGTATCAAGATCTCAGGTTAATTAAGACCAAACTGACTTTTCCTTTGTTTTTCGTATATTTTTATTCTACCTTTCAGTAAAACTAGAGAAGATAAAAAATAGCCATGACAATTTATTAACATAAGTGAATTAACCATTTCTCAGGCAGAAAATTCTCTTTTTAAAAAAAATGTGTGTTTGGCCGGGCGCGGTGGCTCAAGCCTGTAATCCCAGCACTTTGGGAGGCCGAGACGGGTGGATCACGAGGTCAGGAGATCTAGACCATCCTGGCTAACCCGGTGAAACCCCATCTCTACTAAAAAATATGAAAAACTAGCTGGGCGAGGTGGCGGGTGCCTGTAGTCCCAGCTACTTGGGAGGCTGAGGCAGGAGAATGGCGTAAACCTGGGAGGCGGAGCTTGCAGTGAGCTGAGATCCGGCCACTGCACTCCAGCCTGGGGGCAGAGCAAGACTCTGTCTCAAAAATAAAATAAAATAAAATGTGTGTTTATGGTCTGGTGTGGTGGCTCACACCTGTGTCCTAACACTTCAGGAGGCTGAGGTGGGCAGATCGCTTAAACCCAGGAGTTCAAGACCAGCCTGGGTAACATGGTGAAAGCCCGTATCTACAAAATATACAAAAAAATTAGCCGACCATGGTGGTGCATGCCTGTAGTCCCAGCTATTCAGGAGGCTGAGGTAAGAGGATCAGCTAAGCCTGGGAGGTCAAAGTTGCAATAAGCCATGATCACACCACTGTGCTACAGCCTGGACCACACATTTCAAAAAAAAAA
>NW_012115143.1:570996-576199 GCF_000951035.1 Colobus angolensis palliatus
ATTCGCCAGGCATGGTGGCATGCGCCTGTAATCCCAGCTACTCAGGAGGCTGAGGCAGGAGAATCACTTGAGCCCAGGAGACAGAGGTTGCAGTGCACCCAGATTGTGCCACCACACTCCAGCCTGGGCAACAGAGGAAGACTCTGTCTTCAAAAAAAAAAAAAAAAGGTGTTTATAAATTAGAAGAGTCTTCTTGAATCTGAAAATGTCTATGGTGATTATTCCTATGGGAATGTCACTAAGTATGCAGAAAAGAGTAACATAGCCAGCCTGACTTATCCTTTGAAAGGCCTGATGATAAGGTTCGTCCTTGGCTGTTGCATCTGGGAACTTAGATATCAGGTGTCTTGGTCTGTTCTGCTGTCATAACAGAATTGCACAAACTATTTTATAACGAATAGAAGTTTATTTGGTTGATGGGTGTGGAGGCTAGGCAGTCCAAGAACATGGCGTCAGCATCTAGCAAGGGTCTTGCCATGGCAGAAGGCATCATATGGCAAGTGAGCACGAGAAAGATATATGGGTCTAAACTTAGCCTTTTATCATGAGCCCACTCCCGAGATAGCAGCACTAATTCACTAATGAGGGCAAAGCCCTCCTTACCTAATCACTTGTTAAAGGTCTCATAACACTTTTACAATGTCAATTAAATTTCCAACACTTGAACTTGGGGGACATATTTAAACCTTAACAGGAGGGCTCCACTCACTGAAAAGAGTGGTTCATGGTAACTAACCTGTTTGTACAATGTGGTGTGTGCTGAACACCTGCTTTCTTCCTGGGAGTCTAGAATTTTGGTACATGGTAGGTAGAAGGTACCTACGTGACCAGCCCCCAGTAAAAACCCTGGGCACTGTATCTCTAACAAGCTTCCCTGGTAAACAACATTTCTCACATGTTGTCACAATTCAGTTGCTGGTGGAATGAAACAACACATACGTGTGACTCCACTGTTAGGGGACTCTGGGAACTTGTACCTGGTTTCCCCCAGACTTTGCCTCTGTACCTCTTTTCTTTGCTGTTTTGCTTCATGCTTTTGCTGTAATAAATCATACCTGTGTGGTGATATGCTGAGTCTTGTGAATTCTAGCAAATCATGGAACCTGGAGGTAGTCTTGGTTTTCCTAGCATTTTTCTTATTTTCTTTCTTTCTCTATGTGACTCTACCAGTCTGACCCCTGATTTATCCTCAGAAACCCTCAGTGAAGTCAGGAACATAGTCTGAGGATTTCTTGACATGCAAAATCTATAATAGAGTTGCGATTTTAATAAGGCTGTAATTAGTGTATTGTGGGATTTCTTCACATATCTATAAAACACATGAATTTACATAAAAGGTTTATCCCACAGTTTGGGGAATCCACTAATTGAGTTTACTGAAAAATTATGCATTAGACCCATGAACAACATAAGTTTGAAGTGCACAGGTATATGCAATTTTTTTATTTTTTTAATTTTTTTTGAGATAAGACTCTCATTGTCACCAGGCTAGAGTGCAGTGGTGTGATCTCAGCTCACTGCAACCTCTGCCTCCTGGGTTCAAGCAATTCTCCTGCCTCAGCCTCCCGAGTAGCTGGGATTATAGGTGCACACCATCATGTCTGGCTAATTTTTGTATTTTTGGTAGAGACAGGATTTCACCATGTTGGCCAGGATGGTCTCAATCTCTTGACCTCGTGATCCACGCACCTCGGCCTCCCAAAGTGCTGGGGTTACAGGAATGAGCCACTGTGTAGGGCCACAATTGTTTTTTTTCAATAAATATATTGGAAATTTGTTTGGAGCTTTGTGACAACTTGAAAAATTCACAGGCCAGGCATAGTGGCTCATGCTTGTAATCCCAGCACTTTGGGAAGCCAAGGCGGGCGGGTGATCACCTTCGGTTGGGAGTTCGAGACCAGCCTGACCAACATGGAGAAACCCCATCTCTAGGAAAATTACAAAATTAGCCAGGAATGGTGGCACATGCCTATAATCCCAGCTACTTGGGAGGCTGAGGCAGGAGAATTGCTTGAACCCAGGAGGTGGAGGTTGCAATGAGCTGAGGTGGTGCCATTGCACTCCAGCCTGGGCAACAAGAGCAAAACTCTGTCTCAAAAACCAAAAAAAGAAAAGTTCATAGATGAACTGTGTGGCCTACAGATATCTTGAATGCAAAAGATATATGTAGATACTGGTCTATCATTCACTACTCCAAAATACACAAATCTATTAAAAGTTAAATTTTATGAAAACATAGACTGTACATGTAAGCAAATTTAAAATGCAATATTAAATCATAACTCCATAGCTGCCACTGTTCAGCCACAGCCCCGCACTCTTCGCTGTCACTCACCATCTTGCACAGAGTGGCCCCGGTTCTGGGGTTTGGCGCCAGAATTAAACAACCACCATGTCGAGCAAAAAGGCATAGACCAAGACCACCAAGAAGCGCCTTCAGTGCGCGACATCCAATGTGTTTGCCATGTTTGACCAGTCACAGATTCGGGAGTTCAAAGAGGCCTTCACGACTGATCAGAACAGAGATGGTTTCATCAACAAGGAAGATTTGCATGATATGTTAGATTACTTCTCTAGGGAAGAATCCCACTGATGCATACCTTGATGCTATGATGAATGAGGCACCAGGGCCCATTAATTTCACCATGTTCCTCACCATGTTTGGTGAGAAGTTAAATGGCACAGATCCTGAAGATGTCATCAGAAATGCTTTTGCTTGCTTTGATGAAGAACAGGCACCATTCAGGAAGATTACCTGAGAGAGCTGCTGATAACCATGGGGGATCAGTTTACAGATGAGGAGGTGGATGAGCTGTGCAGAGAAGCACCTATTGACAAAAAGGGGAATTTCAATTACATTGAGTTCACAAGCATCCTGAAACATGGAGTAAAAGACAAAGATGACTGAAAAGAACTTTAGCTAAAACTTTCCAATTACATTGTCTTACTCTGTTTTATTTCTCACACACTTCCCCCACCTTCATAGAACCTGTTGCATGCAACTTAGTTTCACAGCTTTGCCTCTTATTTTTTTTTTTAATGTATTTATTCCAGACCTTTCTGCCACTTAGCACTTGTATAATCAGACTGGAAATGGGGATGAGGGCATAAATTGTATTGAAAAAGAGATCGCCAATAAAAATCAACAAATGTGAAAGCCCCCCCACAAAAAAAACATAACTCTATAAACTAGTACGTACTGTACTACTGCAATTTTGTAACTGCCTCCTGTTTTAGTGAGTCAAGTGTTGCCAGTATCTGCTTAAAACTGTGATGCTAATCATCAGAGCAGTTCCTCTCTTCAGTAAACTGTGTATCACAATAAAAAGTGATCTCTTGAGGTTCTTGAGTGTTTTCACCATATTCAGTGCAATACCATAAGCCTTGAACAACATCAGGGGACCAGTACAAAGTGCCACTAGCGATGCTGGAAGTGCTCTCAAGAAGCAGAGAAAAGTCGTGACATTACAAGAAAAAGTTGAATTCCTTGTTATGTACTATAGATCTGCAGCTGTGGTTGCCTACCATTTCAAGATAAATGAATCCATTGTAAGGCCCATTGTAAAATTTTTAAAAATTGTGCAACCATGACCACAGCCACACCAGCAGGCACAAAAACCTTGCGCTTTTTGTGAAATACCTTTTTTATAGTTTATTTTTATTTTTTAATTTTTGTAGAGATGAGGTCTCACGATTTTGCCTAGGCTGGTCTCAAACTACTAGGCTCAAGCAATACTCCTACCTTGGCCTCCCAAAATGCTGGGATTACAGGCGTGAGCCACCATGCCTGGCCCTGAAATATCTTTTTATCTCATATTGAAAATGCAGCTTTTGGCCGGGTGCAGTGACTCACACCTGTAATCCCAGCATTTTGGGAGTGGGCAGATCACCTGAGGTCAGGAGTTTGAGACCAGCCTGGCCAACATGGTGAAACCCTGTCTCTACTGAAAATACAAAAATTAGCTGGGCGTGGTGGTGCACACTGTAATCCCAGCTACTCGGGAGACTGACGCAGAAGTATCGCTTGAACCCAGGAGGCAGAGGTTGCAGAGAGCTGAGATCATGCCACTGCACCCCAGCCTGGGTGACAGAGCAAGACTCTGTCTCAAAAAAAACAAAACAAAACAACAAAACACAATGCAGCTTTTATGTGGGTACAGGATTGCTGTAAGAAAAACATACCTGGCTAGTGCGGTGGCTCACGTCTGTAATCCCAACACTTTTGGAGGCAGAGGTGGTCGGACTGCCTTAAGTCAAGAGTTTGAGACCAGCCTGGCCAACATGGCGAAACCCCATTTCTACTAAAAATACAAAAAAATTAGCCAGGCGTAGTGGCACACGCCTGTAATCCCAGCTACTCGGGAGGCCGAGGCAGGGGGGAATTGATTGAAGCAGGGAGTTGAAGGTTGCAGTGAGCCGAGATCACACCACTGCACTCCAGCCTGGGCGACAGAGTGAGACTCCATCTCAAAAAGAAAAAGAAAAAAGAAGAAAACATACTTATATATTCTAATATGATTTGAGAACAAGCAAAGTCATTATATGACAACTTGAAGCAAAAGGAAGGTGAAGCATCTAAAGCTAAACAATTTTATGCCAGTAAAGGATGGTTTGATAAATTTGGAAAGGTTTGGTTTAAAATATGTCAATATAACAGGAGAAGCAGCTTCTGCTGACCAAGAGGGAGCAAATGAGTTCCTAGACACCATTAAGGAAATGATTGAGAAGAAAGGGTGTCTGCCTGAACAGGTTTTTGATGCATATGCAAGTGACCTATTCTGGAAAAACAAATGCTGCAAAGGACATTTATCAGTAAGGAAGAGAAGCAAGCACCAGGATTTAAGTCAGGAAGGGATAGGCTAATATTTTGTGCAAATACAGTTGGGTTTATGATCAGCACTGCCCTTATCTATGCAGCTGCTAACCCTCAAGCCTTGAAGGGAAAAGATAAACACCAGCCACCTGTCTTTCGGTTGTACAAGAAGACCTGGACAATAATCCTTTTTCTGGATTGGTTCCCTCTCTGCTTTGTCCCTGATGTCAGGAAGTACCTTCCCAGTACGAGACTGCCTTCTGTTATTTTATTTTATTTTTTTTTAGACGGGGTTTCGCTCTGTCGCCCAGGCTGAAGTCAGTGGCGTGATCTGGGCTCACTGCAGCCTCCGCCTCCCGGGTTGAAGTGATTCTCCTGCCTCAGCCTCCC
>NW_012115143.1:576723-580868 GCF_000951035.1 Colobus angolensis palliatus
GGCACTGATGGACCCGGCGCGGCACGCGCAAGTGTGGGGGCGTCCCAGGAGGCTGTGGATCGGAGCGAGGCGGGGCGAGCCCGGGCGTCCTCCCGCCCACCGACTAGCCAAGGCTAGGCGGGCACCACGCGGCTCGGGATGCAGCGCGTGCTTGGGCGGGGGCGACCAGGGAGGCTTCGGGTGGAGCGAGGCGGAGCAAGCCCTGGCATCCTCCCGCCCACTAGGCTAAGGAATGGCCGAGTCTCAGAAAGAACCTGCCTACACCCGCTGCGGCGCGTGTTTGGGCGGGGCGAGTCGGGAGACTTTAGGGAGGATTGAGGGGAGGCGGGGCCGGGAGTTCTCCCGCCCACCGGGCTCAGGATTGGCCGAAGCTAGGCAGGCACCGCCCCGCTCGGGCGGCAGCTCCCGTCCGCGCGGGGGCGTCCCCAGAGGCGCGTGGGGCGGGCGGGGCTGGGTTGTTGGTGTGTCTGGGCTTAGGGCGGGGGCCTCGGATGCTGCCGCAGAGCTGACTTGCTGGGCTTGGTTTGTGGTAGACGGATGGCGAACGTGAGGGTCGCCGTGCGGGTCCGGCCGCTCAGCAAGAGGTGAGTCTGGGCGGGAGGGGGCGCCTGAGGCTTCACAGGAGCTGAGAAGAGCTGGAGGTCAGCGTCTCCCGCTCCAGAGATTCTGGCGCGCAGAAAACGGTGACAAAGTGACCCGGGGGGTCGGGGTCCGGAACCCACGGAGGCCTGTCGGGACGGGACCTCAGTTGGGCTTTCGCGTTGTGTCCTGGGGATAGCGGTTCTCGGACGGCCGCGGGAGAGCTGCCCTGGGTGAGCGTCGCTGGCGTCCTGCCAGCAGGAGTTTCGAGGGACGGCGGCTCGAGGCTTGCGGCATCGGGTTGGGCCTTTGAGAAAGGCTGGGAGAGGGATGAGCATTCTCCTCTCTCTTTTGAGGGGCTTGGGTGTACCCATGAGGACTGAGGCTGAATGTTGTGTTTCCCTGGGTGCGCATGGGTTTCTCTGCGAAGATGTGGGGAAAGCAGACCGTGAGGGGGAAATTGAGGCCCACACAGGTCGTGGTTTCTTTCTATGCTCGACAGCTGACTTCATCCAGGACGGAACTGTTAAGTAGGGGAAGTTGTTCCAACCCCTTTCCTTCTGTCAGAGCCCTCAGTGCCGGTTTCCTCGTGGCTTATTTTGATACCGCACCTCTCATCTCAGCCCTTGAGACATCCAGTGTGCAGTCACGAACTTTTTTCTCTTTGTCACCAGATGAAGTGTTTTTTTTAAAGATCGATTAGAGTTTGTTGACAGATGAGCCTTCTATGTAGTAAGACCGCCAAGAGCAAAGGACTTAGACTGTGAGGGACTAACTAGAGGTTAAGTTTTGGTGGGGAAGGGGTGGTTAGTGTGGAGAGAAGTGAGTGGTGGGAGGTAAATCTGGCAGAGTGTCCTTTGGGGACCAGAAGGCACATGTTGGAATTATTTGGCAAGTTTAAAAATCTCTAGGACATAAGATAGTTTGATAATTGGGCAGAAGGATCAAGAAAGGCATTGTCTCCCATAATAAAATTTGGTACTAGGGAGGATTATGTTCGTCCTCATATAGAAATGATTGGCTTTGAAAAGTCTTGTAATTAACAGACTAATGAGAAGAGCAATGAAATGGAAAAAAACAAAAAGAGAATAGGAAGAGGGCAAAAGAGGTATACTGAAGAAAGAGGGAACGCAGATACCTGAACTGCTGCGTTTTGATTGGTAAATGGCTCGGGACACCTGGCTTCTTCATAACTGGATGTGGTAGCTCAGGGCTGGGGGATTTTTCATTTCATATGTGCAGATGCTACTCTGGAGGTAGCCTCTGGTATATTCTGTATTTGTAAAACTGTTCTTTTAGGGTTCTCAAGATAACAATATTGACCACTCCTAACAGTAACTTCTCAGTTCCTTGGACACTAGGAATTTATTTTTAAATTTATTTTATTTTATTTTATTTTTGAGACAGAGTCTCACTCTGTTGCCCAGGCTAGAGTACAGTGGCGCGATCTCAACTCACTGCAATCTCCGCCTCCCGGGTTCACACCATTCTCCTGCCTCAGCCTCCTGAGTAGCTAGGACTATAGGTGCCTGCCACCACGCCCTGCTAATTTTTTGTGTTTTTAGTAGAGATGAGGTTTCACTGTGTTAGGCAGGATAGTCTCAATCTCCTGACCTCGTGATCTGCCCACCTGAGGCCTCCCAAAGTGCTGAGATTACAAGTGTGAGCCACCGCGCCCAGCTGCAACACTAGAAATTTATAATAGCATGAATTAGATTAAGAAAATGATGCTGAAATTGGTTTACTTGCAGCCGCAGTAGAGAATAACATATCAAACAAAACTGAAGTGAAAAGAAAAGCACAATTTATTTACTTTAGCTCAAGTTAAGAGCCTTGAGCAGCAAGCGTTAGGATGTCAAGACTATAGATACCCAGGTGCGAACAGATTGTAGCAGGCTGAAGATTCAGGAGCAGATACAGATAAACTCAGTGTGGCCCTAGCCAAGAGGTCCGGATCACTTCCCTCTTCTCACAGAATCCTGCAGAGATAGCAGCTATTCTTCAGGGTGTGTTATACGGTCTTCCTTGAGGCTTATCTGAATGTGGGGAATCTAGTGATTATGTGGTTTGTTCCAGCCTTCAAATAAGTCATTGGCACACACTCAGTTGACAGAGTCATTGGATCTGATGTGCTTGGGAAGAAATCTTACAGACAATCTGACCCAAGCTTCTATTTTTTGTTTTTCCAGATGACAGAATGGTTTGGCTTAAGTTCTAAAAGTAGTTAGAGCCAAGATTTGATTCATTAGACCTACTGCTCTTTCTGAGATTACAGAAAAGTTGCACTTGTGTCTCAAGTGCGCATTTATTCAGTAGGACTAGAGTTGACCCTCAATTTTTTTTTTCTTTTTCTTTTTTTTGGAGATGGAGTCTCACTCTCACCCAGGCTGGAGTGCAGTGGCATGATCTCAGCTCACTGGAACCTCTGCCTCCTGGGTTCAAGTGATTCTCCTGTCCCAGCCTCCTGAGTAACTGGGATTACAGGCATCTGCCACCATGCCTAGCTAATTTTTGTATTTTTAGTAGAGAGAGGGTTTCACCATGTTGGCCAGGCTGGTCTCAAACTCCTGACCTCAGGTGCTACACCCGCCACGGCCTCCCAAAGTGCTAAGATTACAGGCATGAGCCACCACACCCAGCCTGACCCTCAATAAAATGATACTGCTATATAGGAAATGGTTTTGATGTCCTCCCCTCTACCTCACAGTTTCCCATAATCAGAAATTCCATACCTCATTATGAAATTGCTGCCCGTTGTTTACCCCCAATTAACCATTGTGAGAACACATCTGATCTGCCAATACTGTAGGCTCTACAAGACTATTTGCCCTTCAAAACTTACTCTTAACCCACTGTATAGCTTTTTTAAAAAAAGGTTTTCGAAGAATATGTAAAATGAGATTTGGAGTTTAATTAAAATCAGAACAGGGATACATTAAACAAACAAAAGATACTTTTCTTTTCTTTTTTTTTTTTTTTTTTGAGACAGTCTCGCTCTGTCACCCAGGCTGGAGTGCTGTGGCCGGATCTCAGCTCACGGCAAGCTCCGCCTCCCAGGTTCACGCCATTCTCCTGCCTCAGCCTCCCAAGTAGCTGGAATTACAGGCGCTCGACAACATGCCCGGCTAATTTTTGTATTTTCAGTAGAAACGGGGTTTCACTAGGTTGGTCAGGCTGATCTCGAACTCCTGACCTCAGGTGACCTGGCCTCACCCTCCCAAAGTGCTGGGATTACAGGCGTGAGCCACCGCACCCACCCTGCCTCGAAAATTTAACCACATAATTGACAGTTCAAGCGAACGCAGAGAATAAAAGTATTTAGCAAATTACTTTGCAAACTTTCGGACCAAAACTTAATTGATTTACTTGACTTTACATAGCACGGACACCGAGTCAAAGAACAAAAAGTATTTCTGGGTAAGCAGAGCAGGGAACGACAGACTTGGCACTGCGTCCTCGCGGCCCACTCGGCTCAGGATTGGCTGAAGCTGGGCCGGCACTGATGGACCCGGCGCGGCACGCGCAAGTGTGGGGGCGTCCCAGGAGGCTGTGGATCGGAGCGAGGC
>NW_012115143.1:580918-593922 GCF_000951035.1 Colobus angolensis palliatus
TTTTTTAGTAGAGACGGGGTTTCACCGTGTTAGCCAGGATGGTCTCGATCTCCTGACCTTGCGATCCGCCTGTCTCGGCCTCCCAAAGTGCTGGGATTACAGGCTTGAGCCACCACGCCCGGCAAAAGATACTTTTCTGATTATCAATTTTTGAGACTCAAAGCATCCCCAAAACATTGGCGATCCAGCTTATTCCTGAGAGACAGCCATCACAAAAGGTTTTCACTCTGAACTATTCACATTTTTGTAGCAGAAAACAGAACAAAGTTCTGCATACATCCTCTCTTCTTTCTAAAATGTGTTCACAAACAGGATCTTTTCATAGTTCAAAAGGAAGACAAACAGGTTTCTTTCGTGGCCAAATGGCCTGTTACTCTCACCCTGGGATCTGATTTCTAAGAAAGTTCAGGGCACCAAATCCAACCAGAAATTCCCAGGACACCAGTGGCTACTTAACTATGAGGGGATGGATGCTTTAGTCTTTTTATGAGGGGAGTCATTCTCCTGGGATTATGATGCCTGTCAATAGTCCCAGGAGAGGTAGGTGGGAAGGAGGGTGAATGCAAAAGCTAAAGGGTCAGAGAAAAGAATGAGTCTTTCACGGACAACCCATAACAAGGCAGAATGGTCCAGTTTTACAAACCACCCACTACAAACTCCAAACATGCACACCCAAAACTGGAGGGGAAAGGAAAGAGCTCCTGGGGAATGAGGAGAGACAAAAGATGGTGACATAGAACAGCAGACTCGCCTATGAACATTTCTCACCTTCCTAACACTGGAAGTTGTTTAATTGAAAAGTTGCTGTTCAAAATGGTACTGAAAACATATTTAAAAATAGGTCTGTAGTCATCTTAAAAATAAAAGGTCACTTCTTAGATAAGAGGAGTGACAGATATTCTCAGATGGTAACACTTGAGGTATCTTTGATGTAAATTTGAAAAATGGCCAGGTAGAGAGAAAGGAAGGAGAGAGGAAGACAGAGAGCGAGGTAGGGAGGGAAATTCAGAGTATGATAGGAAAGGTAAGAAAATTGGGAGGAACACATTTTTTAAGCCCATGCTTATCTATCCCAGCAGCCAAACAAAGCAGATCCACAAAGGAAAAAAAATGCAGTTATTTTCTAAGAACATTCTGAAAATCAACTTCAAACTCAAAACATAAGGAACTGCAATCTGAGAACAACTATCACAATGCTAACTGGACTTAAAAATGACTACTGAGACCGGGTACTCAAATGGGTCAATGCTCTTCAGAGGTCATTCTTAGGCATTATCTGACACAATACTATGATCAGACCTTACCCACCAAGTGGAGGCCAAAGTGCCTCTATTACTTGGTATGGACCTGCTCTAGGAGCTGACAAAATCACTTTGCTTTCTTGAAGTACAAGAGGACTCTGCCAGCAACAAGATGCAAGCAGGGAGGAATGGCAGAAGAAGAGCAAGACTGGTTACCAAGGGCTCTCTTCTGATGTACAGAGTTAAAAATGACTGCACAAATGTGCTAAGTAAAAGAATGGGAAGATGAACTGTAATACCAAAGACAGAAGACATTCCTCCCAGAAGAAAGAAGGGAAGTGGACCTCAAAACAGTGTCACAGGGTAATGCTACCAGAGTTGCACAAACTGTGCTCTGTCCCAAGGGACAAATACCTCAAGGTAAAAGGAAAAGCAGCTCTCTTTTTATCATTTTCCCCTGCTGGTTTTAAAGACCCAAGCCCAGAATCTTGCAACACTGAACCGTAGGTGGGATACAGGGAGGAGAGACAGAGGGTAAGGAACATGAATGGTGTTAGGCCCACCAAGGCTCTGTATCCCTTCCTCAGACTTCCCCATTTCTTCCCAAGCACAACAACAAGAAGCCAGGCAGTTGTAGGTTGATATTGGGTTTGGGACAAAATTGTGGGGTATGAGGGTGACTCATTAAAGGAGAGCCTAGGAGGCCGGGCACGGTGGCTCACGCCTGTAATCCCAGCACTTTGGGAGGCCGAGGCAGGCGGATCACAAGGTCAGGAGTTCGACACCAGCCTGGCCAATATGGTGAAACCCCGTCTCTACTAGAAATACAAAAAGTTAGCCCGGTATGGTGGCACACACCTGTAGTCCTAGCTACTTGGACGGCTGAGGCAGGAGAATCGCTTGAACCCAGGGAGGCGGAGGTTGCAGTGAGCCGAGATCATGCCACTGCACTCCAGCCTGGGCGACAGGGCAAGACTTTGTCTAAAAAAAAAGAAAAAAAAGAAAGAAAACTAGGAAAGCCAGAATTTAACTGTTTTCCTCTAAGGGATGCCTTAGCTCTACAGAAAATACACCAAGGGCCTTCAATCTAACTTAACTGGGAAGGGGAATAGGAGACAGGGAGAAGAAATGGTCAGATGAAGCTTATCTTCCCATCATCTTTGGCACTCAGAGAAGTGGGAGGTGGAGACTGTAATGGGGACTGCTGGTATTGCCTCTTCTGTCTTTTTACTGTTGAGCCTATTGGCCAAATCAGGTGCATTCAGGTGTCTCTGTTACTGCTTTTCTTCTAATCCTTGCAGGAGAGTCACATGTTCATCTCCAACTGAGCACCACCCCCAACTGCATGTTTCCTGTCAGGGTTGTTCAGATTACTGATTTCTACTTTGGAGTCTTCAGTTAAGGTGCCAGGGCTAGTGACTCCTGGGATATTGGGCAGATGGCAGGGTGGGGTCCTAGCCATGGGATAACTGCGAAGATCCAACAGAAACTTTGTATCAGAAATGATACAAAGAGTTCCTCCTGGTGTGGTGGAGAAGAGCGTCCCCTTGGGCGTCGTGCTGTAGTCATGAGGTAGCTGATGGCCACGGTGTGGGTGGGAAGGTGCGGCTCTGGCTGGGCTGGTGGCCGCTGCCGGCGGAGGAGGACATGGCTGTGGGCGCGGGCTCTGGGCTTTGTGTGGCTGGTAGGCGGCGGCGCCGGGCGGGTCTGTTCTGGCCCCTCGGGCGGGCGGAAAAGCGTGCTCTGCGCGCTCCTCGCTGGCTTCCTCTCGTTCCCTCGTCTCCCTACACCGCTGCCTTTCGATCTTCCGGCCTCAGCAGCAGCAGCAGCGGCGGCGACGACGACGATGACAGGAAGCCTATATAACTTTTTTTGCTTTTGTTTAAGTCTGTAAAATAGGGATAGCTACTTCAATGATTTTTATGAACATTTGATAAAACAATACAACAATTTTTATTCCTCAGACCCCTGTGCTTGGCTGTCTGGTTTTTAAAAGTTTTACAAGAGGTCAGGCACTGTTTCTTATGCCTGTAATCCCAGCACTTTGGGAGACTGAGGCAGGAGAATCGCCTGAACCCAGGAGTTCAATACCAATCTCTGTCAACAAAAAATTAAAAAAAAAAAAAATTAGCTGGGCATGGTGGCACGTACTTGTAATCCTGGCTACTTGGGAAGTTGAGGTGGAAGAAATGCTTACGCCCAGGAGATTGAGGCTGCAGTGAGCTATGATTGCACCACTGCACTCCAGCCTGGGCAACAGAGTGAGATCCTGTCTCTAAATAAATCAATAAATAAAATTAAATCTAAAGACCCCTGTCTCACTGTGCTTCTCCTACCCCTAGTCCTCTAGGTCACAGCCTGGGAAGCCTGAGGAAGGATAAAAAATAAGACTGAAGGTATTGTCTCAACTTTCAGGTTCTAGGCTAGGAGTAATTTAATTGATAACTTTCATTGTAGTGGAGGATGTACTAATTAATTTAATTCTCATCTGTTAACATTTTGGTCATGAGTACTTTAGCTGTGACTTTTTATATTATGAAAAAAGATAGGCATCAGGTGTGTGGGTCATCTGGCTTAAGCCCATTAAAGTGAGTGTAGAGATTGTTTAGTTGTTAGCAGTATTACCACATAACTGCAACATAGGAAGATTCTTGAGGATCTTGGCCCTCCTTCTAATTTAAGAAGATATAAGGAAAGGATTTGAGAAATATATTCTCAGGGTCTCAGCTGAGAGGATTCCAATACTTTTTTTTTTTTTTTTTTTTTTTGGCAATATCCATGCTCAAAATGCTACGGAAAATGAGAGATGATGCTGTGTTATATGCTGGGCCAAGGATGCTCTCTCGAGTTTCTTTTGAGAGATGAGATCTTGCTCTGTCACTCAGGTTGGGGTGCAGTATCGTGATCATAGCTTGCTGCACCCTTGAACTCCTGGGCTCAAGCAGTCCTCCTGCCTCTCAGTCTTGCAAGTAGTTGGGATTATGTGTGCAAGCCACTGCTCCCTGCACTCTCTAGGGTTTCTAAGCCTGACTTTAAGGTATAATTCAGAGCCTAGGCTTCGTGGTCTGACAAATATGAGTTTAAATCCTAGCTCTGTCACTGATAGCTGTGTGACCTTGGACAAGTTACATAATTTCTCTCAGCTTTAGTCCTCTGTAAAAATGATATGTTAGCAAAGTATGTCAGGAGGGTATGTAGGAGGATAGCATAAGATGAAGAACAATATGTAGTGCACCTAATACAGTGCCTCACACATAGAAGGTACTAAATGTGAATGTGAGCTGTTCCAGAGCCAAATTGTGAAGATCCAGGGAAGCATGCCAGCTAGGGGATTGCTTGACGCGACACTTACAGCCATTTATGGAGGCAGACACTTCTCTTAAGGGTACAGCAGTAGGGAAATATTTTGTCCCACTAGCACTGGTTTCAGCTTCTTTTTTCTTGATTTAAAAAGAAAAGCAACATTTCTTCTGAGTTTGGGTCTTGTTTCTAGGGAGACCAAAGAAGGGGGAAGAATTATTGTGGAAGTTGATGGCAAAGTGGCGAAAATCAGGAATTTAAAGGTAAGCCTGAAATTGTTTTTCATTTTCTTTCCACTGGGGAGCTAATATTGTTACAGGGGCTTCCAGGCTGAAGGTGTATGTGTGAATGTGTTTAGAGTTGGGGAGGGAAGGGTATGTAAGGGGAATAGTGGGAAGAGCTTGTGCCAATCATAAAGCAAATTAAGAAATCAAGAAGGTGGCCGGGTGCAGTGGCTCACGCCTGTAATCCCAGCACTTTGGGAGGCCAAGGCAGGCGGATCATGAGGTCAGGAGATCAAGACCATCCTGGCTAACACGGTGAAACCCCGTCTCTACTAAAAATACAAAAAACTAGCCGGGCGTGGTGGCGCATGCCTGTAGTCCCAGCTACTCGGGAGGCTGAGGCAGGAGAATGGCATGAACCAGGAGGGGGAGCTTGCAGTGAGCCGAGATCACGCCACTGAACTCCAGCCTGGGCGACAGAGTGAGACTCTGACTCAAAATAAATAAATAAAAATAAATAAAATCAAGAAAGAAGTGCAGGACATTTGGCTGCTGCAGCCTAAGTTTTATCAAATAGGGTGCAACTGTTTGGGAAATTAGTTGGTAGACGTTTTGAAAGTAAACTCGGGATGTTTTGGGGGCAATAGTTAAATCATGCTGCAGGCAATCCATATTCTATTTAACTCACCTGACCACCAGTTAAACTGTGTCCTAATCTTTTCAGTTGATACCACTTTATCTAGAGACATTATTAGGGATTTTAGTATGCACCTGGTAATGCAGTGTTTATTTTAGCTATACTGAGATCCAAGTAACATCTTTCAGATCCCAGAAGGGAGTCGGTCACTAACCTGGGTTTTGTTACAAATTCTCTTTCACAGATCTGACTGAACTTTGAGTCCTAACTGGACAGACACTTGGAACTTCCTTCCATACCCCTCAGTCTCCCTTAGGGCTAACTTTCTCCATCCTGTTCCTCCATTTACTAGGCAAACAGAAGATGGAGAGGTTTCTTTCTTTCTGGGCCTTGAGGAGTGGAGAGAGACTGGGGAAGCTGACCATGTGACTATTGCTATAGTCAGCTTGCAGGTGGCACTCAGCATTCCTGAGAGCTGAGAAAACTGGCAAAAGTGAGAGTTATTTGGACCCCAGTGTTCACAGTCATGCCTGCTCTCTTGTTACTCCTGTGATGTGATCTGTTTCCTCTTGTCAGTAGTTCTCTGCTAAAAAACAATGGGGACCTACCAGACTTTCAACAGGGCTCCCCAGGGACAAAGGACCTTTTATTCTTTGCTGTCTCTTATTTATATCTCTGTTGCCTAATCACTTCAGCTGCTTTGTTCTAAGATCTCATGTTTTTGTTTCTAAGAATCAGTCAAACTTTAATCTGCCTTCTGCACACCTCCCTGGCTGCTTACTTCCCTGAGGTCAGTTATCCACGTAGAATCTCTTAATCATTCTGGCAGCCTCATTCTTCTGTCGTTTGTGATGGCTGGTGTCAGGGTTGTCTTTCCCCGTCCAGAGTGTATAAGATAAGGCATTTTTGTGAATAATGCCATTCTCTCCAGTACCTGGAGGTCAGTGCAAGGCTGAACTCTGGCTCTACTCTCATCTACCTTGAGCAGCTAGATTGCTTCTGGCTCTTCTGTCCAATGTGGTGTCTAATTGGAGGTTGATATTCCAGGAATCTCAGTGAAAGCCCCAGGTTGATTGAGCCCGTCAGGCACCATGGCCACACTACTCACACACTCCAGTATCCTTTGCAGAAATACTTGGGAAATAATATAGGTTGAGCATCTTAATTTGAAAATTTGAAATCTGAAATCCTTCAAAATCTGAAGCTTTTTGAATGCTGACATGACGCCACGAGTGGAAAGTTTCACAGCTGGTTTCATGTGACGGGTTGCAGCCAAAACTGTTTTATGCACAAAATTATTTTATGCACAAAACTGTTTTATGCACAAAAATGTTGTGTAAATTTATCTTCAAGCTATGTTTGTAAAGTGTATATGAAACATAAAAGGATTTCATGTTTAGACTTGGATTCATCCCCCAGATATCTCATTATGTATATATAAATATTCAGAAATCCAAAAAACTCTGAAATTCAAAAAAATCCAAAACGCTTCTGGTCCCGAGCATTTCAAAGAAGGGACATTCAACCTGTAGTGATAAGAAGATGCCCAGAGGGGGAGAGGCTTTCTCTCCCAAGCTTTACCATGTCTCATATAGTTGGTTCTTATGTAGGCAGATATATGATCGGATGACAGACAAATTTAGTTCTCTGTGCTTTATTTGTATCTAATAAGATAGAGACAAAGTTTACCTTTTGTTTTTCAGGAAGATAATAGAAACAGTCTCATACACAGTCCAAGGCTCTCTAGCTATGGTAGAGGGTGATCGAGTGCCACTGGCCAGATTCTAATATTATGATAGAAAAGACACTGGATCCTATGTTTGATTTTAGGTGGACAATCGACCAGATGGCTTTGGGGACTCCCGGGAGAAGGTTATGGCATTTGGCTTTGATTACTGCTACTGGTCGGTCAACCCAGAGGATCCCCAGTATGCATCTCAAGATGTGGTAATATCATTTATCATTTTTCTTTCACTCTCTTCAGTTCTTTTTTTGTGTATAATGTTTAAGATGTTTATTATAAAGATACTTTTCAAGGTTATCATAGCACAGTTGTACAGATTGGAAGTACTCTAATTGGTACTTTAAGAAAATGTCAAAATAACTAACAGATTTTCAAAAGGAAGAAACTTCAATACATCAAGAAACCAGTGGCCTTTTCAAGGAATCATTTTCATGGTAGCATTAACAAAAGAAGCTTATTTCAAATGTAATCTTATTGTGTATTTCCTCATTTCTTCATAATTGGATATTCATTGGGAAATTTACATGAAATCTGAGGCCTGGCTGTTTCTTATGATGCTTTGGTCTGAAACTAATGATGTTTTGGTCTGAGAAATGGTAGTGAGAGTTATCACTTCCAGAAAGAACAAAGAAGGTGGGAAAAGACTGCTTGCCCAAGACATCAAAGTTGGCTAGTGTCCATTTAAGTTTGAGCCTCCTCACGATTCAAGGGGATATAAGTTAGTTCAGGTAGTGTTCTGCTCCTATAATAGGTGAACAGCCGTGTATTATGTGCAGCACAAGGGAATTATAAAGGCTAGTATCTTCTTTGAACCTTAAGCTTGTACTTGTCCTCCTAGGCAGAGTGGGAAAGGGCTAGACAGCTAGTCAGCCAGCCTGCAAGGTAGGTAGGAGGCAGGTGAATCTATTGATCTGCTGTTTGAGCGGCCAAGGCTTTGCCAGCTGAGCCTGTTGGTCACCCGTCACATGTCTTGTGGTTCTGCTTAGCTCTCTGTCAAGTTTCCGAGGCAGCAGGAGGTCTGGCCAGTGGGTCTACAGGACCTCTCTGTTTCTCTGAAGCAGCAGTGTTGTTTTGGTTTGAGCACCGTTAAAAGCCATGTACCCAGTCCACATCATGGCCAGTAAGCCTTGCCTCATTCACTTCTGTGGCCACAGACAGTAGCCCTTGCCCCAGCAGCTATCAGGTGCTTTGCAAAAGTCTAAACCTAAAATTGGGAAAGCCATTTACTTGGCCTTTCATGGTTCATTATCATCATATCACATATGAAAGAAAAGACTATGGGAATATATCCTTGGGAAATACTATTGGAAATATAAATATTTTGGGAGGAACCTGGATAATCATTGCCTAGAATTCTATATAACTTTGAATATATAGTATGTTTTCTGACAAGTATTTCAGTCTTTTGTAAAACTTTTTTTTGGGGGGAGTGGGTGGGGGAGATGATCTTACTCTGTTGCCCAGGCTGGAATCCAGTGGCATGATCTCAGCTCACTTCAGCCTCTGCCTTCTAGGCTGAAAGTGATCTTCCCACCACAGCCTCCTGAGTAGCTGGGACTACAGGTGTGTACCCCCATGCCCAGCTAATTTTTGTATTTTTTGTAGAGACAGGTTTTCATCATGTTGCCCAGGCTGGTCTTGAACTCCTCGGCTCAAGCAGTTATCCCACCTCAACCTCCCAAAGTGCTGGAATTATAGGCATGAGTCACTGCACCCAGCTAAAGGAACAACAGTATCGAGTCCGAGTGACTCAGAGGAGATAGTACTGATTTTCTGCTACTGTAGACTTCTGAAGATGATTGAATATTTCTAAATCACCGATTTAGATATTTCTAAATTTAAGTATTTCTAAATTACCCCATTCTTCCCTTCTGAAAGGAACACACAGAAATACGACCCTAGACCACTGTGGGATTTGCTTTCACAGTGGGCCTCTTCTGTTATGTAAGCATCTCACCTTTGTAGTCCTAATATGTTTGCTGTTAATGCTCAGTAGAAAAGGGCAGTGTGGACATTACCTGCCCTCCACTGAGTCTTCTCTGTCCTTTTGAATACGAGGACAGAGGCAGGTCTAGGCTTGTCTTGTGGGCCTTGATTTATTTATTTATCTTTATTTTTTAATTTTTTTTGGGGGGGGGATGGAGTTTTGCTCTTGTTGCCCAGCCTGGGGTGCAATGGCACCATCTCGGCTCACTGCAACTTCTGCCTTCTGGGTTCAAGTGATTCTCCTGCCTCAGCCTCCCAAGTAGCTGGGATTACAGGCATGCTCCACCATGCCTGGCTAATTTTGTATTTTTAGTAGAGACGAGGTTTCTCCATGTTGGTCAGGCTGGTCTCGAACTCCTGACCTCAGGTGATCCGCCCACCTCAGCTTCCCAAAGTGCTAGGATTACAGGCATGAGTCACCATGCCAGGCCAGCCCTTGATTTTTTATCTCAGCACTCAAGTGTGTATGAGGCATCTGGTTACTAGTGTTTGTAACCATTCCCTTGAGCTCCTCCAAGAAGAACCAGCAAAGTACCTGACTTTCAGTAAGAAAGATGGGACTCCTTTAACAGTCCACAGTTGTGACTATATTTGTGGCATAGAAGACAGTGGCATTTCCGTTAGCAGAGAGTATGAGCATTCTGATAGCTGTTTGAGACCTCCCTGGCCATGGCATATGTGCGGCTGTTCTGTACATAAGAATAGTTAACTATTTTGTGTAACATTTGATAAATCAGTCATCTTGGAGGGGGTGTGTGAATGTGTTAAAATTTTATATGTTTGTGTGTGTGTGTATGTGTGTATTAGTATCAATAAGCTTGAGTATGAGTTTGGTTGTGAGGCCCGTATTTTACATTTACGTGCCTTAACTGTATAAAAATCTAATGAAAGCCCAAAAGGCCATAGAGGAGGGAAATTCATAAATACGATTTTTCTTTTGCCTGATTTGAAATTTAATGGAAAGATCAAATGAGATCCAGACAGGAAGCCTGTGCAGAGAGATAAAACCAGTGTCTCCTGAGGTTTCTTTGGGCTTGTTTATTAATTGTCTGAGTCCCTCATCGGTCCCAAGAGGAGTTAGGATAGGAAAGAGAAGGAAGGGAACCTCTGTCACAAGCTGGAGTAGAGCCAGAGGTCCCGGAATGGTGGCAGGACTCATATCTACATGATACAATCAGAGGGGCTCTTTGCTTTAACACAGAAATTGGAGCCCAGATTTAACCCTAATCACTGTGGCTCTGAGGCCACCATGGATAGGAAAGGTGGAATCCATACAATCTGAGGACTTGGGGTGGAAAAGAATTTGGATGTAATCCAGTGTATCCTCCCCACAGCATTTTTTTGGGGGGGGGCGTGGGGGACAGAGTCTTAGTCACCCAGGCTGGAGTGCAGTGGCACAATCTTGGCTCACTGCAACCTCTGTCTCCCGGGTTCAAGCGATTCTCATGTCTCAGCCTCCCGAGTAGCTGGGACTACAAGTGTGCGTCACCATGCCCAGTTGATTTTTGTATTTATGATAGAGACGGGGTTTCACCATATTGGCCAGGCTGGTCTCGAACTCCTGACTTCAAGTGATCCACCTCGCCCTCCCAAAGTGCTGGGATTACAGGTGTGAGCCACCACATCCAGCTCTCCACAGCATTAGTGATCAGATTTTGAGGGGAGGGGTCAGTCTGTTGAAGTATAATTTAGGTATAGTGAAAGACTTACCTTTTTAAAAAATAATTATTTATGATTATTATTATTATTATTATTATTTAATAGAGATAGGGTCTTGCTTATGTTGTCCAGGCCGGTCTTGAACTCCTGGACTCAAGCAATCCTCCCGCCTTGGCCTCCTAAAATGTTGCGATTATAGGCATGAGCCACCACGCTTGGCCAAATTCACCTTTTTAGTGTACAGTAACACTTTCATGTGTGTAATTGACACTATAATCAATATACAAAATAGTCTATCATCCCAAAAATTGCTTCATGCTCTTTTATTGTCTATTTCCTCAGCCCCTGGCAATATACTGATCTGTTTTCTGTCCCTACAGTTCCAGAAGGTCATATAAATGGAATCAAACAGTATGTAGTTGTTTGAATCTGGCTTCTTTCACTTTGCATGATGTATTTGAGTATTTGAGATTCTTTTTTTTTTTTTTTTAGATGGAGTTTCATTCTTGTTGCCTAGTCTGGAGTGTAGTGGTGTGATCACGGCTCACTGCAACCTCCGCCTTCTGGTTTCAAGTGAGTCTCCTGCCTCTGCCTCCTGAGTAGCTGGGATTACAGGCGCCTGCCACCACGCCCAGCTAATTTTTGTATTTTTAGTAGAGACGGGGTTTCACCATGTTGGCCGGGCTGGTCTTGAACTCCTGACCTTGTGATCCACCTGCCTTGGCTTCCCAAAGTGCTGGGATTACAGGCATGAGCCACTGCACCTGGCCAAGATTCATCTTTACTTTGTGTATGTCACATCTTCTAACCTTAATTCTTTTTTTTTTTTTGAGACTGGGTCTCACTCTGTCACTCAGGCTGGAGTAGGGTGGCACAGTCACAGCTCACTGCAGCTTCAACCTCCCGAACTTAAGTGATCCTCCCACCTCAGCCTCCTGAGTAGCTGGGACTACAGATGTGTGCCACCATGCCCGGCTAAGTTTTGTAGTTTTTGTAAAGATGTGGTCTCACTGTGTTGCTTAGGCTGGTCTCGAACTCCTGGGCTCAAGCAGTCTGCCTGCGTTGGCCTCCCAAAGTACTGGGAATTGCAGGCGTAAGCCACCACACCTGACCTTCTTAATTCATATTTATTTAAATTATCTGCTCTCCCCAAAGGAATCTCATGGCTTTGGAAGCATGGATTCTCACTGTAAAGGATGAGAGACCAAGTCCTTGGAGTACAGTGTGTCTTTCATCCCTAGGTTTCTTCTTGTTAACAAAGGAAGGACTGCTCAGAAATATGGCACTGATTTCAGATATCAAAATATCTGAGGGAAATATCTAAATTTGTCTTAGTGGATATGGAGGGAGTATCTAAATATCTGACTTTAGGGGGATTTAGAGCAACCTCTTAAGAAGCCATTCAGAGATAGATGTTGATAAGAACGTCACCTGGTCAATGTTGGTGCTTGTGTTAGTCTATTTTGTGGTGTTATAAAGGAATACCTGAGGCTTAGTAATTTATAAAGAAAAGAGGTTTATTGGCTCACAATTCTGCAGGCTGTAAGAAAGCATTGTGCCAGTATCTGCAGTTGCTGAGGGTTCAGAGAGCATCCATTTGTAACAGAAGGGGAAGGAGACAGTCATGTCACAGCGAGAGGGAGAGAAAGAGAGCACGCGCACACAAGAGAGAGATGGGAGGGAGGCCACTCTCTTAAACAGCTCCAGTGTGAACTAACAGAGCGAGAACACACTCATTACTGTGGGGGGGGGGGACCAGGCCACTCATGAGGGATCTGTCCCCATGACCCAAACACTTCTCACCAGGCCCCACCTCCAGCAGCGGGGGGGTCACATTTTAACATGAGATTTGGAGTGGACAGATACACAACTGTATCAGTGCTGCCTTGTCATAGCCTCTTAGTATGTTAGAGTTTGAAGATAACTTATTAGTCATCTAGGCCAGAGTTTGTTGACCTCAGCACTATTGATGTTTTGACCATATAATTCTTTGTTGTGGGGGGTCTGTACTGTGTATTGTATAATGTTTAGCAGCATTCCCGGCCTCTGCCCACTTAATACTAGTAGCAATCCCCCAATTGTGCCAATAAAAATACATGTCCAGGCTGGACACGGTGGCTCACGCCTGTAATCTTAGCAGTTTGGGAGGCCGAGGCAGGTGGATCACCTGAGGTCAGGAGTTCGAGACCAGCCTGACCAACGTGGTGAAACCC
>NW_012115143.1:596072-598248 GCF_000951035.1 Colobus angolensis palliatus
AAAGTGCTGGGATTACAGGCGTGAGCCACCACACCCCAGCCAGCTTTCCATTCTTAAGGCAAGTCATTATTGGTCTAAATGCTGTTTTCGGTATTTGTTAATATTCGGACTTGCAGCAGAAGTTTTTCTTCAAAATCGGCCTGTATTTTTTCTGGCTTGAATCTGTATTAAAGTCAGTTTGCTTCTCTGAAGTTAAACCTGGACTTGAAGTCAGGCACCGTCAGTTATTGGCAGCTTACTTTAGACAAGTTGCTTATCCTTTTTGCATTCTAGTTTTCTTCAGCTCTAAAATAGAGATCATATATGCCTCAAAGAGTTATTGTGAGGAGGAAATGAAATAATTATCTAAAGTGCTGGCACCTAGGCATCAAATGAGTTTATGAGTGCTGTGCCTTGGGTCCCTGCTGTGATTACCATTATCATACATAGTACGAGAAAAGCAAGGCTCATGATATTTTTCTGAGTTGAACTAGATTTGGAAACCTCTTGTCTGAATCTGGTTATGATCCCTTCTGGGACCATCCTGCTCCATTTGGAAAACTAACTTCCCTCCCTTCCTCCTGGTGAGGAACATCTGTTGGAGTGGGAGTCCTCTGCTCAAGCGTTATTGTGTTTGGGTGACGGTGTGTTTGTAAAACTTTCCATGAGGAGTATTAGCTCAGCTTTACCCACCAGGGCCTGAAAGTGGCTGTTTAAAACAAATGCAGACTGAGTCAACAAAAATCATGTCTATGAACAAAAAGCTAACCACTCTTCATGGAAAGCAGTTGCTCCTATTCTTCTGGAAATCTTTATTTTAAAATGGTCTGTTATTTAGCTAAAATACTTGTAGCGTTTCCAGACCAAAAAAATAAAAGAAAGTCACTTGAGTAAGCAGGGGATTTTTGTCTGAATTCAAAACAACCAGTCTCCAAAACTGAAAGTATTTTAATAGTAATATGGTTGTGCTTCTTGTTGTTTTAATACTTGTTTGATCTCTACAATATACTGAACATCAAACAACACACAGAATACATCATTACCTACTGTCAAAGAGCCCAGAGAGAGAGTGAGCATTCTGCATGTGATTCAATAAAGGAATGCTGATCCTGAGATGGGAAGGCAGAGGTGATAATGCTCCGTAAATACTGAACATGAGGCATTTTACAGTTTCTGGAACATGAGAGCCAGCTGATCTTTGTTTGCATTAGGATAAAAGAGAAGATTTCAGTTAAATTGCAGAAAATTGTACATAATTAGGACACAAAGAGAAACTTGTACAAAATTTTTGAATCCTGATATATAGTAGCTAAATAGCTTGACTTTAGAATTCCAGAATGTTAATATTAGAAGAAATGTTAGAGACCATTCAAGATACTGTTTTCAAATTGAAGGTCTAGAGAGGCAAAGTAACAGTTACAAGTCTTTTTTGTTTGTTTTCTTTTTGGCCAGTCCAGAATTGTTCTTGATGTGGCTAGGAAATCCTGTTGTTTATTCTAATGGTAGGGGCCATGGACTGCAACACAGTGGTCCTAGCATAACAGGTAATGTGCCACTAGCAGAATCTCAAGGAAAGATCTTGTTCTTTAGATCTAACCTGTCCCTGGCTCTGTAGTCACCTGGAATGAGGAAATTGCACTATTGCCGTCTAGTAGTATGGGGAAGTATTCCATACCTGTTGTTATGAGTTCTCTAATATGACCAGACGTGATTAGATACTGTTGCCATAAAAGCAGCATTTCTGTTTGGGAAACTCCAACCCGTTACAAAATGATATCAAGTGATCTGTTATCTGCTGCCTCAGAAAGTAAGCGGGATGAGCTGGAGAGATGAAGTGTGACCCTCACTTATTTTATGCCTCACATTTCTTGTATCTGCTGAACTGAGTGGGAATGAAGGCTTTGAGGAAAGGGGAAAGAAAGTGGAAGAACGACTGAAACTGAGGAGGGACGTTTGAGGAGCTAGAGGAGAGGGAAACACAAAGAACAAACAGGTGAGGAGAAATTTGAGAGCTCACAGTGCGGTGGGTACTGTTAGGATTGTATCACTTTTTTACAGCAGGTATCTCCATTTTAGGGATAGGAACAGGCTCAGATTTGTTACATTCTTGCTTAAGGTCATGCAACCAAGTGATGGGACCAGCAGTCAGACCTTGACTGTGTGACTCCATGGTCCAAGCTCTCGCACACTATACCAC
>NW_012115143.1:598688-600613 GCF_000951035.1 Colobus angolensis palliatus
AAAAAAAAAAAAAAAAAAAAAGAACCACAGATGCCTATCAGTTTCCTTGTGCATCCCCTTTTCCTGATGCATGTATGTGCTAGGGGAGCTGGGGAGCATGTGGATTAGAAGCAGCATTTTCTCGTGAATATTTGCAGAGCTTTGTACATTCCATCACTAGTGCTGGTTTTTTTCCAACCAAGATGGAGACAGAAGTCCAAGGGAGAGAAATTTGTAAGAAAAAGGCTTTTTGTGCAGTAATCGGATGGGGCTCTGCAGAGCTGAGTGGGGAAGGGAGGGGTTACCATGAGTGTTTCAGTATGTCCCTCTGCCAGCAGCACAGCTGTTTGGTTCCATAAGCATGTCCATGAGCTGGATTTTAAAGGAAGTCATTCTTCTGGCTTAATCTAACTTTTTTTTTTTCCCTCTTTAGAAACTTGACTATGAATCTTTAAAGAGTAATTTTCAGACTCGTAGAAATATCTGAAAGACAGATTCTTGACAATGTTTGCTGCTCGTGCCACATGCCTATGCAAAAATGAACAATGGAAACTAGAGAAATTTTTTTAAAATGCCAAAGCTTGTGTGGATTTTTCCCCATGGGAGACAAGGGTAATGGAAATTCCTTGTGGTAGCTACAGCCCTTGAGATCCAGGCTGGAGAGAGAGGTTATCTGTGGGGGAGACAGGCCCAAAGCCTGGTAGTCATTTGCAGATGACCAAGGGCTGCCTAAGCATAAATGTAGAGTTCCTAAGACAATTGTCGTTGATGTCACCCCATTTTTATCTTACTTGGATCTGCAATGCTGAAAATTCGTTGTACTCCCCCTTTGTGCCTTAAACTTGGGTTTGTCCTGGGTTTAAAGCAATTGTCTGTTGTCAGTTAATTGCTTGAGGAAGAGAAGTATGATGATGGTGATGATTACTTTGAGAGTCTTTGGACAAAATGATTTTCAAAATCATCTAAATGAGAGGATATAAAATGAACAGCAGCCCTTTGAGGAAGAGAGTCATATGTCCACCACAGTAGACGGGCATGCACAGGCAGACGGCTAACAGGTGCTAAATTTTCTTCCCACATACTTGCACAGTAAGCCTGTGTCCATGTACCCTCTTAACCCCATTTCTGTAGTCCTCTGGGGGAGCCAGTGTAGCTGACCAACAAAAGGCTCCTTCAAATACAACATTCAGAAAAGGGTTCAGAGAAAGTATGGGGAAAGAAATGGTTTCTCTCTAGTTCTGTACTCAGCAGAAAACAGATAACAGCATAAATGAAAATGTCAGCTAATTGATTAGCTTATTAAAATACTTTGCTTAAAGGCAATGCAAGATAATTATAAAATATTCAACCAATACAGAAGACTATAATGTTAAAACTAGAAAAGCCTTCCCTTTCTATACCTCCCACTCATCTTATTCTCTAAAGGTAACCATTGTTGACAATTCTTTTGGTATCCTTCTAGATAGCATCTATTTCTTATTTTTCAAAGGAGTTAGTGTATTCAGGAAATTGATTCCTGTCATAGATATTGTAAACGTTTTCCCTGTTTATACTTTTGTTTTGATTCTGTTTATGATTGTGTGTGTGTGTATATATATTTTGTTTGTTTGAGACAAGGTCTTGTTCTGTTGCTCAGGCTGGAGTGTAGTGTCGTGATCATGGCTCACTGTAGCCTTGACTTCCCTGGCCTAAGCAATCCTCTTACCTCAGTCTCCTAAGTAGCTGGGACCTTGTGTGTACTACTACTCTTGGATAATTTTGTAATGGCCAAGCTGGTCTTGAACTCCTGGACTCCATCTTGGCCTCCCAAAGTGTTGGGATTATAGGCATAAGCCACTGCACCTGGTGTGTGCATATATATAATATATATAAACATATTATTTATATCTATTATGTAATATATTATAGATACACACACCGGCCCAGCCTGTATATATGTAATATAT
>NW_012115143.1:601229-605169 GCF_000951035.1 Colobus angolensis palliatus
TAGCTCACTGCAACCTCCTCCTCCCAGGTTCAAACTCCTGACCTCATGATCCGCCTGCCTCGGCCTCCCAAAGTGCTGGGATTACAGGCGTGAGCCACTGTGCCTGGCCTGTTTTTTTTTTTTGGAAACCGAGTTTCGCTCTGTCATCCAGGCTGGAGTGCAGTGGCATGATCTTAGCTCACTGCAACCTCCTCCTCCCAGGTTCAAATGATTCTCCTCCCTCAGCCTCCCAAGTAGCTGAGATTACAGGTCGCCACCACCACGCCTGGCTAATTTTTATAGTTTTAGTAGAGATAGGGTTTCACCATGTTGGCCAGGTTGGTCTCGAACTCCTAACCTCAAGTGCTCCACCCACCTCAACCTCCCAAAGTGCTGGGATTATGTGAGCCACCGCGCCTGGCCTATACCTTGGGGTCTCTTTTAAAACTCTGTTTTGTTTCCTCAAAATATAAACAGATTGAGTTTGTATTTTTGTGCCTGAACCATACTGTTTCAGAAAGTTTCAAATATACATGAAAACACCGTCTTGTTTCACTACTTTTTAATATTGGTGAGGGCTTGTTCTTTCTCAGACTGTCCTAGTTATTTTGGTTATTGCCCTTCCCCAAAATGCCGTGTACTTCCCTGCTTTTGCTTATACTGGCTCCTCTTCCTAGTGTATGTTAATACATCTCACCTCTCCAGTTTCTGTCATACAAAATACTGCTTGTTCTTTAAGGTCCAGTTAAAATGATGCTTCCTCCTTGGAGTCGCCATCTCTTGAATTCTCATAGTATCTTGTTACTCCCTTGTGATACATTCTGTTTACTAACTAAAGTTAATGTCTTTGGATACATGGCTTATCTATTTTATTAGTCTGAGTGATCCTTGAAGGCAGACTAGGTCTCATCTGTCTTTGAACATGCCACATTTCCTAGCACAGTGACCATTCATTCATTCATCCATTCAGTAAGCATTTAGGAAGCAACACATGGGGTTTAGTGCTGCGAGGAATATGGAGTAGTAGATGTGATTCCTGCCCTCAAAAAGCTTACAGTCTTATTGGGATTACCAGGCTTTAGGTACGTAAAGATCATCAAGAATAGCAACCATTTATTTAAGTGTTAAATGGTACTTAGAGTAAGTACTAAGGAATCCGGAGGAATAACATATCCAAAGTTTGTTTTGAATGAGTTCAGGAAAGGTCATTTTGGTTGGAGGGAACAGCTTAAAGACTCTTAAGGCAGGAATGTACACGATGTGTTTGAGGGGATCAGGTGACACTAGTCTGGGTGAAACTAAGAGAGGATATAGTCACAGTGCCCATCTTTCCAAGTGTTTCAGGAGGCCAGACTCCTACATTTCAACGCTAAGCTGGTCCAGACTCCTGGAGGAGATGAAGACCAAACAGTTTGTCTGGTACAATGGCAGAGTGGCTTCAGGAGCATACTGGAACTTAGCTGAGTCCAGCATATATAGGACATATCATCACTCCCATTCCAGGAAGCAAGAAAGGGAGGATGGGTGCTTTCCCTTAGATAATTTGGAGGAGCCATGAGGACTTTTAACCTGAGGAGAGGAAGCAGTGTATACTGGATACAAGTTTATAGGTCACAGAAAAAGCATTCTTCACTCAACAAACATTTATCTATTATATGCCAGGGATGGGCTAGGTTCTGGGTAAACAAATGAGGGGTGCATGTGCGTGTGTGTGTGTGTGTGTGTGTGTGAGAGAGAGAGAGAGTTTTGCTTCGTTTCCTTCCTTCCTCCCTCCCTCCCTCCCTGCAAGTTTCGCTCTGGTTGCCCAGGCTGGAGTACAATGGTGCGATCTTGGCTCACTGCAACCTCCGCCTCCCGGGTTCAAGTGATTCTCCTGCCTCAGCCTCCCGAGTAGCTGGGATTATAGGCCCGCACCACCATGCCCGGCTAATTTTGTATTTTTAGTAGAGATGGGGTTTCTCCATGTTGATCAGGCTGGTCTCGAACTCCTGACCTCAGGTGATCCACCCACCTTGGCCTCCCAAAGTGCTGGGATTACAGGTGTGAGCCGCGGTGCCCAGCCTGCGTCGTTTCTTTATCTCACTTGATACATCTGTTTTTCTACAGGAGGGTTTTCTGAGCAAAACCCTCCATTGTCAGTCTGTTAATGTATTCTTTATTTCACCTATCAGTGCAAAGATGGAGAGTGTGTTTAATTTATATCCCACAAACCCTACAGCATTAAGTCTAGTGTCAGCAGATGACCTGCAAAAAATTTACATTTTGCTCTATGGATTCTGAAGCCAATTTTATTTTATTTTATTTATTTTGAGACGGTCTTGCTCTATTACCTGGGCTGGAGTGCAGTGGTGCAATCTCAGCTCACTGCAACCTCTGCCTCCGGCCTCAGCCTTCTGAGTAGTGGGGACTACAGGTGTGTGTCGCCACGCCTGGCTCATTTTTATATTTTTAGTAAAGACAGTGTTTCACCATGTTGGCCAGGCTGGTCTTGAACTCCTGACCTCAAGTGATCCACCTACCTCAGCCTCCCAAAGTGATTATAGGCGTGAGCTACTGCCGCCCAGCCTAGAGCAAATTTTAATTTAGTATTTGTTTCCTACACCAAAGGCAGTCAGAGTCTTTGTCAGGCATGGCAGTAGTTTGATCTGGCTTCTAGAACATGGCTGGGTGACTTTATCTCTTAAAGACAAAGTCAGAAATTGATAGTTTACTATGAAATATTTTGGGGCATTTCCAGTTGCAGGTCTTGATGTACCTGGCTAAGGTATGTTCAAGGTAGAGGGTCATGACTGCAAGTTGTCCAGGTTCTTGGTGTTTTGAACAAAGAATTGGACAAAACGCCCAGTAAAGCAAAGAAAGAATGAAACAACAAAAGAATGAAAGCAGGGATTTATTGAAAGTGAAAGTACACTCCACAGTGTGGGAGCAGGCTGAGCACTGACTCAAGGGACCAGATAGAATTTTCTTGGGTCCAAATATCCTCTAGAAGTTTTCCCATTGGCCACTGCAGGCTCACCTCATGTAAATGAAGTGGTAGCTTGCAATCCATCTGATTGGTTGCAGACAGAGCCTGAAGGGAAGTTACAAAAGTCACACTGCTGTGCAAACAGAGGCTAGGGTGAAGTTACAAAGTTACAAAGTCATACTTCCATGCAAACGGAGAAGATTCGGCCAGCAATCAGCCTGATTAGTTGTAGACAACAACCATTCAGAGCTGTGGAGTGAAGTTACAAAGTTGCAAATGAAGCCCAGACCCCCACCCCTCTTCACCCCACCCTTGTTACTTTTGTTACTTAGGCATGGAAAGTCTAGGGTTTTCTTTTAAGTTTAATTCTGGGAAGTGGGAGTGAGAGCCTTAGGTTCCCTGCCTCTAGACCCTGTTCTCCTGCCTCATATCCAGTATGGATCCTTGCTTCTACTTACTGCTATTTCTGAACTGCATTTTTTGGGACTGGAGTTTGGCCTCATATATTCTTTTCCAGGATCCAAAGTCAGAGGTGGGTGTTACAATATGTTGGCTCCAATTGTTTCGTGATTTACATGATTTACATATATTTACATAAGCCCACTTTCCAGTAAAAATAAACTTTTTATTTATTTTATTTTTTTGAGACAGAGTCTTGCTCTGTTGCCCAGGCTGGAGCACAGCCTGCCTCAGCCTCCTAAGTAGCTGGTACTACAGGCACGTGCTACCATGCCTGACTAATTTTTGCATTTTTAGTAAAATTTGGGTTTCCTTATGTAAGGCAGGCTGGTCTTGAACTCCTGACCCCGTGATCCTCCTGCCTTAGCCTCCCAAAGTGCTGGGATTTACAGGCATGAGCTACTGTGCCCGGCCAAAAATAGACTTTTTAGAATTGTGAGCAGGTGTGGAGGTGAGGAAGAAGCAATTTGTTTCTTTGTTCTTGTAATCGCCTGACAGGTTCTTGCCTGCTGCCTCATAGAGCCAATTTACCAAGAC
>NW_012115143.1:605826-606857 GCF_000951035.1 Colobus angolensis palliatus
CCCAGGGTGGCTTTGATAATCCTGATCTCAAGCGATCCTCCTGCCTGAGGCTCCCAAAGTGCTGGGATTACAGGCTTGAGCCACCGCGCCCGGCCTGAAGACTAGAGTTTTTAAAGGATAGTTTGGCAGGCAGGGGGCTCCTAGCCAGGGAATGGGGAATATTGATTAGTTGGGTCTGGGATGAAATCATAGGGGGTCAAAGCTTGTCCTCTTGCCCTGAGTCAGTTCTTGGGTGGGAGGGCCACAAGACCAGATGAGCCAGTTTACTGGTCTAGGTGGCACCAGCTGGCCATCAGAATACAGAGTCTGAAAAATACTGTTTTCTGTCTGCTTCCATCTGTCTGTCTACTTCCATCTGTCTGCTTCTACTTGTTTGATTCCTGCTTCTCTTACCTTTCCTTTAAATCAACATCAAATTTGATGTTTTTATTTGTGGAAGCTCATAAGGTCATATAATATGTGATTATTCCACCTTGTTCATTCACTCAACATGCATTTACTTAAAAATATGCCAAGAATTGTGCTAGGCACTGGAAATAACCAATAAGAACTGACATTGTATTTGCCCTTTAGAAAGTAATAGCTCTTGGCTGGCTGCGGTGGCTCACGCCTGTAATCCCAGCACTTTGGGAGGCCGAGGCAGGTGGATCACAGGATCCTGGCTAACACAGTGAAACCCCGTATCTACTAAAAATACAAAAAAATTAGCCAGGCGTAGTGGCGGGCGCCTGTAGTCCCGGCTACTCGGGAGGCTGAGGCAGGAGAATGGTGTGAACCCAGGAGGTGGAGCTTACAGTGAGCCGAGATCATGCCACTGCACTCCAGCCTGGGCGACAGAGTGAGACTTCATCTCAAACAAAACAAGCAAGCAAACCAAAAAAAGAACTAATAGTTCTTGACAGAGACAGATACTAAAGAGAGAATTACTCCACAGCGTAGTAAATATTACCATATTTTAACCAAGGATTTGAAAAAACGTGAAGAGTGGGGAAGATTGTTTTTGTCAGGGGAGGAAGTCTAGTTCATAGTAT
>NW_012115143.1:613037-616267 GCF_000951035.1 Colobus angolensis palliatus
TTTTTTAGTAGAGACGGGGTTTCACCGTGTTAGCCAGGATGGTCTTGATCTCCTGACCTAGTGATCCGCCCGTCTCGGCCTCCCAAAGTGCTGGGATTACAGGCTTGAGCCACCGCGCCCGGCCTGGGAAGGACATTTCTTAAAACTTGAGGGTGCTGTTTCATATACATAGATTTAACCTCACAGCTTGGTGAGCTTCCAAAAAGATCAAAGGCTTCTCAAAACATCATATGAATTATTCACTAGTCCTAACATGGAGCTCTCTCCTGGGTTTCATTCTGGATGCCATTTAATCTTATAATAAAATAGGTATATGAATCATTTGATTGAGGCTGGCTACTTAGCATATTAACTTGATGTTTGGTCATTATGGAGGGGCTGGGTTCAGATGTTTGAACTTCAGCAAAAACCTTTCTGCAGGAAAGGCAGAGTTGACAGTTTCTTATTTTTCAAGTATGAGGCAAAGGAACATGAGCTATTTATAGACTCACTTCCCCAACAGACTGAACACAATAGAAGCATGAAATCAAATGGTGACCAGATGGGCCCAGGCATCTCCCAGTCTGGATGTCAAAATTTAAAAAAGACAGAGCCCCTGGGGAATTGGTTTGAGGGCAGAAGCAGTGCACTCAAGCCCTTAAGATCACCATCTGTATACAAATAGCCCCTTAAACAGCTGGTCCTCAGGAGTGGAAGAGGTAAAGGAGAGTGTGTTCAAACTCACTTTTCTTGCTTCTCTTCCTAGAAGTAGGGGATAATCCCTTTGTCAATAACTTTATTGCCCAATTCTTGTCTCTCTAGTTAGGCAGTTAGAAAAGGTACAGCTGCATTCTGGGGGTATACATTAAATTGGTGTCAGGAAGATTAATGCAGCTTCCATGCAGTTGGTGGAGATCATGGTTCTGCTGAGGTGAGAAGACATCTGACAGGAATGGAAACCCATAATTACTTTTCTTTCTTTACTGTTCCTCCCCTGTTAAACTAAATTCATCTTGTTTGTGGTAGTGGTGTGGCGATGTTTAAAGCACGAACATGTAGTGGTCTCGGGCTGGTATTGCTTTTCCTTTTCTTCCACATCAGAGATTTTAAGAAAATAGAAACAACTTCCTCTTTCCATAAACATCTGGAAACATTCCCATGGAGTTTAAAAGATTCAATTTCAGGGTTTGGAAAAGTTGTACTTAATTTTGGAAAATGTTCTAACCAGCTTGCTTCAATGGGAAGGGAGAAATCAGAAAATAGCTCTTTTTGAGAACCTACAGTCTTCCAGGGACTGTACCACTCTTCACAACAAGCCTGTAAAGTGGGTTAGTATTCTGTTTTACAGATGTGCTTACTGAGGTTCAGAGATGCAGCCCAGTTTTAGTCCATTCTACTGTCTCACCACATCCTGCTACCTTTGCACTCCTTCTCTGTGCTAACCTCTCATGTTTGAAGTACGATATGAATTAACTGACAATTGGAAAATATTGGACTGTTAAATCTTGCATTTACTCTAGGAAAGGACCAAGAGTCGTGAATATAGAACATGTGTTTTTGAGCCTGTCTGTTGGCCCCTCTCTCTGAGACGTGGAGAACACCACCTAATTTTAGTTTTGTTTTTTGAGATAGGGTCTGACTGTGTCACCCAGGTTGGAGTGCAGTGGTGTGATCCCAAGTCACTGCAACCTTCACCTCCTGGGCTCAAGCCATCTTCCCACCTCAGCCTCCCAAGTACCTGGGAACACAGGTGCATGCTACCACACCCAGGAAACTTTTGTATTTTTTTTTTTTTTAAGCGATTTTTCCAAGTTGCCTAGGCTGGTCTCGAACTCCTGGGCTCAGGCAATCCTCCTACCTCAGCCTCCCAAAATGCTACGATTACAGGTGTAAGCCACCACACCCAGCCTATTTTTAGTTTTGTATCCAGAGTAAGTGCTTGTATACATGTACAGTCAGGGTGCTTTCTTCTGAATACCCTAACTAGCCCTAACTGACCTAGCTACTCTCTAAGGCACAAAAAGTAGCTCACACATTATAGCAAATGGATGCTTCATTTCATCCATTCTGACCCAGAGGCTGGATTTCGAAGTGTACTTGATTGATTGATTGATTGATTAACAAGGTCTCATTCTGTCTCCCAGGCTGGAGTGCAGTGGTGTGATCATAGCTCACTGCAGCCTCTATCTCCTGGGCTCAAGTGATCCTCCCACCTCAGCTTCCTGAGTAGCTGGAACTACAGGCATGTGCCACAAAGCCCGACTAATTTTTATATTTTTTGTAGAGATGGGATTTTGCCATATTGCCCAGGCTGGTTTTGAACTCCTGAGCTCAAGAGATCCTCCCGCTGCAGCCTCCCAAAGTGCTAGGATTACAGGCGTGAGCTGCTGTGCCTGACTTGAATTATACTTTAAAAGTGGTGAAATAAAAACCAGAGGTGCCCATGGAGGGGTCTAAAGTCTGTGCACAACCCTGACAACCCTGTAACCATTGTGCTCTTTTTCCTTCCCAACACAACCCTGCATTTCCTGGTGCCTTTTTTTTTTTTTTTTGGTGAAGATGGAGTCTCACTCTGTCACCCAGACTGGAGTGCAGTGGTGCGATCTCAGTTCACTGAAACCTTCGCCTCCTGGATTCAAGCAATTCTCCTGCCTCATCCTCCTGAGTAGCTGGGACTACAGGCATGTGCCACTGTGCCCGGTTAATTTTTGTATTTTTAGTAGAGACGGGGTTTCACCATGTTGGCCAGGCTGGTCTCGAACTCCTGACCTCAAGTGATCCACCCACCTCACCCTCCCAAAGTGCTGGGATGACAGGCGTGAGCCACCATGCCCACCCTCCTGATGCCTCTTTTTCTGAGTAGATTCTTTGTCATCTGTGGAGTACCCTAGGAAGTCCAGTTTCATATTAGAGAGGGAAAGAATAAATACAGGACTGCCAGACTGAATCTAGGAGAATCTTAATATATACACACACACATACACACACACATACACACATATATATTTGAATAGAATTAAATCCTATATTGTTTTCCTGGTTTTTCCTAAATCCCACCTGCTTCCAAGTATTTATTTTCTATCAAGGATTTACCCCCTCTGATCTGCATCTTCCACATAAAAGTACTTACATAGTAGGGAGGATGAATCTCTTAGGCATTTGTCAGTTCCATTAGGACTTTTAGAGGTTTACTATGTTTTATTGAAAATCAGCCTCAAGTTCCTGATTGACTGTCCAGGTTTGTGTCAGTA
>NW_012115143.1:616936-622498 GCF_000951035.1 Colobus angolensis palliatus
GTCTCGTGATTCTAGCGTGTAGCACTGCCCTTCTGCAAGCTAGTCTTTAGGATTGGAGGAGGGTACTGTGGCTTGAGGGAAGACAGGACCCTGCCAGCCGGGTGTGTGAGGTGGATGCAGTTCAGATCAACACATAACTAATCTTCTCAGCCAGACCCTGGATTGCCAAGAATGACATGGGCTTCAGCTGGGCTGGCTGAACCCAACAATGAAACCGGAATTGTCCCAGAGGCTCAGCTCCCTTGCTTCCCTTACATTAAGATTGGTCTCTAGAGACCCATTCAGACTAAACGGTATTAAAAACAGGAAATTTGCTCCTAGCAGCCTGATTGCAGAAAAGGTTTTTCCACATAGGCAAGAATGAATGTTAAGAACAAAAACTCCATCGTCCAAGCTTGTTTTCTTATATGAAATTATTAGCAACCAAAAAAACTTGAAGCAGCTTTGACCTATTGGACTACCTCTCAGAGTGCTGACAGGACCCAGTACCAAAAAGTGATAAAGAGATCTTGTGAACACACCAAAAAATATGAAAACAGTGCTCTGTGGAAGATACTGACCATGATACTCATAATGTTTATCTTGCCTGAAGATCAGATATGTGGAAATTAATGCAGAAAGGATTGGGGGAAACCTAGAGAACAGCTATAATTTAATTTTAGTCCACACACATTTATTGTGACTATTCTGGATTCAGTCCATAGATTATGTATTCATTTATTCAGTCAGTGTTAACTGAGCATGTACTGTGCGTTGTGCATGGGTGCCATGTCCCAGCTTCAACCTTAGATGTGTGAGATCCTCTTTCCTCTTTAGTACCTCAGGGGCTTGGTAGGGTTTTCTTATGACAGTTCAGGGTATCCCTGGATCTAGAGACCAAACTCCTGGGACTGCTGCTCTTTTGCATGATTTTGCTGCCGAGGATAGTGGAGGGTGGGAAGGGGAATATATTGGAAGAAGGGAAAGGGGACAAAGAGAAAACTAAAAGCTAGAAAGGAAATGCTTTTTTTCTTCTGTGATGTCATTCTGCCCAAATAAGTCGAGTGTTGAGGAAGGCTTCTAAGCCCAGAACATGACCCAATTCCTCTCTCTAACCCTGGCTTCTATTCATAACCCTAATGTGACTCAGTCTGTGTCATGAACACACTTCTGCAGAAGATATGGTATGGCCAGAAGATTCTTTAGTAGATCTGTGTCATTTGTTTGCTTGTGAGGAAACTGAACTATTTTTAAAACTTTTTTTTTCTTTTTTATTTTTTTGAGATGGAGTGTCGCTCTGTCACCAGGCTGGGGTACAGTGGTACAATCTTGACTCACTGCAACCGCTGCCTCCCAGGTTCAAGTGATTCTCCTGCCTCAGCCTCCTGAGTAGCTGGGACTACAGGCACACGCTACTATGCCCAATTAATTTTTATATTTTCAGTAGAGATCGGGTTTCACCATGTTGGCCAGGATGATCTGGATCTCTTGACCTTGTGATCCGCCTACCTTGGCTTCCCAAAGTGCTGGGATTACAGGCGTGAGCACTGTGCCCAGCCTAAAAACTTTTTATTAAAATAAACATACCGAAAAATGCACATACCATAAGTGTATAGCATAATTAATTTTCTTTTTCAGAAGGGTGGGCAGTCTCCCTCTGACCAGGCTGGAGTGCAGTGGTGTGATCATGGCTCACTGCAGCCTTGACCTCTTGGACTCAAGCCATCTTCCCATCTCAGCATCCTGGGACTACAGGCATGCACCAACATACCTGGCTTTTGTTTTTGTTTTTGTTTTTGTTTTTTTGAGACAGAGTCTTTTTCTTGTTGCCCAGGCTGGAGCGCAGTGGCGCGATCTCAGCTCACTGCAACCTTCGCCTCCCGAGCTCAAGCGATTCTCCTGCCTCAGCCTCCTGAGTAGCTGGGATTACAGGTGCCTACCACTATACCTGGCTAATTTTTGTATTTTTAGTAGAGATGAAGTTTCACCATGTTGGCCAGACTGGTCTCAACCTCCTTAACTCAGGTAATCCACCTGCCTCGGCCTCCCAAAGTGCTGGGATTACAGGTGTGAGCCACTGTGCCCTGCCTGTTTATTTTTTTGTAGAGACAGGGTCTCAACATGTTGCCCAGGTTGGTCTCAAACTCCGGGGCTCAAGCAATCCTCCTGTGTCAGCCTCCCAAAGTGCTGGGGTTACATGTGTGAGCCACCACACCCAGCCCACAGTGAATTTTCACGAACTAAGGATATCCATGTAACCAGTATCCAGATCAAGAAATAAAACATCATCAGCACCTTAGAAGCCCTCGTACTCTGTTAAAACACATTTTAAAGCAATTTTCTGTGATTTTTTTTTTCCAGTGAATTCTGTGAAATGTTGAGAGATGAGCTCCTTGTTAATGGGTCTTTTCACCTCAGTTCTAGAGTGAGTTTCATCATGCTGCTTCCTAGAAGACCCTCTTCTGGGTCCACTAGCATTAAGTGCTGGTGACCCCATTAACTTCTCCAGTGCATCAAGGTGATAGCGCTTGTTTGCAGGGGTTACTCTTTTATGTAGTTTTGTTGTTGTGGTGGTGGTGGTGGTGTTTTTTTTTAAATGGAGTCTTACTGTGTCACCCAGGCTGGAGTGCAGTGATGCAATCTCTGCTCACTGCAACCTCTGCCTCCCAGGTTCAAGCCATTCTCCTGCCTCAGCCTCCCGAGTAGCTGGGACTACAGGTGCGTGCCACCACGCCTGGCTAATTTTTGCATTTTTAGTAGAGATGGGGTTTCACCATGTTAGTCAGGATGGTCTCGATCTCCTGACCTCGTGATCCACCCGCCTCGGCCTCCCAAAGTGCTGGGATTACAGGCATGAGCTACTGCGCCCGGCCCTTATGTACTCTTAAAGTGTACTGGGTGAAGGAGAGGCTGAGACACCAGCAGTGGAGACCCTGGACCCAAGAAAAATCAAGTGGTCTTCTAAAAATGCCTAAGGGTACAAGTGGATAAAAAGTTTGGACTTGGGATATAAGTCTTCCTTCTACCATTAACTTGCTGTGTGACCTCGAGCATATATTCTTCTCTGGACATCAGAAATGACTCTACCTTAACTGTTAATCTCTGAATGTAAGAGGGGGCAGACATAGGCCAAAGATGGCCCTGTTAGGCTTTCTCTTCAACCTCTCTTTTTTTACTTCAAGGACTGTGTGGCCTCCTAGAACAACCTTGTTCTGAGATGGAAGGCCCAAGACAATTCCCCTCTTCTGTTTTATTTCTGTTTATATCGCACTTATTTTATATAGGATCTTAACTGGGATTCAATTGAGAGTTATCAGTACCCGTTTAACCTTCTCCGTATGTCCAGTCCTGTTCTTGTTTCTAGCTATGGAGATGGATTTTAATTTATTCTTACTTTGTATTATAATTATAAAATATACTGAAAGTTTAAAAGTATGTTTTAAAAATAAATCTGTATGTTATCAAGAACAACTTTAAAATAGATTAAATTAGTGAAGCTTTGGTATATTTATCATTCCTGCTCAGTTTTGGCACTGTTCATGTTGAATTCATGCCATGTTTAGTAGGTGCATGTAGGATTATATTACAGCCCAGCATTATTAGCTATTATTCATATACAGGGTGAGTAACCAGCAAGCTTCCTGGGGAGCTGTGCATGGGTTTTGGGGCAGCTCCAAGCTTGATTGTATGGCCCACATAAGAATGGAAGGTATACATGTTAAGGAGAGCCAATAAGAAGAAAGACTGTGGAGTTAGACTTTTGTAAACTGGGCAGTGTTTTAAAAGATCACCCATCATGCGGTATAATTTTTGGTTAAGACTGTGGACTATAGAGACACAACCAGGCAGCTTGGGCTTGAATCCCACCTCTGCCATTTACTGGATGTATGACTGGGCAACTTTCTTGACCTCTCTTTGGTTCAGTTCTCCCATCGGTAATATGAAGATGATAATAATAATTATCTACTTCATGGGTTATTGTGAGAAGTAAATGACTTAACATATATAAAGGACTGACCATTACTTGGTACATCATAAACTGAATAAATTGTTCTTGATACTTTAACATCTGTCATGACACTAGACTGGCAACTGTCTGAGCCTCTTTTTTTTTTATTTTATTTTATTTTTTTTAACTATAAGCTTTTTAATCCCATGTGAGAGAATTCTTTTCTGATGGAAGAAACTGTTCATTTTTAAATGCAAGGCAATTTGGGATGAAGATACAATATAAAGTTTCCTCTACAGAATTTTTTTTTACAGCCAACTTTACTTGTACATATCTGTTTCCTAAGATGAGGACATCCATCGCATGGGAAGAAAATCTCACAATAATTTTTTGAAGCTGAATCTTTGTTTTCTAAAAATTCTCTCTGTAGTATGATAGAACCACTGTAAGCTGCTTAAGTTCCTCTTGAAGTCGCTAGTTTTCCTTTTTTTTTTTTTTTTTTCCTGAGACGGAGTCTCGCTCTGGCTCTGTCACCCAGGCTGGAGTGCTGTGGCCGGATCTCAGCTCACTGCAAGCTCCGCCTCCCGGGTTCACGCCATTCTCCTGCCTCAGCCTCCCAGTAGCTGGGACTACAGGCGCCGCCACCTCGCCCGGCTAGTTTTTTGTATTTTTTAGTAGAGACGGGGTTTCACCGTGTTAGCCAGGATGGTCTTGATCTCCTGACCTCGTGATCCGCCCGTCTCGGCCTCCCAAAGTGCTGGGATTACAGGCTTGAGCCACCGCTCCCGGCCAAGTTTTCCTTAAAACAGTGGTTCTCAGAGTGTGGTCTGTAGAATAGCAGCATCAGTATTACCTGAGAACTTGTTAGAAATGCAGATTCTTGGGCTCTGCCTCAGACCTACTGAATCAAAACTTTGTTGGGGGGTGGGCAGCCATTTACAAGTCCTTCAGGTGATTGTGATGCATGTTAAAATCAGAGAACTGGTGCTCTAGACAAGTGGGAGCATAATTAGAATTACAGGCATGGGGAGAGATCACTCGGAAAATAGCTGTCCTAAATGAGTGGATGTCTTCATAATAGAGTGTAGTTTACAAAGTGCTTTCATATATGTTATCACATCCACATATATTTCATTGTCACAAAATTACTGTGGTATTTACCATTATTTCTGTATTTTAGAAGGGCTAATAGAGCCTGCCTTTATCTAGTAAGTTGTGGAGCTAGAACCGTAACTCGGAGTCATCTAAGTCCAAATCCTGGGCTCATTCTATAGTACCACATAACCTTTCTATTCTAAATCTGTGGGTGAGCAGTTTTTCAGGTTGGCTTTTACTTTAACAGGCCTTGAGATGAGGAATTGTGTAAAAGTAATTTATTAGGACATATTGCCAGGGGAAAATGGGGTATATGGGATGGGAAATTGGAACTAGCAACAGTTGGAAGGCAAACAAGGGTTCCTTGGAAGTTAACTTTGACTTGAATTCACAGGGGTGCCTTGAAGACAGAGTGTAGAATTTTCCTGATCAAGAATTTCCTCATCAGAGTTTTCTTGCACCCATCAGTCATTGGTTAATGCTGTCCCCCATAGGATATCTGGCTCTCAAAAGGAGTTCCAGCAAAAAGAAAAAAAAAA
>NW_012115143.1:623578-634904 GCF_000951035.1 Colobus angolensis palliatus
ACCTCGTGATCCGCCCGTCTCGGCCTCCCAAAGTGCTGGGATTACAGGCTTGAGCCACTGCGCCCGGCCTGAAATTTTAATTTAAGTGAAGGTGACGGTGGTTTCTGGCTAACTAGTTAATCAGAAATGTATTTGAATAATGGCTGGGTGTGGCGGCTCATGCCTGCAATCCCACACTTTGGGAGGCTGAAGCGGATGAATCAGTTGAGTTCAGGAGTTCAAGACCAGCCTGGCCAACATGACGAAACCTTATCTCTACTAAAAGTGCAAAAATTAGCTGAACGTGGTGGCGGGCTTCTGTAATCCCAGCTACTCAGGAGGCTGAGGCAGGAGAATCACTTGAATCCAGGAGGTGGAGGTTGTAGTAAGCTTAGATCGTGGCACTGTATTCCAGCCTAGGCAACAGAACGAGATGCTATCTCTAAAAAATAAAAAATAAAGACATATATTTGAATAAGAGTCTCATTTGGTGATCATTTAGGTAATAGTGGCATAACCATTGCTTTATGATAGTCATTTTTGCTGCTTGCTGAATATTCATTGCCCTTCATCTCTTGCTGCTAGGATTTCACTTCCCAGTCCCGCTTGGTGAGGTGGGGCCTTGTGATTGATTCTAGCCGGTGGGTTATTAGCAGAAATGTCTGAGCCTTTAATTGCTGGGATATGACCCTCTAAAGCCCTCTTTCTTTTTGGCAGCATGATCAGCAACATTGGAGATGGGTTGTTCTCTCAGTTGGGCCCTAGAGAAGCTACAACAATCAGAGTCTCCTATGTAGCATGAGCCAGAAATAAACTTCATTGTTTAAGCCACTGTGCTTTTGGGGTTTGCTGCAATATCCAAACTTACGCTTTCTTTTTCTTTTTCTTTTTTTTTTAGACAGTCTCACTCTTGTTGCCCAGGCTGGAGTGCAGTGGCATGATCTTGGCTCACTGTAACCTCCGCCTCCTGGGTTCAAGCTTCTCCTGCCTCAGTCTGCTGAGTAACTTGGATTACAGGCACCTGCCAACAAGCCCAGCTAATTTTTGTACTTTTAGTAGAGACGGGGTTTCACCATGTTGGCCAGGCTGGTCTCGAACTCCTGACCTCAGGTGATCCGCCAGCCTCAGCCTCTTGGGATTACAGGCATGAGCTTCCGTGCCTGGCCCAAACTTTTTCTTTCTTGATAGATTATTCAGTGTTGAGTTTATTGAATGGCTTTAACTTTGATGTAATATTAGTAACAGTAAGAAAATGGGTCAAAGTGATCTGTATATGTACTTTCATTTTATTTTCAATGATAAATTAGTTTAATGAATTTCCAAGGATTGAAAGTACCTAGGACTCTCTTCAGTCTTGCCTTTTTCCCTTTTCCTATGGAAACCCACAAATGTATTATATTTTTTGAAGTTGGCTCTGAAAAGGACTTGCCCTACAGCAGGGCTTGGCAAGCTATGATTGGTGGGCCAATCTTGCCACCGCCTGTTTTAGAAAGTAAAGATTTTTTGAAACACAGCCGTGCCCATTCGTTTATGTAATATTTGTGGATGATTTTGTATACTTCAAAGATGGAGTTGAGTAGTTGTGACAGAAACATTATGATCCACAAAGCTGAAAATATTTGCTATCTGGCTCTTGATAGAAAAAGTTTGCCAGTGTCGGCCTTGCAGGATCCTTAATTATTAGGAATGGAAGTGTTTCCAGATGATTTGCCTCAATTGTTGGAGACACTCTTGTTCTTAGAAGTTCCACCTGATGGGAGGAAAGCCTCCTTTTGGATCTCTAGTCCAGTGTTGCCTTTTAAATATACTATCCTTTAGGCAGAGACACAGCTTACCCTTCTTGGGTTCTGCCTATGACTAGATAAAGACTCCCTCAACCTTGATGATCCTGCCATCTTTTATATTGCCACCCTCATTGTGCTTGTCCAGACCAACTGCTGGACAGACTGCTAACATGTTCACTTCTCATACAACTGCTATTCAATATGTCTGCTTTGTGCTTGTTGCTGTTGGCTGTTAAACTTGCCATTGTATTAGGGCTTTTTCAGAATACAAGGATGGGGGTGATTAGGTTATCTCACATTGTGGGTCATTAAGGCTAGGTGGGGAAATAAACTGGAAACTGTCAGCAGTCACACAGCCAAGCCACATGACACTGGAATATTATTTATGACTGCTCAGAATTCAACAGTAACTATAAGAGACTAATGGTACCTATCTCCTCTCAAGAACTCCCCAAGGCCGGGCATGGTGGCTCATGCCTGTAATTCCAGCACTTTGGGAGGCCGAGGCGGGTGGATCACAAGGTCAGTAGATCAAGACCATCCTGGCTAACACGGTGAAACCCCATCTCTACTAAAAATACAAAAAATTAGCCGGGCGTGGTGGTGGGCGCCTGTAGTCCCAGCTACTCGGGAGGCTGAGGCAGGAGAATGGCGTGAGCCCGGGAGGCAGAACTTGCAGTGAGCCGAGATCGCGCCACTGCACGCCAGCCTAGGCGGCAGCGTGAGACTCGGTCTCAAAAAAAAAAAAAAAAAAACTCCCCAAGAGAGTTGATCAGTTAATCTTTGGCATACCCTTATTAACATTATTATCATTATTATTAGAGACAGGGTCTCACTCTGTCGTCCTGGAGTGCAGTGGCACAATCATGGCTCACTGCAGCCTCAATCTCCTGGGCTCAAGTGATCCTGTCTCAGGGCCTTAGCCTCCTGAAGTAGCTAGAACTACAAGCATGTTCCACCACACCTGGCTAATCTTTATATTTTTTGTAGAAACATAAATATAGAGAAACAGGGTCTCTCTATATTGCCCAAGCTGGTTTCAAGCTCCTGGCCTCAAGTGATCCTCCAACCTTGGGCTCCCAAAATGGTAGAATTATAGTCCAGAGCCACCTTGCCTGGCCACTTGCTAGCATTCCTATTTGGATCACCTGTGAGTTGACAGTGAGCACCTAAGAGCATGAGTCTTAGGCTCATGCTAAAAATGCTTACCTTTGCTTGGGAATCGAGTCAGTGAGGCTCTGGAAACAAGTGACATAAAACATGGTAAATTATGATCAAGAAATTATTTGTGGTTGTCTTTTTAGAAGAGACTGTGGGGACGGCAAGAACTTAGAGTCTATTCCAATAAAGCTATCTTTCATCATTTCTCACAGGATTCTAATGAATCCATCTTTTTGTAGGGAGGAGGAAGTGTTAGAGCTAGATGTCCATCTGTCTGTTAGGATAGCCACATAAGGAATCTATCAGATCTCACATGCCACTCGGACAGTTGTCCATGGGGACATTAGCAAAAAAAGCACTGACAGAAACAGCAAAATCCAGCAGGTCGCAGTGGCGCACGCCGGTAATCCTGTCAATTGGGAGGCCGGGCGTGGTCTCACATGCCTGTAATCCCAGCTGTTCAGGAGGCTGAGGCAGAGAGAATTGCTTGAACCTGGGAGGTGGAGGTTGCAGTCAGCCAAGATCATGCCACTGCATTCCAGCCTGGGCAACAGAGCGAGACTCTGTCTCAGAGGAGGGGGGGAAAAAAAAAAGCAACATTCTGTATAAAAAAAAGACATTTTTTTTGTTGATCTCAAAGCTCACTTTTTCTGGTTCCCTCAGGAACTAGAGTCTTACGCTGGCAATATGGATTTATGTTTCTGTGTGCATTTATGTATATCTGTCATCTGTATAGTGAATATACGTATCTGTTATCTCTATATAAACTCCCATTTGTTATTTTATTTTTCTTTTCTTTCCTTTTTTTTAGCTTTTCAGAAAATAAAGTGCTAGACAGGGACTTAGGGAACTGACCTAGGGACAGAGAGATTTCTGTTTTTACATTTTTACCTTCCAATAAAGGTAATAAAAGAGTAGCATTTAGCAAAGAGGGGATATTTTAGGGCCTGATACCAGAGAGATCCTAAATGTTCAACTTTGGTACCCCAACCCCTTCTAGGTGAAAGGTGGTCAAGCATAGTGATTAAAAAGTATGGTTTATTTCCCAGATTCATAATTTACTGGCCATAATCCTGGACAAATCCATTTGTATTTCTGTGCCTCAGTTATCTATAAAATGAGGACAATAATGATACCTGAGAGTTGTGAGAACTATATTAGGAAATAAATGCAAAGTACTTATAATAGTGCTTAGATAGATAAAAAGTGCTGTATAAGTGTTATCTGTTGTTATTATTGACTTCTCTGATGCCATATCAATAACTTATCAGTGGGCAAGATGGCTCATGCCTGTAATCCCACCACTTTGGGAGATCGAGGCGAGTGGATCATCTGAGGTCGGGAGTTCGAGACCAGCTTGGCCAACATGACAAAACCCCATCTCTACTGAAAATACAAAAGTGTGATGGCTTGCATCAGTAATCCCAGCTACTCGGGAGGCTGAGGGAGGAGGATCACTTGAACCCAGGAGGCAGAGGCTGCAGTGAGCCGAGATCATGCCACTGCACTCCAACTTGGGTGACAGAGCAAGACTGCATCTCAGGAAAAAAAAAAAAAAAGAATGAGGACATCTGAATAAAATATGGCTTACATAATAACAGTGTATCAGACTGGATGCAGTGGCTCATGCCTGTAATCTCAGCACTTTGGGAGGCTGAGGCGGGTGGATCACAAGGTCAGGAGTTCAAGACTGGCCTGACCAACATGACAAAACCCCATCTCTACTAAAAATACAAAAATTAGCCCCGTGTGGTGGTGGGCGCCTATAATCCCAACTACTCGAGAGGCTGAGGCAGGAGAATCACTTGAACCTGGGAGGTGGAGGTCGCAGTGAGCCAAGATCATGCCATTGCAGTCCAGCCTGGTAACAGAGTTGAGACTATCTCAAAAAAAAAAAAAAAAATTATAAGAAGGCCTTTAAGTGGACAAGAAAAAGAAAAAGCAGTTCAGTAGAAAAACAGTCAAAGGATGTAAATAGGCACTTCATAGGAGACCAAAACCAAATGGCCCAAAAAATGAATGATGAGCTCAAACTCGTTACGGTAGTAACAAGATACGAATTTGTTTCCTTTAAACTAGAGAACAGTGAAAAAGAACAGTGGTGCTGATTGCTGGTGGGAAAGGTGGGAAAAGGGCCCATACATTTTCAGTGGAAGTATAAGATTGTTACAGCTTTTGGGAAATCCATCTGACAATATGTATTAAATATTTTACCCTTTGACCTAGGGGTCCCACACCTGACACTTACTCTATAAAAATAAAAACACCAGGCTGGGCACGGTGGCTCACGCCTCTTATCCCAGCACTTTGGGAGGCTGAGGTGGGTGGATCATGTGGTCAGGACTTTGAGACCAGCCTGGCCAGCATGGTGAAACCCTGTCTCTACTAAAAATACAAAAATCAGCCAGGCATGGTGGTGGGCACCTGTAATCCCAGCTACTTGGGAGGCTGAGGCAGGAGAATCCCTTGAACACGGGAGGCGGAGGTTGCAGTGAGCTGAGATCATGTCACTGCACTCCAGCCTAGGGGACAGAGCGAGACTCCGTCTCAAAAAAAAAAAAAAAAAAAAAAAAAAAAAAAAAAAAAAACAAAACAAAACCCCAAAAACAAAAAAACCACAGTTCATAAGGATATATAGTCAAGGATTTTTTTTTTTTTTTTTTTTAAGTCATCCAGGTTGTAGTGCAGTGATGCCATCTTGGCTCACTGCAATCTCTGTTGCCTGGGTTCAAGTGATTCTCCTGCCTCAACCTCCTGAGTAGCTAGGATTACAGGAGTCTGCCACCACACCTGGCTAATTTTTCTTTTCTCTTCTTTTCTTTTTTTTCTCCCTTTTTTTTTTTTTTTTTTTTTGTGTTTTCAGTAGAGACACGGTTTTACCATATTGGCCAGTCTGGTCTCAAACTCCTGCCCTCAAGTGATCTGCCCACCTCTGCCTCCCAAAGTGTTGGCATTGTAGGCATGAGCCACCACGCACAGCCATGGTCAAGGATGTTTCCTGGTAACATTGTTAGTAAGGATAAGATGGTAGAAACAAAGTGATTGCTCATAATTGTTGAATCAGTTTTGGTATATTCATAGGATGAAATACATTGCAGCTTCCTTGGAAGAATTTCCATGAGATGGTATTAACTGAAAAAAACAAAGAATATGATAACATTCCATTCTTTTTAGTTAAAGAATTATTTAATAACATCCCATTTTTAAAAGACGTAACTAAAACCCATATATATATAAAATATATACATATATATATATATATAAAAATGTGTGTTTATAATTATGACTTTGGGAGGAACAAGAAAGGATGCCTGATGTTAACATGTTACCTGGGAGTCAGGATTAACATAGGAGGAAAGAGAGGAGGCAGATGAAAAGGGGATTTAAAAAAAAAGAAAAGGAAAGGAGATAAAGCGTTCCCACCTCAGCATGAATGCTGTCTCAATTATTTTAAATAGTATTTTGCGTAACTGTGGCTGTATGTGTACACATGAAAAAGAAGAGTTATGTGCATAGCTAATAGATCCAGTCTTTATGTCCATGATGTATTATGTGATAAAAAGCAGGTTGATGTATATTGTATGTATCTATTTCAGTAAAAATAAAACAAAGACCACAAAAATCCTTGTATATGTGGAGAAAGGTATGGAAGGAAACACATCAGGCCTCTATTTGAGTACTTCAATGAGTAGGATTAGGGGTGAGCTTTTTCTCAGACCTTGTGTTTTTTTTTCACTTGGTACAAGAAGTGAGCATTGTTTATAATTTGAAAAACAGCAAAGAAAAAATGTGATTGTGTTCTACTCATTTAATAATGGCCATGTGGGTGAAACTTGTGCAAAGGAAAAGGTTAATATATGCAATGAAAAGGTTAATAATGGGCAAAAAGACTCCAAAAACGATTAACAAATGGGAGTGGGATCAGATTTTATTACTTTTGGCCAAAGGCCATTACAAAATATTAGTGAGACTGTTATTCAGAAATACTAAGGGGGAGACATAGTAAAGTTTCTTCCACTGTGAAGTGAAACAACGGGAAGTAAGGAACCTTGAGGAACAATTTTAAATTGTAGAGTAATAGCTTAGTGTTCAACAGATAAGATTTGCCTTTGCTGATAACTCTGCCAACAGTTATTTTATTAGCGGCAGAATATTACAGTGGCTGAGAGCAAGAGCTTTGTTTAGAAGTACGTTCTACTAGCTGTGTGCCTTCAGTTTTCTCATATGAAAGTTACAGAATAACAGTAACTGCTTCATAAATGTATCGTAAGGATTAAATGAATTAATCTTTAAGGTGCTAAGGAAGTAATCTAATACAAAATAATTCCTTAGTTAAGTGTTATTAGCTATATGGATCTAAAATGCTAGTTTTGAATAGAACACTCCAATGAAGTATTCATTGTGTAGAAGAATCCTAACAGTTCACCTTAAACAGTAAGAGCAGTGCCCAGCACAGTATTTTGCTTTAGTACGTGCTTTACAAATACTGGTGGAATAAATAATTTTCATTCCTTTCACATAATTTTATTAGAGTGTCTGATTAGATTAACATTATTTCACATATGTTGATTAATATAGAATTTCAGAAATTAATGTCAGTCAAATTAATGTTTGAGTTCAGAAAATTAGGAGGAAAAGAACATTTATAGGGTGATAACTATTACCTATAATATATATATTTTTTTCTTTGGAGACAGAGTTTTGCTCTTGTTGCCCAGGCTGGAGTGCAGTGGCATGATCTTGGCTCATTGCAACCTCCTCCTCCCGGGTTCAGGGGATTCTTCTGCCTCAATCTCCCGAGTAGCTGGGACTAAGTGATAATAGTTATCACCCTAGTTGGGATTGGATTCAAGAATGAAAGAGACTCCTGTGTATGTAAATATACACAGCTTTCAATGGGGGAATGTGAGTATACTAACTTGTACTTTCAACAGTCATTACACATGATCACAACTTTATATAGAAAAGAAATCTAAACAATTTTGTTTATTTTACTACCATTTGATTTTTAAATTCTCTTTCACTGTTGTTTTCATTCCTTCGTTTTTGTTTAAATTTTTACCTTGTTATTTTCTTTTCTTTTTTAGAGACACGGTCTTGCTCTTTTGTTCAGGCTGGAGTGCAGTGGCACGATTACAGCTCACTGCAGCCTCAACCTCCCAGGCTCAAGCGATACTTCCACCTCAACCTCAGCCTCCAGAGTAGCTGGGACTGCCAGCATGCACTATCACACTGTGCTGATTTTTTTATTTTTTGTACATATGGGGTCCTACTATCTTATTGAGGTTAGTCTCAAACTCCTGGGCTCAAGTGATCCTCCTGCCTGGCCTCTCAAAGTGCTGGGATTATAGGCATGAGCCACCATGCCTGGCCCATTCCTTCCTTTAGTACACACTTTATGTGTTTCGTAGTATGCTTTTATTATGTATTTCTTTAATTTACACTTTATTTGCTATTTATTATGTACAGGGCCTTGCTGTCTCCCAGGCTGGAGTGCAGTGACCTGAGCTCAATTGATCCTCTTGCCTCAGCCTCCTGAGTAGCTGGGAGTACAGGTGTGCGCCACCACACCCGGCTAATTTTTGTAGTGGTGGGGTCTCCCTATGTTGCCCAGGCTAGTTGTGAACTCCTGTGCTCAAGTGATCCTCCTGCTTCAGTCTCCCAAAGTGCTAGGATTACAGGCATGAGCTGCCACACCCAGCCACTATACACTTATTTGAGTTGATTTTGGTGATTTATATTGGGCTAGATAATCATCCATTTCATCTCGGTTTCCAAATTTATGGTGCTAGAATATATCACTATGCATATGCATGAATGTCCTCTTCTAATTTAAAATATACTTGAAAAAAGTTGTCTTTTTTAATTTTTATTATTTATTTATTTTTTTGAGATGGAGGCTTGCTCTGTTGCCAGGCTGGAATGCAGTGGCTTGATCTTGGCTCACTGCAGCCTCCACCTCCTGGGTTCAAGTGTTTCTCCTGATGCAGCCTGGGATTACAGGAGTGCACCAGCACGCCTGGCTAATTTTTGTATTTTTAGTAGAGACAGGGTTTTACCATGTTGGCCAGGATGGTCTCCATATCTTGACCTTGTGATCCACCTGCCTCGGCCTTTCAAAGTGCTGGGATTACAGGCGTGAGCCACTGCGCCCAGCCAACAGTTTTGTCTTTTATATATGGTTCTTTTTTCTTGTCCCCAGATATGTTTTTTTAATCTTTCCCCATCTTAATCTGGCATTATCTATTTCATTGTTTTTCCAAAGAAATTGCTTTTGTAAATATTTATTCTTTATAATACATTTTGTTTTCTAGTCTGTTAATTTCAGTTTTTACTCTTTTATTTCACTCTTCCTAATTTTGTTGAATTTTTAAAAATTTAAATTTACATATGGTAGGCCGGGCGCGGTGGCTCAAGCCTGTAATCCCAGCACTTTGGGAGGCCGAGACGGGCGGATCACGAGGTCAGGAGATCGAGACCATCCTGGCTAACACGGTGAAACCCCGTCTCTACTAAAAAATACAAAAAAAAAAAAACTAGCCGGGCGAGGTGGCTGGCGCCTGTAGTCCCAGCTACTCAGGAGGCTGAGGCAGGAGAATGGCATAAACCTGGGAGGCGGAGCTTGCAGTGAGCTGTGATCCAGCCACTGCACCCCAGCCTGGGTGACAGAGCGAGACTCCGTCTCCAAAAAAAAATTAAAAAAAAAAAAAAAAAGCTGGGCATGGTGGCACACATCTGTAGTCCCAGCTACTTGAGAGGCTGAGGTGGAAGGGGAGGGGTTTTAGGCTGCAGTGAGCCATGATTGTGCCACTGTACTCCAGCCTGGGTGAGAGAGCAAGACCCTGCCTTAAAAAATCCGTTTTAAAAGACTGGATTTTTTCACTTACAATAATGCATTTGGGATCCATCCATGTTGTTGGTGTGTATCAAAGAGTTTGTTTCTTTTTAGTGCTAAATAGTATTCCACTGTGTAGATATATTACCACAGTTGGTTTATCCATTCACTCAAGCCAGGAGTCCCCAACCTTTCTGGCACCAGGACCGGCTTTGTGGAAGACAGTTTTTCTACAGACCAGGGCAGGGTGGGGGGATGTTTTCAGGATGACTCAAGCGCATTACATTTATTGTGCGCTTTATTTCTGTGGTTATGTTGTAATATATAATGAAATAATTATGCAACTTACCGTAATGTAGAACCAGTGGGAGCCCTGAGCTTTTTCTCCTGCAAGTCGATGGTCCCATCTGGGGGTGACAGGGACAGTGACACATCATTAGGCATTAGATTCTCATGTGGAGGCCGGGAGCAGGGGCTCACGCCTGTGATCCCAGCACTTTGGGAGGCCGAGGAGGGAAGATCACCTGAGGTCAGGAGTTTGAGACCAGTCTACCAACATGGCGAAACCCCATCTCTACTAAAAAATACAGAAATTAGCCTGGCATGCTTGGGAAGCTGAGGCAGGAGAATCCCTTGAACCTGGGAGGTGGAGCTTGCAGTGAGCCAAGATCGCGCCACTGCACTCCAGCCTGGGTGACAGAGCAAGACTGTCTCAAAAAAAAAAATTCTCATAAGGAACATGCTACCTAGAACCCTTGCAGGCACCTGTACAATTTAATAGGATTCACACTCCTGTGAAAATCGAACGCCTCCGCTGATCTGACAGGAGGCGGAGCTCAGGCAGTAAAGTGAGGAATGGGGGAGTAGCTGTAAATACAGATGAAGTTTTACTCGCTCCTTGCCTGCCTGCCCACCACTCACCTCCTGCTCTATGGCCTGGTTCCTGGTTGGGGACCCCTGACTCAAGCTCTACCTAATTTCTTTTGGTTTATTTTGCTTTTGTCCCCTCTCATTCCTTAAAATGAATATACTGTTGTACTAATCAATGGCTAAATTGCCCTAAGGCTTGAGGTTGGGGTTGAATAAACGATAGGCCTTTATTCAGATCAGCAGGAGGTATTTCCTCCAGTAGAATTGTCTTGGTCTGGCATCTTTTAACTTAAAGTTAAGCTTCTCTTAAGCTGGTTTCTCTTCATCATTTTCCTTCCAGGTGACCACTTCTTTCCCTTGACCCTTTGGGCCCAGGGGTGGTACATTTCCACTTTTGTTGGTTCTAGGTTACTGGATTATTTTTGTGGTTTCCTACTCCTCACTGTTGACCTAAAAGGAAAAAGCTGAGGCAAAATAAGCAGAAAGTTTATTTGGGCCAAGCTTGAGCATTGCAACCTGGGAGCAGAGCTTCAAGTTGCCCTGAATATACACTCCAATTAGCAGTTATAAGCAGATTTTTTTTTCCCCGAGATTCTGTCTCTACAGAAAATTAAAAAATTAGCTGGGCATGGTGGCTCGCACCTGTATTCCCAGCTACTCCAGAGGCTGAGGCAGGAGGGTTGTTTGAACCTGGGAG
>NW_012115143.1:635829-640687 GCF_000951035.1 Colobus angolensis palliatus
AAAAAAAAAAAAATTACAGGCCAATTATTTTGTAGAATGTCCCTTTTATTTTATTTTATTTTATGTTATTTTATGTTATGTTATTTATTTTAGAGGCAGAGTTTCCCTGTGTCACCCAGGCTGGAGTGCAGTGGTACAATGTTGGCTCACTGCAACCTCCACCTCCAAGGTTCCAGCAGTTCTCCTGCCTCAGCTTCCTGTGTAGCTGGGATTACAGGCATGTGCCACCACACCTGGCTAATTTTGTGTTTTTAGTAGAGATGGGGTTTCACCATGTTGGCCAGGCTGGTCTCGATCTCCTGACCTCAAGTTGTCCACCTGCCTCAGCCTCCCAAAGTGCTGGGATTACAGGGATGAGCCACCACACTTGGTTTTAATGTCCCTTAATTTGGATTGTCCAGTGTCGCCTCATGATTACATTCAGATTATGTATCCTTGATGGCAGTATCACTGAGTTTACTTTGATTGCTTGATTAAGGTGGTGTCTACCAGATATTTTTTTCACTGTAAAGTTACTCTTTCTCTTCTTTGTAATTAATAAATATTTTGTAGGAAGTACTTTGAAACTATTCTAGCCCTCATCAGACTTTCAAATTATTTGTATCTGTGATTCATGGTTATATTATATATTATATCTTTCATTCATGGTTTCCCATTTTATACAGTGGATTATAACCTGTTGCTATCATTGTGTTAAAAGAAAAATTTTAGACAAGTTTGACAGAGCTTAATTGAGCAAAGAAGAATTTACAAATAAGGCAGCCCCTGGAACTACAATAGGTTCAGATAGAGCCTGAGGCTACCATATGGTTGGATAACATTTATGGACAGAAAAGGGAAAGTGACATACAGAAAACAGGGGTGAGGTACAGAAACAGCTGGATTGGTTACAGCTCATTTGCTTTATCTGAACACAGTTTGAACAGTTGGCTGTATGTGATTGGTTGAAACTTGGCTACTTGTTACAAAAGTAGGTTACCGTATGTTTATACATTTAGTTAGGTTATAATCACTATGTATGGAGAAACCTTTGGTCCACACTTAAAATCAGTAAGGAGATAGCTTTAGGCTAAACTTAACAATTGTGATGCTCAAATTGTTGCTGTTAGTGGAAAATGGTATTTAGAAACCAAGTTCTGGGTGCTAGATGTGATCATTTCTGTTGGGTTATTACTGTTTTCAGGTCCTTTCAGTAATGTTAGACAAAGCTAGGGAATATATATTTGCATATACATTTTCATGTATACACATATATATATCTAGTTCTTTATCAATCTATATTGAAGCCTATGAGTTCTCACTGATTCTGATCTAATACCATGCAGTTCATTCTTTTTTGTTTGTTTCCTTAACTCTATGTTAAAGCAAAAGAATTCATTCTTGTTTTCTTCCTCTCCTAATTTATAACTCCTTTATCTGATGATGAGGCTGGCTGTGGTGGTGTGCAACTGTAGTCCTGGCTACTTGGAGGCCAAGGCAGGAGGACCCTTGTGCCCAGGAGTTCAAAGCTGTAGTGGGCTATGATTGTACCACTGCAGTCCAGCCTGAGACACAGAGTGAGACCCTGTCTCTTAAAAGCAAAAAACAAAGAATAATGAAAAATGAAAGCCAAGTTTCTCATTATCACCTGTAGCTTTCTCTCTCTCTCTCTCTTTTTTTTTTTTTTTTTTTTTTGGAGACAGGGTCTCACTTTGTTGCTTACCCTGGAGTGCAGCTGCGTAATCATAGCTCATTGCAACCTTGAACTCCTGGGCTCAAGTGATCCTCCCACCTCAGACTCTTGAGTAGCTGGAACTTCAGGGATGAGCCACTGCCCAGTGGATGTCTCTCTGTTTTGCATCCATATTTCCTTATTCAAATAAAAGTAACTTGAATGAAGGGTTGGGGCAAAGAGATTTGTTTGAGTGTTTCTGTGGTTACTTGCCTGGGTATCTGTTGTTCCTGAGGTAGGAGATCTTTAGTTCTAACCATGAACTTTCCAAGGTTGACAGCCAGGTATTAAGAGCTGACAAATGGAAGTACAAAGATTTTTCAGAGGGAGTAATGTGACATGGTTGTTCTACTGTTTTATCCAGAGCTCTGATGTTCTAAGGATTGAAATGATAAGGATACATTTTATATTTTATGGTGATAGAGTCCTGGGGTCAACCTCACTTAAGAGAGAAGGCCTTTATCTGGGGACATTATGTGGGGCTTCAAGGTAGGGACCACTCTCAAAGTGAGCTTTGAAATAAGTAAGTATAGCTTAAGATGCAGATCAGGGCTGGGCATGGTAGCTCATGCCTGTAATCCCAGCACTTTGGGAGGCCGAGGCAGGTGGATCACCTGAGGTCAGGAGTTCGAGACCAGCCAGACCAACATGGTGAAACCCTGTCTCTACTAAAAATACAAAAAATTAGCCGGGCGAGGTGGCCGGCACCTGTAGTCCCAGCTACTCGGGAGGCTGAGGCAGGAGGGTTGTTTGAACCTGGGAGATCAAGGCTGCAGTGAGCTGTGATCCCACCACTGTACTCCAGCCTGAGTAACAGAGTGAGACCTGTCTCAAAAAAAAAAAAAAAAAAAAAAGTTTCAGGAAATTTAAGTGTTAATTGCCACCATCTAATCCTTAGACTTCATTCAGGTTTCACTGATTGTCCTAGGAAGATCCTTACAGAAAAGATCAAGTTCAGCATCACTTGTTGCATTTAGTTATCTTTTTTTTTTTTTTTTTTGAGACGGAGTCTCGCTCTGTTGCCCAGGCTGGAGTGCAGTGGCACGATCTCGGCTCATTGCAACCTTGAACTCCTGGGCTCAAGTGATCCTCCCACCTCAGACTCTTGAGTAGCTGGAACTTCAGGGATGAGCCACTGCCCAGTGGATGTCTCTCTGTTTTGCATCCATATTTCCTTATTCAAATAAAAGTAACTTGAATGAAGGGTTGGGGCAAAGAGATTTGTTTGAGTGTTTCTGTGGTTACTTGCCTGGGTATCTGTTGTTCCTGAGGTAGGAGATCTTTAGTTCTAACCATGAACTTTCCAAGGTTGACAGCCAGGTATTAAGAGCTGACAAATGGAAGTACAAAGATTTTTCAGAGGGAGTAATGTGACATGGTTGTTCTACTGTTTTATCCAGAGCTCTGATGTTCTAAGGATTGAAATGATAAGGATACATTTTATATTTTATGGTGATAGAGTCCTGGGGTCAACCTCACTTAAGAGAGAAGGCCTTTATCTGGGGACATTATGTGGGGCTTCAAGGTAGGGACCACTCTCAAAGTGAGCTTTGAAATAAGTAAGTATAGCTTAAGATGCAGATCAGGGCTGGGCGTGGTAGCTCATGCCTGTAATCCCAGCACTTTGGGAGGCCGAGGCAGGTGGATCACCTGAGGTCAGGAGTTCGAGACCAGCCAGACCAACATGGAGAAACCCTGTCTCTACTAAAAATACAAAAATTAGCTGGGCATGGTGGCACATGCCTGTAATCCCAGCTACCTGGGAGGCTGAGACAGGAGAATCACTTGAACCCGGGAGGCAGAGGTTGTAGTGAACCGAGATCGTGCCATTGCACTCCAGCCTGGGCAACAAGAGTGAAACTATCTAAAAAAAGAAAATGCAGATCAAATGCCAACTCTGCTATGAATATTTCCCTCATTACCTCAGGTCACAGTCATTTTCCTTTCTCCAAATGTAATATTTATGTCTACTCTTTATTCATGTTTTACTGTGTCCTGGTATTGAACTGTTTACTGACTCTATGGTCTGTCTCTCCAACTATATGATAAGTTTGTTGTGGACTGAAGACAGTGTTTAAAAGGTTTTTCAAACCTCTCTCAGTGTCCTATGTGGTGCTGGGTTCCCGTTAGGAACTCAGTAAATACTTTCTTCCAAGGTTAAAAGAATTCTAGTTCTGGGACTTGAATGTTTCAAAACTCATTCTTTTCAAAATAATGACTCTTCTTTCTTTCCATTGGGTATGGCATAGATTTCATTTGGCTTTGTTCGTGTTTACCTGCATTTCAAAATTTCTGTTGTAGTCTCTCCCTAAACTTGTTCTTTGGGAACTGTTTAAATACCAATTTCCATGGTATGCCTTGCATGGATAAATACAGAACGTGGATGAACATGAGAAATAAATCTGTCTGTAATTCACAGCATAAAATGGAGAAGGCAAATAGGAAATCTAGACTCATTTGTCAAAGTTACATATAGGCTGTTGCCTAGGAAAATCTGCAGTTTTTCAGGGATAGTATCTGGTCCACACTTGGGCCAGGGCCCAAATTATGTTAGTTAAACTCCTAGCTAGGCTTACAATGGGAATAGATGCATCTGTAAACATTTATATTGGGTAGAGACCCAAAGATGAATGGCTTGTAGTGGGATTGAAGGAACAGCCCAGAATTTAGCTGACATTTATGAAGAGTGGACAGTATTTCCTGAAACTGGAGTTATGTTTGCAAAGCTGGCACAGAGGACGGTTCCCTTCTTAGATTGTTCACACTTTGGGTGGGGTACTGCCAAGTGGACAGTGGCTTATGTAAGGCTTGGATGCCTTGTGAGTGGAGCTATAGCATGCTTTCCCACTTGGGAAATTAAATAGAAAATTTTAATTATTAAAATGAAAAATATTAAGTTGCCTAAGCATAAACAGAAAAACACTATGTCTATAATATAACAAAACAAGGTTCAGCTTAGTATCCTCATTATTTTCAAGTATTCTTAATTAGTGTATTTACAACATAATTTAAGACCTTGAAGGAACGTTAGATATATCATCTAGAAGTAGAACAAAAGTCTGAAAGAGTTATTTCAACACCAAATGTTAAGGATGTATTATCTCCAAACAGGGACAATTTGACTGCTTCTTTTCCTAACTGAATACC
>NW_012115143.1:643777-646722 GCF_000951035.1 Colobus angolensis palliatus
GTAGAGATGGGGTTTCACTGTGTTGGCCAGGCTGGTCTTGAACTCCTGACCTCAGGTGAGCCACCTGCCTTGGCCTCCCAAAGTGCTGGGCTTACAGGTGTGAGCCACCATGCCCGGCTGCTATTTTCTTCTTCCCTTTTTTTTTTTTGGTAGATTAACAAAAACTAATGAAGAATTCCTCTTCTGTGTGAAAATTTCAGTTTTTAATAGCAATTTCAGTTTGTAATAGACATGCATGAAACTTTTCTGTGGGAAGGTATTAAGGGCTGAGGACTACATGTATTTTGTTGGATAAGTAACCTCCCTCTCAGTGGAATGATTTTCATATTTATTAAAAGAAAAAGAATGACACCAAGCCCTAACAAAACCTTCAAGATACGAGGAAAGAGTTTTAGTTGTTATTATTTTACTTATTTATTTATTTTTTGAGACCGAGTCTAGTTCTGTTGCCCAGGCTGGGGCACAATGGTGCGATAGCGGCTCACTGCAGCCTCTGCCTCCCAAGTTCGAGCTATTCTCCTGCCTCAGCTTCCCAAATAACTGGCATTACAGGCACCTGCCACCATGCCTGGCTAATTGTGTTTTTTAGTAGAGACAGGGTTTCACCATGTTGGCCAGGCTGGTCTCTGAACTCCTGACCTCAAGTGATTTTCCCGCATCAGCCTCCCAAAGTGCTGGGATTACAGGCATGAGCCACCACACCTGGCCAGAGTTTTAATTATTTCTTTTCTTCTTCTTTTTTTTTTGGTGGCCGGGGAAAGAGTTTCACTCTTGTTGCCCAGGCTAGAGCGTAGTGGCGCGCTCACTGCAGCCTCCAGCTTCCGAATTCAAATGATTCTGTTGTCTCAGCCTCCTGAGTAGCTAGGATTACAGGCACGTGCCCCCATGCTTGGCTAATTTTGTATTTTTTAAAGTAGAGATGGGGTTTCACCATGTTGGTCAGGCTGGTCTCGAACTCCTGACTCCAGGTCATCTGTGCCGCCTCGGCCTCCCAAAGTGCTGAGATTACAGGTGTGAGCCACCGCGCCTGGCCATCTTTTCTTTAATTTAATGGTTTATGAGAGGGTTTTTGATATCAATTTTTTTTCAAGACAGCGTCTCGCTGTCTTGCCCCAGGTAGGTGGAGTGCAGTGGTGTGATGTCGGCTCACTGCAACCTCCGTGGCTCAAGCAATCCTTCCACTTCAGCCTCCCAAGTAGCTGAGGCCTCTCAGTCTCCCAAAGTGCTGGTATCACAAGTGTGCACCACTGTGCTTGGCCAGTTGTTTTCTGGGAGGCCGAGGTGGGCAGATCGCTTTGAGTTCAGGAGTTTGAGACCAGCCTGGGCAACATGGCGAAACCCCATCTCTACAAAAAATACAAAAATTAGCTGGGCATGGGGGCACATGTCTGTAGTCCCAGCTACTTGGGAGGCTCAGGTGGGAGGATTGCTTGAGCCTGGGAAGTTGAGGCTGCAGTAAGCTGTGATTGTGCCACTGCACTCTAGCCTGGGCAACAGAGTGAAACCTTGTCTCAGAAAAAGAAAAAAAAAATTATGGGTATATAGTAGGTATATATATTTATGAGGTACATGAGATATTTTGATACAGGCATATAATGCATAGTAATCACATCAGGGTAAATGGGATATCCGTCACCTCAGGCCTCCCAAAGTGCTGAGATTACAGGTATGAGCCACCATGCCCGGCGTGAATGATCTTTTTAACATGTTGTTGAATTCGGTTTGCTGGTATTTTGTTGAAGATTTTTGCATCAATGTTCATCAGGGATATTGGCCTGTAGTTTTCTTTTTTGGATGTATCTTTGTGTGGTTTTTGGTATCAGGGTAATACTGGCCTTGAAAGATGAGTTTGTAAGTATTCCCTTTTTCATTTTTTTGGAGTAGTTTTAGTAGGCTTGGCATTAGTTCTTCTTTAAATGTTTGGCAAAATTCAGCAGTGAAGCCATTGGGTTCTGGGCTTTTCTTTGCTGGGAGATTTTTATTACAGCTTCATTACTTGCTATTGTTCTATTCAGGTTTTGGATTTCTTCGTGGTTCAATTTTGGTGGATTGTATGTGTCTAGGAATTTATCCATTTTTTTCTAGGTTTTCCAATTTATTGGTGTATGGTCATAGTAGTCTCTAACGGGCCTTTGGATTTCTGCAGTGTCAGTTGTAATGCTTCCTTTTTCATCTCTGATTTTATTTATGTGGGTCTTTTTTTCTTTGTCTAAAGGCTTATCAATTTTATCTTTTCAAAATACCAACTTTTCAATTTATTGATCTTTTGCATTGCTTTTTTCATTTCAATTTCATTTATTTCTCTCTAATTTTTTTCTTCTGCTAATTTTGTGTTTGATTTGCTCTTGCTTTTCTAGTTCTTTTTCTTATTAAAAAAATAGAAATGAATTCTTGCTATATTGCAAGAGTTTATAGAGCTTGAGTCCAGGCTGGTCTTGAACTCCTGGGCTCAAGTGATCTTCTTGCCTTGGCCTTCCAAAGTGCTGGGATTACAGACATGGACCACCATGCCTGGCCACTTTTCTAGTTTTTAAGATGCATTGTTAGGTTGTTTGACGTTTTTCTACTTTTTTAATATAGATGCTTATTGCTGTAAACTTTTCTCTTAGTGGTACTTTCGCTGTATCCCATTTGTTTTGGTATGTTGTGTTTCCATATCTATTTGTTTCAAGAATTTTAGGCCAGGCATGGTGGCTTAAGACTGTAATCCTAGTACTTTGTGATGCCAAGGCGGGCAGACTACCTGAGCTCAGGAGTTAAAGACCAGCCTGTGAAACATGGTGAAACCCTGTCTCTACTAAAATACCAAAAGTTAGCCAGGCGTGGTGGTGCACACTGGTAGTCTCAGCTGCTTGGGATACCGGGGCATGAGAATTGCTTGAACCCAGGAGGTGGAGGTTGCAGTGAGCTGAGATCACACCATTGTACTCTAGCCTGGGTGACAG
>NW_012115143.1:646772-648681 GCF_000951035.1 Colobus angolensis palliatus
AAAGGCTTATCAATTTTATCTTTTCAAAATACCAACTTTTCAATTTATTGATCTTTTGCATTGCTTTTTTCATTTCAATTTCATTTATTTCTCTCTAATTTTTTTCTTCTGCTAATTTTGTGTTTGATTTGCTCTTGCTTTTCTAGTTCTTTTTCTTATTAAAAAAATAGAAATGAATTCTTGCTATATTGCAAGAGTTTATAGAGCTTGAGTCCAGGCTGGTCTTGAACTCCTGGGCTCAAGTGATCTTCTTGCCTTGGCCTTCCAAAGTGCTGGGATTACAGACATGGACCACCATGCCTGGCCACTTTTCTAGTTTTTAAGATGCATTGTTAGGTTGTTTGACGTTTTTCTACTTTTTTAATACAGATGCTTATTGCTGTAAACTTTTCTCTTAGTGGTACTTTCGCTGTATCCCATTTGTTTTGGTATGTTGTGTTTCCATATCTATTTGTTTCAAGAATTTTAGGCCAGGCATGGTGGCTTAAGACTGTAATCCTAGTACTTTGTGATGCCAAGGCGGGCAGACTACCTGAGCTCAGGAGTTAAAGACCAGCCTGTGAAACATGGTGAAACCCTGTCTCTACTAAAATACCAAAAGTTAGCCAGGCGTGGTGGTGCACACTGGTAGTCTCAGCTGCTTGGGATACCGGGGCATGAGAATTGCTTGAACCCAGGAGGTGGAGGTTGCAGTGAGCTGAGATCACACCATTGTACTCTAGCCTGGGTGACAGAGTGAGATTCTGTCTCCAAAAAAAAAGAAATTTGAAAATTTTCTTCTTATTTTGTTCAGTGACCTACTGGTCATTCAGGAGCATATTGTTTAATTTCCATGTGTGTATATAGTTTCCAAAATTCCTCTTGTTATTATTTCTAATTTTATTTCATTGTGGTCATAGAAGATACTTGATATGATTTCAGCTTTTTTGAATTGTTTTATTATTTATTTTTTCCTTAACCCACCTTTCAGGAAGATTTTTTTTTTTTTAATTCTTTAAAACATGTTTTGTGGCCTAACATATGGTCTATTCTTGAGAGTGATCCGTGTGCTGAGGAGAAGAATGTGTATTCTGCAGCCATTGGATGAAATGTTCCGTAAATATCTATTAGGTCCATTTGGTTTACAGTGCAGATTAAGTCCAACATTTCTTTGTTGATTTTCTGTCTGAATGATCTATCCAATGCTGAAAGTGGGGTGTTGAAGTCTCCAGCTATTACTCTGTTGAGGTCTCTCTTTCTCTCTTTAGCTTTAATAATACTTGCTTTATTTATCTGGGTGATGCAGTGTTGGGTGCATATATATTTATAATTGTTACATCCTTTTGCTGAATTGACCCCTTTCTGATTATATAATGACCTTTGTCTCTTTTAAGTTTTTGTGTTGAAATCTATTTTGTCTGATACACATGTAGCTAATTCTGCTCTTTTTTGGTTTCCATTTGCATGGAGTATCTTTTTCTCTCCCTTTGTTATCAGTATATATGTGTATTCACAGGTGAAGTGTGTTTCCTGTAGGCAGTGGATTGTTGGGTCTTGTTTTTTAAATCCATTTAGCTCTGTCTTTTGATTGGAGAGTTTAGTGCCTTTACATTCAACGTTATTATTGATGAGTAAGGACTTCTGCCATTTTGTTATTTCTTTTCTGGTTGTTTTGTGGTCTTTTCTTCCCTCTTCTTTTCTTTCTGTCTTCCTGTTTTGTGAAGGTGGTTTTCTTTGGTGGCATGTTTTAATTTCTTTTTATTTTTTGTGTATCTTTTGTAGGTTTTTTGATTTGAGATTACCATGAGGCTTGCAAATAACCCATTTGTTTAAACTGATGACAGCTTAACACTGATTATTAAAACAAACAAACTAACAAAGAGAAAGATAATAAAAATGCCCTTAATCCAAGCTACTCAAGAGGCTGAGG
>NW_012115143.1:654014-675749 GCF_000951035.1 Colobus angolensis palliatus
CCTGTAATCCCAGCTACTCGGGAGGCTGAGGCAGGAGAATCACAAATCACTTGAACCCGGGAGGCAGAGGTTGTGGTGAGCTGAGATCATGCCATTGCACTCCGGCCTGGGCAACAAGAGTGAAACTCCGTCTCAAAAAAAAAAAAAAAAAAAAAAAAATTTTCAGGAAGGTAATTGGAAGGTAAACTTTGAATAATTAACCCCTTTTTATTAAACCCTGAAGAGCGTTAGAATTTTACAGCTCCCTTCAACAAAGCAGTTCTCGTCAGTCCTACTGAATTTCTTGTTATCTCCAGGTTCGTTATTTGAAGCTGTTTTGCACCTTTGTTGTGGACAAGACCTGGACTAAATCTTAAGTGCAGGCTAGAGCTGTGCAGAGATTTGATTATTGTGGCCAAGCTCCAAGCCTACATGTGTTAGATCTGTGTATTAGAAGAAAGCAGGAGAACTAGTTCCTGAGCCGGGGGCTTTCAAAAGTATATAGGATTTAATGAGAGCCTTCCTTTATCGCAGAAAATCAGGAGGGCAGAGTTCCTTAAGAATACCTTTTTGTTTTGGGTTTAGAAGTATCCTGGTCGGGGTGCCAGGTGCAGTGGTTCACACCTATAATCTCAACACTTTGGGGTGGCTGAGGCAGAAAGATCTCTTAAGCCCAGGAATTTGAGCCAACAGTCTGGGCAACATAGGGAGACCCTATCTCTATAAAAAATACAAAAATTAGCCGGGTGTGGGGGCACATGCCTGTGGTCCCAGCTACTTAGGAGGCTGAGGTGGGAGGATGGCTTCAGCCTGGGAGGTTGAGGTTGCAGTGATCAGCCATGATCTTGCCGCTGTACTCCAGCCTGGACAACAGAGTAAGAGACCCTGTCTCAGCTGGGTGCGGTGGCTCATTCCTGTAATCCCAGCACTTTGGGAGGCTGAGGTGGGCGGATCACAAGGTCAGGAGTTCAAGGCCAGCCTGGTCAATATGGTGAAACCAAGTCTCTACTAAAAATACAAAAATTAGCCAGATGTGGTGGCACGCACCTGTAATCCCAGCTATCTGGGAGGCTGAGGCATGAGAATCACTTGAACTCGGGAGGCTGAGGTTGCAGTAAGCTGAGATTGTACCATTGCACTCCAACCTGGGCAATGGGGTGAGACTTCGTCTCAAAAAATAAATAAATAAATAAATAGATAGATAGATAGATAGATAGAGACCCTGTCTCTAAAAGTATATATATATCCTGTTAGGTGGGTAACAAATAAATACTACACAGGAACATTCTATAGAACATGATTCCTCTTAGATGATTATCCCTGATGCCTTGGGCCTAGCTCATTGCTCACTTTGTCCTGTGTTTAGTGTGATTTCACAGTATTTGACATTAAAAGAACTGGGGCTGGGTGCGTTGGCTCACACCTGTAATCCCAGCACTTTGGGAGGCTGAGGCGGGTGGATCACCTGAGCTCAGGAGTTCTAGACCAGCCTGGCCAACATGGTGAAACCCCGTCTCTATTAAAAATACAAAAATTAGCCAGGTGTGATGTACTCCCAGCTACTCGGGAAGCTGAGGCAGGAGAATTGCTTGAACTCGGGAGATGGAGGTTGAAGTGAGCCGAGATTGTGCCATTGCACTCCAGCCTGGGCAACAAGAGTGAAACTCTATTTCAAAAAAATAATAATTAAAAAAAAAGAAGAAATTGGCCACTAAACCAAAAGTATAAAGCCCTTAATCGAGTGCAAGTTAGCACTGGATGCAAGATGACCAAACTACCTCTTTCTAAATGTGTTTTGTTGTTGTTGTTGTTTTTGTTGTTTTGTTTTGTTTTTGAGATGGGGTCTCTGTTACCCAGGTTGGAGTGCAGTGGTGCAATCTCAGCTCACTGCAGCCTCTGCCTCCTGGGTTCAAGTGATCCTCCCACCTTAGTCTCCTGAGTAGCTGAGACCATAGGCACACGCCTCCATACCAGGCTATTTTTTTTTGTATTAGCCAGAGATAGGGTCTCCGCAAGTTGCCCAGGCTTGTCTCTAACTCCTGAGCTCAAGTGATCCACCCACCTCAGCCTCCCAAAGTGCTGGGATTACAGGGGTGAGCCACCACACCTGGTCTAAATGTGTATTTTGAATACTCATATACTCCAATCCCCAGGTGTAGGGAGTCTAGGAGGAACATTGGTAAAGTGTTTTTATCCAAGAATAATGTAACCTTCATTGCATAAAAGCAGGTAACTGGGTGTGCTGGCTTCTCTTTTCCTTCTTCTTTTTTTTTTTTTTAAATCAGAGTCTTGCTCCAGGTACAGAGTCTTGCACCCAGGCTGGAGTGCAGTAGCGTCATCTCAGCTCACTGTTAGCTCCACCTCCCTTGTTCACGCCATTCTCCTGCCTCAGCCTCCCGAGTAGCTGGGACTACAGGTGCCCGCCACCACGCCCGGCTAATTTTTTTTATATTTTAGTAGAGACGGGGTTTCACGTGTTAGCCAGGATGGTCTCGATCTCCTGACCTCGTGATCTGCCTGCCTCGGCCTCTCAAAGTGCTGGGATTACAGACGTGAGCCACCACACCCGGCCTCCTCGTCTCCTTTTTATGGTGATACATATGCCTCTCATCTGGTGCATTTCTTCCATGAGTGTCTCTCGGAGCACTGGCACATAAAAGTCTTCTATATTCTCCAGTGAAACTGCGTGAAGTGAAGAGGCTAGCACAAGGAGTCCAGGCACCCATCCCCCATGCTGAGGATGGTTCCTGGGTATTTGGTGGGGGAGAGCATCATCTTGAGCAAACAATAATGCTTTCCTTTCTTCTGTTCTCCAGGCCTCTGTTGGGCTGACACCACGGATATGTGAGGTATACACTATCTTTTGGCTGGGTCCTCTCAAAGTAGGTCTCTGTACAGTTCCTACAATGAAACCCCAACCCTCTGGTTTGTGCAGGGTCTCTTCATCAGGCAGAAAGACTGTGCCTCACTGCCTTCCTCCTGTAGGATAAAAGTAAGGTAAGAACCTACCAACCTCTGGGACCTACAGTAGTTCTCCTTCCACTCCACATTCTGCCGTGTTCAGCTGTCCTCTCTTTGCTTCCAGAGTCACCACAGGGATGGAGAAAAGCCACAGAAGAAATATCTTGCAGTACAAGAGCTGAGAAACATACTTAGGCCCTTGGTTGTTGAAAACTTAATTTCCTACCCATAAACTTAACAAGCAGGTCTTTCCTTCTGTGGCCCAGCTGACCCTGGCTGTCAAGTAGCCCTTGAGATGCCTTCACAGAACAATAGAGCTCAAGGGTCATGTTTGAAACTCACTCAAGAAACAACCTCTGTGGCCGGGTGTTGTGAATCTGGGAGGCGGAGGTTGCAGTGAGCCGAGATTGTTCCACTGCACTCCAGCCTGTGAGATAGAGTGAGACTCTGTCTCAAAAATAAAAATACAATTAAAAAAAAACCACTTTTGTATATGTATGGAAAGAGACTCAAGGGGGAACCTTGGCTTGATCAGTGCCTTAGAATGTTAGAGGTGGAGCTAGAACAGGAACTAAGACCTCCTGATTTTTAGCTCAGTATTGTTTCTACTTTTTTTCAAAATATAATTATGTTGCCTTTTTCTACTTCTGTCTAGTTTTCTAGAAATCTATAATGAACGGGTGCGGGATCTGTTGAAGCAATCTGGTCAAAAAAAGCCCTATACCCTGCGGGTCAGGGAGCATCCAGAGATGGGGCCCTATGTACAAGGTGAGCTACTGTGGTGCTGGAGATCTGAAACCAAACTGAAGCCTGGGAAGCTCTCCTAATGTTCACTAATCCATTGAACATATGTGTAATGAACACTTATTGTGTGCCAACTACTGTACTAGACACTGAATACGTATTGACAAATAGAGAAGACATGGTCCTGCCCTCAGACAAGCTTACAATCTAGTGGGTGTGAGTCAGGAAACAAACAATTACAAGTAGTGATAAAGGCTAATAAATAAATAGATGTCAGTGGCAAAGAGCATTGGAAAGTGTTGGTGACCCACCTTTATGGGGTGATCAGGAAGAGCTTCTCTGAGGAGGAAACATTTAAGCTGAGACCTGAAAGGAGTATAGTCATGTGAAGAATGATGTAACAAGGTGAGAAGTGTTTCAGGAAGAGGGAGTGGAATGGACTAGAGCCCTGGGAGAAGGCTTGGTGTTTTCAAGGGGCCAGTGTGGCTAAAGCATGGTGAATGAGAGGGAAAACTGTAGGGAATGTGGTGGGATCTTCAGGCGCCTGATATAGCAGAGCCTCTACTGGTTCCCTGGTAAACCAGTCCCCTTTCTCTTCCATTGGTGGTGGTAGTCAGTAGGTAGGAGAGATAGGGCGAAGTCAGACATCAGACATGGAGTAGGATTTGATGTGTTTCCTAACCAAGTACTGATGTTTGGTGCTTGGTACCATCTGTCTTATATCATTAAGGTAGATCCTGCTATTAAGTAGCAATAGTTGGGTTATTTTATGGGCGAAGTTTTTACCCTTCCAGGCCACTTATAAGAGTTAATACATCGTCCAGGTACAATGGCGTATGCCTGTAATCCCAACACTTTGGGAGGCTGAGGTGGGTGAATTGCTGGAGGTCAGGAGTTCAAGACCAGCTTGGCCAACATGGTGAAACCTTGTCTCTACTAAAAATACAAAAGATTAGCTGGGTGTGGTGGCGCATACCTGTAATCCCAGCTACTCGGGAGGCTGAGGCAGGAGAATCACTTAAACCCGGGAGGCAGAGCTTGCAATGAGCCGAGATCGCACAACTGCACTCCAGCCTGTGCGACAGAACGAGATTCCATCTCAGAAAAAACCAAAACAAAAAAAAGTAATATATACATTTTATGTTCCTATAGCAGTATGCTAGTTTATTTTTCATTTATTTTTTTAGCCACAAGGTCTTATTCTGTAGCCCAAGCTGGAATGCAGTGATGCAATCATAGCTCCCTGCAACCTGAACTCCTGGGCTCAAGTGATCCTTCCGCCCCTTGTCTCCCAAGTAGCTAGGGCTACAGGCGTGCACCTAGGCAGCTAATTTTTAAATTTGCTGTAGAGATGGGATCTCACTATGTTGCCCAGGCTGGTCTTGAACTCCTGGCCCCAAGTGATCCTCCCACCTCAGCTTCCTAAAGTGCTAGGATTATAGATATGAGCCAGTGTGCCTGGCTGTAGTATGCTAATTTAAATCCTGATAAGGAGCAGGACATGAACAATCAAGAGCTTCTGTTCTCTGGTCAGGGCATGGCAAATGGATGATACAATAGGTATGCCAGTGACTGATTCTGCTACCTGTGTCTTTCCCCAAATGTTTAATCATAAATGGCAGCTTAGAAACAACAACAAAAATACCATTTCCCTTGCTAGGAACCAGTTTAAGTTTGCTCTGTAAAACTCTGTAACCAGTTTAAGTTTGCTCTTAAAACTCTGTGGGTATACATATCTGTGTAAAGCAATACTTTCAAGGCAGACCATGAGTCGATGCAGTGGTATCAAACTTCTCATCTTAAAAGTCTGTGTGGGCTGGGTGTGGTGGCTCACGCCTGTAATCCCAACACTTTGGGAGGCTTAGGCAGTCAGATCACGAGGTCAGGAGATTGAGACCATCCTGGCCAACATGGTGAAACCCTGTCTCTACTAAAAATACAAAAAATTAGCGGGGCATGGTGGCACATACCTGTAGTCCTTAGCTACTCGGGAGGCTGAGGCAGGAGAATTGCTTGAACCCAGGAGGCCGGAGGTTGCAGTGAGCCGAGATCGCTCAGCTGCATGCACTCCAGCCTGGTGACAGAGCAAGACTCCGTCTCAAAAAAAAAAGTGTGTGTGTACGTGTGGGAGGAGTAACCAGAAGAGAACTCAGACATAGTTCAGATATCCGCGTTATACAGAAAACAGTGAAATCTGGAGAAAGTTAAGGGTTGTTCCCAAAGTCACACAGCTAGAGTTGGGACAGAATTTAAACTGGGAAACTGGCACTGGACTGGAAGAGAGGAATGGAACAGAATCCTGAACATCAAGAGCCTAGAGAGAGGCCTAGGATCCTAGATTATTTGATTGGCATAGTGTCTGCAACCCAGAAAATATGATTCTTGCAAGGTCATACAGCTTGGGTCATATGTCCAGCGTCAATGACAGGATCAGGACTCAAATCTCAAGGTTCATGGTGCAAAGTTCGGGACACTTTTGAATACCTTTATGGAGTGAACCCTTAAGGGGAAGGAGGTAAGAAATGCTAAATTCTAAACCAGTGAAAAATCTCTTAGATTCTGTGTCACAAGTTTCTTGAACCACTCTGGACATTCTTAAACCTTTACAAATACTGGTGGACATTTCTTAGTGAAGGAGCCATGAGCTGAAATAGTATAGAACCCGCCTTGGAAGCTAGGACCCTGAGTAGTCACACTGAACTACGTTATTCCCATCACCACCCTCTGATGAGATCTTAGTAAACTTTTTTTTAAAAAATGTTTTCTTTTTTTATTGATATATATGTATATATATCTTATCTATCTGCCCGTCCTTCTGTCTTAAGGCTCATCCATTCTGTGAATATGACTTTAAAGTGGAAAGTGGTTTCTGGCTTGAAACCAATTCTACAGAAATTTATTGAGTACCTACAAGATGCCTATAGTATTCCGGGTGCCATGGGAAATATGAAAATATAAGCCCTTAAAGAACTTGCAGTTCCAGTTCAGAATTGTGAGATGGACCTTGATAGCTACCTAAATCCGAAGAAAGGAAAGGAGTAGCCTTTCCATTAAAAAGTTTATTAATTAGATGAGAGATTAAGTTGAAATCTGAAATGCACAACGGCCTGCCCAAAGCACACATAAGAGGCCAGTGGTTATAGGATCTAAACTGATATCTAAGTAAGACAAAGACAGTACTGTATTTTCACTGTGGTCTTTATTTTAATGTAAAGGTACAGATGCAAACCAAGAGGTAGGTAGTTGGAACTTGAGAAAAATTCTCTATTTCCTGTATACTCAATCTGTAAGTCACAGGAGTTTCCTCCTAACCCCAACCATTTAGTTCTTGTGCCTTTTTTTTTTCTTGCCTTTCTGCATAAACTAGGACCTCTAGTACAGTAGTAAATAAAAGTGGTGACAGTCTTGTTCTCAGAGGAAAGCTTCACCATTTTACCATTAAGTAATATATTTGCAATACTGATTATTTTTAAGAGATATTCTATATGCTTCTCGAACTGTGGTGAAGGACCAGTTTTTTTTGTGGTAGTGTTTTGCTTTTGGATCAGAGTCTCACACTGTCACCCAGGCTGGAGTGCAGTGGCACGATTGTGACTCACTGCAGCCTCAAACTCCTGGTCTCAGGCAGTCCTCCTACCTCAGCCTCCCAAGTAGCTGATACTACAGACATGTGTCATCGTGCCAGCTGTTTTTTGTTTTTTTCTTTTAGAGATGGGGGTCTTGCTATGTTGCCCAGGCTAGAAGAACCAGTTTTTTGTTTTTTTTTTTAATTCCAATCTTTGGCATACTAATACATTTATAAAATAAAATAAGGATGAATTACTAGAAAAATGAATGAAAGCAATGTCTTAATTACAAGCCCCGAATCTTCTTTACTAGATTCAACAGATATAAAATTACTTCATCAAAGTTACCCTTTTATTGTTTTTGATTTTGTTTTTTACTCTGTCACCCAGGCTGGAGTGCAGTGGTAGGATATCGGCTCATTGCAACCTCCGCCTCCTAGTTCAAGCAATTCTGCTGCCTCAGCCCCCTAAGTAGCTGGGATTACAGGCACGCACCACCATGCCTGGCTAATTTTTGTATTTTTAGTAGAGATGGGGTTTTACCTTATTGGTCAGGCTGGTCTCGAACTCCTGACCTCAGGTGATACACCCGCCTTGGCCTCCCAAAGTGCTGAGATTACAGGCATGAGCCACTGCACCTGGCCTCTCATTTTTTTGTTTTGTTTTGTTTTGTTTTGTTTTTTAAACAGAGTCTCCCTCTGTCACCAGGCTGGAGTGCAGTGGCGTGATCTTGGGTCACTGCACCTCTGCCTCCTGGGTTCAAGCGATTCTCCTACCTTAGCCTCCTGCATAGCTGGGACTACAGATGTGCACCCATGGGTTTAGAAGTGAATTTCTTTATTTTTTAACACTCAGGGATTTTCTAGTTGTATTTTGGTTATAGGTATCTAGTTTAATAGTATTGAGTTCAAAGAACATGCTCCATATAATTTCACCTAAAACAACATGTATGCAGACATGCTTTGGATATATTGCAAGTTTGATTCCAGGCCACCACAAAGTGAGTATCACAGTAAAGCAAAAATCAAAATAAAAACACAGATGTTTTCATTTCCCAGTGCATATAAAAGTTATATTTATGCTATATTTTATTAAGTACAAAGTAGCATTATGTATTAAAAATGTACATACCTTAATTTAAAAATACTTTATTGCTAAAAAATGCTAGTGGTTACCTGAGCCTTCAGTGAGTCATAATCTCTTTGCTGGTGCAGGATTTTTCCTTAATGATGATGGCTGCTGACTGATCAGTTTACTGATTGCTGAAGGTTTGGATGGCTGTGGCAATTTCTTTTTCTTTTTTTTTTTTTTTGAGACGGAGTCTCGCTCTGTCGCCCAGGCTGAAGTGCAGTGGCCGGATCTCAGCTCACTGCAAGCTCCGCCTCCTGAGTAGCTGGAACTACAGGCGCCTGCCACCTCGCCAGGCTAGTTTTTTTGTATTTTTAGTAGAGACGGGGTTTCACCGTGTTAGCCAGGATGGTCTCGATCTCCTGACCTCGTGATCCACCCGTCTCGGCCTCCCAAAGTGCTGGGATTACAGGCTTGAGCCACCGCGCCCGGCCGGCAATTTCTTAAAACAACTTATGGAGTTTGTTACATAATTGACTCTTCCTTTCATGAAAACTTTTTCTGTAGTGTAAAATGCTGTTTGATAGCATTTTACTCACAGTAGAACTTATTTCAGAGTTGGAGTCAGTCCTCTCAAATCCTGACACTTCTTTATCAACTAAGTTTCTGTAATACTCTGTTTCTTTTTTTTTTTTTTTGTCATTTCAACAATATTCACAGCATCTTCATCAGGAGTAGCTTCCATCTCAAGAAACCACTTTTTCTGCTCATCCATAGGAAGCAACCCATCCTGCATTCACATTTGATCCTGAGATTGGCAATTCAGTCACATCTTCAGGCTCCTCTTCTCATTCTGCTTCTCTTGATAGTTCCACCACTCTGGAATTACTTCCTCCACCAAAGTCTTGAACCCCTTAAAGTCATTCATGAGGGTTGGAACCAACTTCTTCCAAGCCCCTCAATGTTGATATTTTGAGCTCCTCTCATGAGTCATGAATATCCTTAATGCCATCTAGAATGGTGAATTCTTTCCAGAAAGTTTCCAGTGGACTTTGCCCAGATCCATCAGAGGAATCACTATGGCAGCTATAGGTTTATGAAATGTATTTCTTAAATTATCAAAGTCGAAAGGACTCCTTGGTCCATGGGCCATAGAACAGATGTTATGTTAGCAAGCATGAAAACAACATTATCCTTCTTGTACTTCTCCAAGAGAGCCCTTGGGTGACCAGGAACACTGTCAACGAGCAGTAATATTTTGAAAATAATCTTTTTTTCTGAGCAGTAGTTCTCAACAGTGGGCTTACTGTAAGCAGATATGCTGTCATCCAGGCTTTATGGTTCCATTTATAGGGCACAGGCACAGTAGATTTAGCATGAATCTTAAGGGCCTTAGGATTTTTTTTTTTTTTTGAGAGAGGGAGGGTCTTGCTCTATCACCCCATCTGGAGTGCAGTGGCGTGATCACAGCTCACTGCAGCCTCAACTTCCCAGGCTCATGTGATTCATTTTCCCACCCATGCGCTACCATAGCTGGCTAATTTTTTGTGTCTTTTGTGGAGACAGGGTTTCACCATGTTGCCCAGGCTGGTCTTGAACTCGTGGGCTCAAGAGATCCACCTGCCTTGGCCTTCCAAAGTTTTGGGATTACAGCTGTGAGCCACCACGCCCAACCTGGCCTTAGGATTTTCAGAGTGATAATGGCTTCATTTTAAAGTCACCAGTGGCCGAGCGTGGTGGCTCATGCCTGTAATGCCAGCACTTTGGGAGGTTGAGGTGGGTGGATCACCTGAGATCAGGAGTTCGAGACTAGCCTGGCCAACATGGTGAAATCCCCATATCTACTAAGAATGCCAAAATTAGCCAGACGTGGTGGCGTGCACCTGTAATTCCAGCTACTCGGGAGGCTAAGGCAGGAGAATCGCTTGAACCTGGGAGGCAGAGGTTGCAGTGAGCCAAGATTGTGCCACTGCACTCCAGCCTAGTGAACAAAGAGTGAAACTCCATCTCAAATAATAGTACTACTACTACTACTACTACTACTAATAATAATAATAAAATAAAGTCATCAGCTACCTTAGCCCCTAACAGGAGAATCAGCCTGTCTTTTGAAGCTTTGAAACCAGACATTAGCCGCTTCTTTCTAGCTCTGAAAATCCTAGATGACACCTTTTTCCAGTAGAAGCCTGATTTGTCTACATTGAAATTCTGTTGTTTAGGGTAGCTACCTTCATTATCTTAGCTTTAGCTGTATCTTTTGGATAACTCGTTACAGCTTCTCTGTCAGCACTTGCTTGCTTCACCTTGCACTTCCATGTTACTGAGAAGCTTATTTCCTTAAACCTCTTGAACCAACCTCTGCCAGCTCCAACTTTTCTTCTGCAGCTTCCTCACTTCTCTCAGCCTTCATAGCATTGAAGGAAATCAGGGCTTTGCTCTGGATTAGTCTCTGGCTTAGGAGAATGTTGTGATGGTTTGATCTTCTAACCATACTGTAAAAACTTTCTTCATATCATCAAGAAGACTGTTTTGTTTTCTTATCATTCATGTGTTCAAGGAGTAGCACTTTTAATTTCATTCAAGAACTTTTCCTTTGCGTTCACAGCCTGGCCAACTGTTGGGCACAAGAGGCCTAGCTTTCAGCCTTTCTTGGCTTTCAACCCGCCTTCCTTGCTAAACTTTAGCGTTTCTAGCTTTTGATTTAAAATGAGAGACTCTTTCTTTCACTTGGACACTTAAAGGCCATTGTAGGGTTATTAATTGGCCTAATTTCAGTATTGTTGTGTCTCAGGGAATAGGGAGGCCTGAGTAGAGCGAGAAAGGCAGGGGAAAGGTTGGTTGGTGGAACAGTCAGAACATACACATTTATCAGTTAAGTTCGCTTTTCTATACGGGCAAGGTTCTTGGTGTACCAACACAATTATAATAGTAACATCAAAGATTACTGATCACAGATCATCATAACAGATAATAATAGGAATAATAATAATGAAAAAGTTTGAAATATATATAGCATGGTTTGGTTTGTAGCCTAGCACATTGGCCAGTTTTTGTAAATTTTCCATGTGTGCTTGAAGAGCATGTATATTACACAATTGTTGGGCATGGTGTTTATATATTACTATTTATCAGGTTTGATACTTGTTCAAATCTTCTGTGCCCGTATTGATTCTGTTTTTCCACTTGTTTTAACAGATACTAAGAAAGGCAAGTTAAACTTTCCTGCTATGAGTATGGATGCCTTTTTCTCCTTTTAATTCTGCCAATTTTTGTTTTACATATTTTAAGGCTTTATTATTACATGCATATGAAATTAGAATTGTTAAAACTTCCAGGTTCATTGAACCCTTTTTTCATTGTGAAGGGTTTTTCTTTATCTCTAGTAATGCTTTTACTTTAAAGTCTACTTTGTCAGGCATTAACTAAGCTAGCTTTCTTTGGGTTAGTGTTTGTATTTTTATCTTCTTTTCTTTTTTACTTTCAGTTTTCTTTATATATTTCAGATGTGTTTTTTATTTAAAAAAATTTTCCTTTTGCTTTGTTTTACCTTTGTTTCATCACAATTTTGGTCTTCTAATTTGATATTGTGGTCTGCTTACATTTAATGTAATCACTAATTTTATTTGGGTTTAAATCTGTTATTTTGTGTTTTCTCTTTACCTTTCCTGTTTTATGTTCCTTTTTCTTTACTTTGTCTTTTGGTTTGATAACTTTAAAAAATCATTCCATATTTCTTCTCCACTAGCTTATTATTTACACATTGTCTTACTATTCTGGTGGTCACTCCAGAGATTACAACATAGACCATTGACTTATCAAAGTCTAATATTTACTGGTTGTTCTGTTTCTTCCCAGGCAATAAACCTTATAAGACTTGAACTCAGTTTGTCCCTTCTTGACTTAAATGCCATTTTTATGGCTCTTAATTTTTAAAGAATATCCTACCTTTTATCTCCGAGTTCCTTCTACTTCAAGAATAATCTCATTTTCCCTCTAGTGTAGATCTGCTATTGACAAGTTCTATTTTGGCTTGTTTGTTTGTTTGAGATGGAGTCTTTCTCTGTCACCCAGGTTGGAGTGCAGTGGCGTGATCTCGGCTCACTGCAACCTCCGCCTCCTGGGTTCGAGCAATTCTGCTGTGTCAGCTTCCCGAGTAGCTGGGATTACAGGCGCCTGCTACCACGCCTGGCTAATTTTTGTACTTTTAGTAGAGACAGGGTTTCACCATGTTGGCCAGGCTGATCTTGAACTCCTGACCTAAAGTAATCCACCAGCCTCGGCCTCCCAAAGTGCTGGGATTACAGGCATGAGCCACAACACCTGGACTGCTTTTCTTATTCTTGAAGGTAAAGTTCACTGAGTATAGAATTTTTAATTAATGGTTATTTTCTTTTAGTCTTTAAAAATTATACCATTGTCTTCTGTTTTCCACTGTTTTTGCTGAGAAGTCTTCTCTTAGTCTAATTTTTTCAATATTTTTCCTTTAGTCTTTGAACAGTTTATTATGATCTGCTTAGGGGTAGATGCAGGATTTTAAAAAATCATGCTGGGATTTTTGAACCTGTGCTTTGGATCTTTGTATCAGTTTTGGAAAGTTCTTAACCATTACCTTTCCTCCCCCCGCCCCCTTCCCTCCACTAGCATTACCGCTTATAATATTCCTTCTACCCCATTCTTCTCTTGGGACTCTAATTACAGGCATGTTAGGCCTATTCTCTGTATACTCTGTGAGTCTTACCGTTTCTTCTATATTTAATTAATTAATTAATTAGACATGGAGTCTTGCTAATGTTGCCCAGACTGGTTTTGGACCCTCTTGCCTCAAGAATCTCAAGTAGCTGAGATTATAGGTGTGCACTACCACACCTATCCTCCATTTTTCTTTTTTTTTTTTTTTTTGAGATGGAGTCTTGCTCTGTCACCCAGGCTGGAGTGCAATGGCACAATCTCGTCTCATTGCAACCTCCATCTCCCGGGTTCAAGTAATTCTCCTGCCTCAGCCACCTAAGTAGCTGGGATTACAGGCATGCATTACCATGCCTGGCTAATTTTTGTATTTTCATTAGAGATGGGGGTTCACCATGTTGGTCAGGCTGGTCTTGAACTCCTGACCTTGTGATCTGCCCACCTCAGCCTCCCAAAGTGTTGGGATTACAGGCGTGAGCCACTGCACCTGGCTGCCTCCATATTTTTAATCTTTTGTCTCTCTGTGCTAAATTTTGAGTATGTTTCTGATCTGTCTTCTTGTTCATTCATTCTTTCTTCAGCTTTGTCTAACCTGCTATTAAACTTTATATTGAGTTTTTATTTTCACTTACAGTATTATTTCTCAGATATCCATTTTATTATTTCATTATAGTTTCCAAGTTTACAATCTTGTCTTTCAGCTCCTTGAAAATAGTAAGCAGAGTTACTTTTTTTTTTTTTGAAACGAAGTTTTGCTCTTATTGTCCAGGCTGGAGTGCAATGGTGAAATCTCGGCTCACTGCAGCCTCTGCCTCTTGGGTCCAAGTGATTCTCCTGCCCCAGGCTCCTGAGTAGCTTGGACTATAGGCTCCTGCCACCACATCCGGCTAATTTTTTGTTTTTTTTGGTAGAGGTGGGGTTTCACCATCTTGGCCAGGCTGGTCTTGGAACTCCTGACCTCATGATCTACCTGCCTCAGGCTCCCAAAGTGCTGGGATTACAGGCGTGAGCCACCGAGCCTGACGCTCCCCCCACCCCACTTGTTTTATTTTGAGACAGAATTTGACTGTTACCCAGGCTAGAGTGCAATGGCGCGATCTCCACTCTCCGCAACCTCCGCCTCCCAGATTCAAGGGATTCTCCTGCTTCAGCCTCCCAAGTAGCTGGGATTACAGGCCTGCGCCACTACGCCCAGCTAATTTTGCATTTTTAGCAGAGACAGTGTTTCTCCATGTTCTCCAGGCTGGTCTCAAACCCCTGACCTTAGGTCTGCCCGCCTCAGCCTCCCAAAGTACTAGGATCACAGGCATGAGTCACAGCACCCAGCCTTCAGAGTTACTTTTAAATTGACCTGGTAGCTTCGGTATCTGGGTCTTTCTTGGATTGCTTTCTATTGACTATTATTTTTGTTGGTTTCATTTATGTTACTTTGTTATTTTTGGTGTAATTGTATTTAGTAATAAGCCCGTGAAGTTACTTTGTTTTTGAATCTCTAATACAGAGATTCTCTAGAACAGTTGGGAAGGCCTTTGGGACTTCGTTAGTAACCAGCCATGAAGATTTACTTTCATACCCATAGGCTCCTCTTAACCTATCTAAAGCCTCCCCATTCTATAGTGGCTAAATTTAAGTCTCACTTCTTCTATAGAGCCTGCCCTGACAACACCTCTGATCTCCTCATGTATCATCTTTCCAACTTCTGTGGCCCTTGGCCATATTGTCTTGTGTAGTGTAACTTACCAACCATGATTGTAAACTGTGGGAGGACAGAGACAAGTGTACTGTGTATTTTGTATGCCAAACCGAGTCTGCCACCTTGTGGGGAAAACAACACTGGCCTACCTCAGGGACTTTGTGAGGGCCAAATGAGGTAATATATGAGAACAGTTCTTATAACCTATATAGCAGAATTGTAAGGAATTATAGTTGTTGTTAGCATATGGTCTATATGAATTATAGACCATAATCCCTGTGAGAGCAGAGACCTATATTCCTAGAGCTTATCATATACCTGACAAGAAGTTTCCAATAAATATTTCTTGATTTAATTTATTATCTGAATGAATTTGGCCAGATTCCCTCATTTTTGTCTATTAAATAATATGAAATAGAAATGATAAAGACTTACAAGAAAAGGTTAAACTTTACCAAAAATTTCATTTAATTCTTTTTTCTGTTTCACAAATCCGATAGGTTTATCTCAACATGTAGTTACCAATTACAAGCAAGTAATCCGACTCTTGGAGGAGGGAATTGCAAACAGGTAACAGGTTTGTTTGTTTCTATCATTCTTTTATCCTCACACTCCTATCCTGTGTTCCCATTTCCCTTTGGGGAGTGTATAATGACACTTAAAATTGTCTCTGTGTAGAGGTATTCACAACCAGGAGGCTCTTCCCAGAACAGTAGTGTTCCCAGGTTAAGGGGTGGTAACTAAGATTTAGTCTCTTCTCACTAGTAATGAAGCTGGAATCTGTTCTGGACATAGTAATATTAGGCAGTAAGCCCAAGGAAGTTACTCTACTTTGTTTAGAGCTTCTAAATTTGGAAGAAAAGATTCTTACCTGCATTGTCCTCTCCTCAGGTTTGATAGATATAAGGATGAATATAGTGTAAAAGTTGCAGAAAACCATTTTTTTTCTAGTTTTGCATACTTATAAGGTAACCCCCCGAAAGACTGTTTTGGATCTGATATGAATAACCAGGTGCTGTAGATTCCCCTAAAAGCTATTGTAAATTGTAATAACAAGTCGTGTTATAAATTACTATGAAATACCTAGAATATTACTAGTAAATGTCCCTAAAAAGGGCTTTTTTCCCTGGGATAAAAAAGTCTATAGAGCCTGCTATTTATCCTGTTAATATCAGGACCAAGTTAATTGAACATAAAGGAAGAAATTTATATTTAACATTCTCCTGAGCTTCATGGAATTCTCCTGGAGACACTTGCTTCTAGTCTTCAGGATACCCTGAGCTCCATGATTTTTCAGTGTCAGACTTGAATCATGAGACTAGCCTCTAGATTTTGACCCTTTTCTTCAATTCTCCAGATCCTCTGAGAACAGAACACAGTGAGATGCTCTTAGATAAAGGAAAACCTCTCCTGACTTTGAAGGTTAACACTGTAATGGATTTCTAAGGGAGATATGAATTCTACCTGGCTTAAGCATGATATTGATGTGATTTGAGATCTCATTTCCAAGATCTTTCTGACACTGTAGAATTAATATTTGATTAATAGAATTTGATTAAACAGAATATTCATTCAAAACTTACCTTCTCTGTCTTTGAGGTACCTTCTCAGCAAGCTCTCTACATCCACTTGTCTTATTAAAATGGATCTAAGAATAAAATAAAGTGAAAGAATAAAATAAAATAAAATGGGTCTATCTTGGGCCTGTTCTTCCAGGTTGATAATGCTCTAGTCTTCATTTCTCTTGACACTCGAATTTTTGCTTCTATTGCTTAAAAAAAAAAATTTCAGTGTAGTTTAGTATGAAGCTGCACTCCGTTTTATTCTCAGATAACACCTAACGTGCTGCTTCTGCCCTCTTTGGACTATTCCTCTTTATGAAACTGAACTAAATATGATTCTCATCTGTGAACCTCAGCACTAACATTTTTTGTTTTCCCTATAGATCCTTAAGAATCCACCATGTGTGAACAATCCTCGTCCTAACAGTTTTTCCTTGTATACACAGAATCACAGCAGCCACCCATGTTCATGAGGCCAGCAGCAGATCCCACGCCATTTTCACTATCCACTACACGCAGGTTGGTAACCCCATATGTTTGGTGAGATTTCTTCCTCTCCTTGTACCTTTAAACCACTTTCTTGTCTTCCTTCCTATTTCTGTTTGTTTTTGATACAGGGTCTCACTCTGTTGCCCAGACTGGAGTGCAGTGGTATAATCTCGGCTCACCACAACCTCTGCCTCCCAGGCTCAAGTGATTCTCCTGCCTCAGCCTCCCGAGTAGCTGGGATTATAGGCACGCGCCATCATGCCCAGCTAATTTTTTTTGTATTTTTAGTAAAGATGGGATTTCACCATGTTGGCCAGACTGATCTCAAACTCCTGACCTCAAATTATCCACTTGACTCGGCCTGCCTAAGTGCTGGAATTACAGATGTGAGCCACTGCCCCCAGCCCTATTTCTTTTCCTTTTCTCCTACTCTCACATTTATAGGTCCTCTGATAGAACCTAATATTATAAACCAGATTTACACACAATCCATTAAGCTGTACACCCAGAATGGGTAGAAGCATTTTATAAAGACTAATCAAAATATCTTCTGCTTGTGTTTATTTTTAACATTTTACAACACTTTCACATTTTGTGTGATCAGTGTGGACATTTAAAACAAAAGGTTGAGGGCCGGGCGTGGTGGCTCAAGCCTGTAATCCCAGCACTTTGGGAGGCCGAGACGGGCGGATCACGAGGTCAGGAGATCGAGACCATCCTGGCTAACACGGTGAAACCCCGTCTCTACTAACAATATAAAAAACTAGCCGGGCGAGGTGGCGGGCGCCTGTAGTCCCGGCTACTCGGGAGGCTGAGGCAGGAGAATGGCGGGAACCCGGGAGGCGGAGCTTGCAGTGAGCTGAGATCCGGCCACTGCACTCCAGCCTGGGCCACAGAGCGAGACTCCGTCTCGAAGAAAAAAAAAACAAAGGTTGAAAAGAAAATAAGCATTAAAATGAAATATCAGAAGATTCACTTCCATTATGATGGAATGAGGAGGTCAAGTCATATCCCCAGAAAGCAACTATAAAGCTGGACAAAATCCTTTCTGTGGTCTGAAAATAGATTAAAGGAATGTAACAAAGTGAGGAGCACCACACCCAAAATAAAACAATGACCAAAAACTTCCTAAATTTGTGAAAATCATTTTAGAGATCTAAGAAGCTCAAAGGACTCCAAGTAAAATAAACACAAAGAGATCCACACCTAGACACATCATATTTAAACTGTTGAAAGACAAAGAGAAAATCTTAAAAACAGCTACAGAAAAGTGACTCATACAGGAGAACAATTACATGATGAATGGCTGACTTCTCATCAGAAGCACTGAACCCTAGAAGGCAGGGTGCTGAGAGAATGTAAAAAACTGTCAATAAGAACATTCCCAGATGGGGGGAAAAAAAAAGTAGAATTTATTGGCAGCAGACTTACCTGACAAGAAAACTAAATGAAATCTTCTAGGCTGAAAGAAAGTGATATTAGAAAGTATCTTAAATCTATAGGAGATAATGAAATGTCTGGGAATGGTAAATGTGTGAGTAAATATAAAAAAACCTACATTCTTTCTCATTTCTTCTCCTAACATCAATAAAAGAATAAGATTATGTAAAACCACAATTATAACAATGCATTTTTGTACATTGTCATATATGAAAATAACAGCACAAGGGAAGTGAAATATATATTTAAGTAGAGTTTCTATATTTTACAGGAATTAAGTTAGTATTACTTTAAAGTAGATCATAAAGATATGTATTGTAATCTGGAGAGCAACTACTAAGAAAATAGCTCAAAAACATAATTTTAAAAATCAGCATTTCTTCTGCCACCTCTGGGCAAAAAAACCCAACAGAAATTAAAATGGTACATATTAATAAAAATACTTAACAGTTAAAGGCAGTGGAGGAAGAGCAGGAACAAAGGAGATATGAGACGTAGAAAAAAGAAAAATCAGACATGGATGGTTCTGAGCACATCAATAATTATTAAATGCATTAAGTGTGAATTGCCTAAGGTACAAATTTGCAAATTGCATAAAAGCAAGACCCAACTATATGCTGTCTATAAGAAACACACCTTAGAACCACAGACACAGGTTGAAAGTAAAAGGATGGGAAAAGATATACCATGAAAATAGTAACCGTAAGTCCTAGCCAGAGTAATGAGACAAGAGAAAGAAATAAAGGGCATCCAGACCAGTAAACAGGAAGTCAAACTGTTGCTATTTGCTGACAACATGATTGTATGTCTAGAAAACTCTAAAGATTTATCCAAAGAGCTCCTGGAACTGGTAAATGAATTCAGCAAAGTTTCAAGATACAAAATTAATGCACATAAATCAGTAGCCCTGCTGTATACCAACAGCAAGCAAGCTGAGAAATCAATAACTCAACGTTTTTTTACAATAGCTGCAAAAAAAAAACTTAGGAATATACCTAACTGAGGAGGTGACAGACCTCTACAAGGAGAACTACAAAACATTGCTGAAAGAAATAATTGATGACACAAACAAATGGAAACATATCTATGCTCATGGATGGATAGAATCAGTATTGTGAAAATGACCATACTGCCTAAAGCAGTCTACAAATTCAATGCAATCCCCATCAAAATACCACCATCGTTCTTCACAGAACTAGAAAAGACAGTCCTAAAATTCATGTGGAACCAAAAAAGAGCCCACATAGTCAAAGCAAGGTTAAACAAAAAGAACAAATCTGGGCCAGGCACAGTGGCTCATGCCTGTAATTCCAGCACTTTGGGAGGCCAAGGCAGGTGGATCACTTGAGGTCAGGAGTTTGAGACCAGCCTGGCCAACATGGTGAAACCCCCCTCTACTAAAAATAGAAAAAATTAGCTGGGCGTGATGGTGGGCACCTGTAATCCCAGCTACTCGGGTGGCTGAGGCAGGAGAATCTATTGAACCTGGGAGGCAGAGGTTGCAGTGAGCCGAGATTACACCGCTGTACTCCAGCCTGGGCAACAGAGTGAGACTTCGTCTCAAAAACAACAACAAAACCAAATCTGGATGCATTACATTACCCAACTTCAAAGTATATTAGAAGGCCAATAGTTACCAAAACAGCATGGTACTGGGACAAAAACAGGCATATAGACCAATGGAACAGAATAGAAAATGCAGAAATAAAGCCAAATACTTACAGTCAACTAATCTTCGACAAAGCAAACAAAAATGTGAAGTGGGGAAAGGACACCCTATTCAACAAATGTTGCTGGGATAATTGGCAAGCCACATGTAGGGGAATGACACGATCCTCATCTCTCACATTATACAAAAATCAAGACCTAAAACCATAAAACTTCTAGAAGATAACATTGGAAAAATCCTTCTAGACGTTGGCTTAGGCAAAGACTTCATGAGCAAGAATCCAAAAGCAAATGCAACAAAAACAAAGATAAATAGATGGGACTTAAGTAAAACAAAAATTTTCTGCACAGCAAAAGAAGTAATCAGCAGAGTAAACAGCCCACAGAATGGGAGAAAATCTTTGCAATCTATGCATCCTACGAAGGACTAATATCCAGAATCTACAAGGAACTCAAATCAGCAAGAAAAAAACAGTCCCATCAAAAAGTGGGCTAAGGACATGAATAAACAGTTCTCAAAAGAAGATACACAAATGGCAACAAACATAGGGAAGAAAAATGCTCAACATCACTGATTATCAGGGAAATGCAAATCAAAACCACAATGCAATACCACCTTATTCCTGCAAGAATGGCCATAATCAAAAAATCAAAGAAGAGGTTGGGTCGGTGGCTCACGCCTGTAAACCCAGCACTTTGGGAGGCTGAGCCAGGTGGATCACCTGAGGTCAGGCGTTCGAGACCAGCCTGGCCAACGTGGTGAAATGCTGTATCTACTAAAAATACAAAAGATAGCTGTGTATGGTGTCACGCTCCTGTAGTCCCAGCTACTCATGAGGCTGAGGCCAGAGAATTGCTTGAACCTGGGAGGCAGAGGTTGCAGTGAGACACGATCACGCCACTGCACTCCAGCCGTCTCAAAAAAAAAAAAAGATGTTGACGTGGATATGGCGAAAAGGGAACGCTTTTACAGTGTTGGTGGGAATATAAACTAGTACCACCGTTATAGGAAACTGTGTGGAGATTCCTTAAATAACTACAAGTAGATTTACCCAGAGGAAAAGAAGTCGTTATATGAAAAAGATACTTGCACATACATGTTTTAGCAGCACAATTCACATTTGCAAAAATATAGAACCAGCCCAAATGTCCATCAGTCAATGAGTGGATAAAGAAAATGTGGTATATGTATACTGTGGAATGCTACTCAGCCATAAGAAGGCACGAAATAATGGCATTTGCAGCAACCTGGATGGAATTGGAGACCATTATTCTAAGTTAAGTACCTCAGGAATGGAAAACCAAACATACCTTCTCACTCATAAGTGGGAGCTAAGCTGTGAGGACACAAAGGCATAGAATGATACAAAAGCATAAGGTCACGTAGGCATAAGGACACAACGGCATAAGAATGATAAGAATGGACTTTGGGGACTTGTGGGAAAGGGGGGTAAGGGATAAAAGACTACACCTTGGGTACAAGGTACACTGAGTGATGGGTGCACCAAAATCTCAGAAATCACCACTAAATAATTTACTCATGTAACGAGACACCATCTCTTCCTCCAAAACCTATTGAAAAATTTTAAAAAGTAAGCATAAGAGAACTGGAGTGGTATTTTAATGTCAGGCAAAAAAATAGGTTTTAAGGGTGGGCATGGTGGCTCAAGCCTGTAATCCCAGCACTTTGGGAAGCTGAGGTGGATGGATCGCCTGAGGTCAGGAGTTTGAGACCAGCCTGGCCAACGTGGTGAAACCCTGTCTCTACTAAAAATACAAAAAAAAAAAAAAAAAAAAAAAAAACAACAGATAGGTAGAACTTTGCTAAACATACATCCGATGAAGGAATTATATCCAGAATATATGAAGAACTCTAAAC
>NW_012115143.1:680764-683474 GCF_000951035.1 Colobus angolensis palliatus
AAAAAAAAAAAAAAAAAAATCCCCAAAATTAATTTCTAAAACAAAGTAACAAAATCCACATTGAATCAGGGTGGGGGTCAGAGTAGTTTCTTCTTGGGGGCTGGATGCCACTAAATAGAACTTATAGGGCAGAGTTTCTGCCCGGGCAAGGTGCTGTGACTGAGGTTAGCAAGAGGCCATCAGAGGCCACCCACATGCTGTGGCTCTCTGCTGGTAAGAGTCAGAGCCCCCTGGGAGGGAGTTGAGCATTTGCATGGTAAATTGTACTGAAATTCCTGTTGCCCCTGAAAGTTATGCTCAGTGAGCTTCATGGAAGTTTGATTAGTCTGTAAGTTCTGCTGGTGTTTTTGTTTTGTTTTGTTTTGTTTTTAAAGTGGTGATCCAGGGCCCTATTGATTTTATCTGTCATATTGAGAGCTCATCTGGTTTATATCACATTAGAATACAGATTTGTTGAGTGAACTGGATAAAAATCCAAAATGTCACCTTGGTTAGAGGAATGTCTAAGGGGAAAATAATACAAATCATTCCAAATGACAGGCTTTAAATGTGCTTTCTCCTCTAGGCAATCCTGGAGAACAACCTCCCTTCTGAAATGGTTAGCAAGATCAACCTTGTGGACCTAGCAGGCAGGTAATTAGGATTTCAAAGCTAAGAGGAATTACTCTTGTTCTTGCCTGTTTTACAGGGAATAAGCTCTTCCAATCTTTTTCACATTTCAGTCATCCTGAGAATATTACAAAAGAAGCTCTTCGAATGCTAGGTTAAGAAGTTATTTTCTGGGGGCTGAAAAGTTCCTGTACATGAGGGATTCTCAATCTTGGTTGCACATTAAATCAATCACCTGAGAACCTTTTCTTTTTTGAGACAGTCTTAATCTGTTGCCCAGGCTCCAGGCTGGAGTGCAGTGGTATGATCATGGCTCATTGTAACTGAACTACTGGGCTCAAGCGACCCTCCTGCCTCAGCCTCTGGAGTAGCTGGGACTACAGGCACATGACACCACATCTGGCTTTTCTTTTTTTTTTGTAGAAACAGCATCTCATTATGTTGCCCAGACTGGCCTTGTACTCCTGGCCTTGGGCGATTTATCTGCCTCAGTCTCCCAAAGTGCTGGGATTACAAGCTTGAGCCACTGCACCTGGCCACTTGAGGACCTTTTAAAACTCCCCATACCTATACCTCAGATCAGATACATCAGATTATTAGTGAGATTGGTGGGAGTGCAAGCATCAGGAGATTGTTAAATCTGCCCAGGTGATTCTAATATATAGGAAAGATTAAAAAACTGCTTTCAGTGAAGGTAACTGAATTAGTACACCTTTTCTCTGATTTACTATTGATTTTATTTTCTCTTTATTTCATATTGATTTCTATGCAGTTCTTTAAAAAAAAAAGTTTTAGGCCGAGCGCTGTGGCTCACGCCTGTAATCCCAGCATGTTGGGAGGCCGAGGCAGGTGGATCATGAGGTCAGGAGATCGAGACCATCCTGGCTAACACAGTGAAACCCCGTGTCTACTAAAAATACAAAAAAAAAATTAGCCGGGCGTGGTGGCGGGCACTTGTAGTCCCAGCTACTTGGAAGGCTGAGGTAGGAGAATCACTTGAATCCAGAAGGCCGAAGTTGCAGTGAGCTGAGATCGCACCATCGCACTCCAGCCTGGGCGACAAGAGTGAGATTCTGTCTTAAAAAAAAAAAATGGTTTTAAGACAAATACTAGAGACAGGAATATTTCATAATGACAAAGGGTCAGTCAGTACATTGAAGAAATATAACATTTATAAATGTATGCACTCTGAACAACCAAACCTCAAAATACGTGAAAAAACTGATGGAATTGAAAGATTAAAATAGTTCAACAATGGTTAGATATTTTAGTACCTAATTTCCAGTAGTAGGTAGATAACCAAACAGAAATCAGTGAGGAAATAGATTTGAGCAACATTATCAAACTATGTGACCTAACTGACATTTCAGAACACTTCATTCACCATCACAGAATACACATATTTTCAAGTGCACATGGAGCATTCTTTGAGATAAACCCTGTGCTTCCTAAAGCTAAAGTAACCAAGATAGTGTGGTGGTAAGTGTTAAGATAAATAGATTACGGGAACAGAATAGAGTCCAAAATAGACTCATACATATATAGGCAACTGATTTTTAATAAAGTTGCAAAGGCGATTCAGTGGAGAAACTATCTTTCAGCAAGTGATGGGAGACCAATTGGATGTCTATATGAAAAAAAACTTTATATTTTGCACTTTATCGAAAAGTTATTGAATCATAGATCTAAGTGGGAAACCTGAAACTATTAAACTTTAGAAGATAACTTAGGAGAACCTTTGTGATTTTTGATTAGGCAAAGGTTTTATAGATACGGCACTGAAAACACAAATTGAACAAAAATACAAATTGAAATTTGGAGTTAATCAAAATTTCAAACTTTTGCACTTTTATAATTTTTTTTTTGAGACAGGGTCACACTCTGTAACCCAGGCTAGAGTGCAGTGGCGCAATCGTGGCTCACTGCAGCCTCAACCTCCTGGACTCAAGCGATCCTCCCATCTCAGCTTCTGAAGTGGCTGGGACTTACACGTGTGTGTGTGTGTATACACTTACAGTGTACAAAATAACTTTTTAATTTTTTTTGTAGAGGCTGGATCTTGCTGTGTTGGCCAGGCTGGTCTTGAACTCCTGACCTCAAG
>NW_012115143.1:689105-696966 GCF_000951035.1 Colobus angolensis palliatus
GGAGCTTGCAGTGAGCCAAAATCGCGCCACTGCACTCCAGCCTGGGCGACAGAGCGAGACTCCGTCTCAAAAAAAAAAAAAGTTTTACTTGGTGGTGCACATCTATAGTCCCAGCTATTCAGGAAGCTGAGGTTGGGAGGTTCACTTGAGCCCAGGAGTTTGAGGCCAGCCTGGGCAACATAACAACATAGCTCAACCCCATCTCTAAAGAAAATAAGTTTTAAAAATCTTGAAAGGTTGAGAAGATGCTGCCTTGTAGGTATTAGAAGAGAGCATGAATTATAATTACATATGTATTTAGAAAGAGTTAGTCTTGAGGGGGATAATGTGATCACAAGAAAGTGTAAGATGAAATAAGGCAAATTTTCTTATTTTAAAACAGATAATTAATATGGTACAGTATTCCCTTAAGAGCGGAGTGCTGTTTGAAAGAAACTGTTAGCCAATTGGAAGTGTGAATTTTTAATATTTCCTTAATAATATTTCCTTAATACTTTAAAAAGAAATTCAAAACTGTTGTCAGCTAATGACACAAATCCCGTAAAGCTATAAATACATGAATTTAAAACAAAGAGAGAAGTGAATATACCAAAAAGTCATGCTAATATCATAATTGTAAATGAGCATTACATTTAGCGTAAAGTGTTCTGACAGTCAAAAACAGAAACCTAAAGAGTTACTCGATTTTGATTGCCTGAGAAGCAGAAAAAGTCCAGTTCATTACAAGATGGTAACATTTTTTTCTGGAACTGAATCCTGAAAGGAATTTATTATGTGAGTCTTTTACAGCATGATATACAGAATAATGGATAATATTTTTCAACAGTATTATAAAGACAATGTTTTTTTTGCTTTTGTTTTTGTTTCTCATTGACTGTGTTTTAGTGAAAGAGCAGACCCCAGTTACTGTAAGGACCGCATTACTGAAGGAGCCAATATCAACAAGTCCCTTGTGACTCTGGGAATTGTCATCTCCACCTTAGGTATTTTGCTGATAGATAATAGGACTGGGAGGGAGACTTTGGAAAGTAACTCATGTTTTCATGTTGTCACAATAGGGAAGACACAGGGTTCCTTTTGGTAAGGTTACCTTCTAGTTTGGGGCATGAAAAATTGATATTTGTCCTTGGTTTTAGAGTAGAATGCTATCTTACCACCATCAGTTCTAAAAGAGGGGAGTCTAGAAAAATTATGTGGCTCAAACATTTCGTATCCCAAGTCTGAAGTCTTTAGGAATCCCTAAAATACTCTATTCTATGCAGAAAGGGATTAGGAAATATGATAGTTAAGTCTGTGTTCTCCAAACATTGTTTTGTTTTAATATATTTGCTTCATAATTCCTTCTTTCTTCCATTTTCTTTTTTCATCTTTTAAGCCCAGAACTCCCAAGTTTTCAGCAGCTGCCAGAGCCTCAACAGCTCAGTCAGCAATGGTGGTGACAGTGGAATCCTTAGCTCTCCTTCTGGGACCACCAGTGGAGGGGCACCCTCCCGAAGGCAGTCTTATATCCCATACCGAGACTCTGTGTTGACCTGGCTGCTGAAGGACAGCCTTGGAGGCAACTCTAAAACCATCATGGTTGCCAGTGAGTGGGATGCCAGAGCTGGATCTGTGTTGGGACTGGTACTGTATCTCAGAGAAAGGGCCATGGCCACCCAGGTTTCTCATTTCATCGGGGGTCTTATACAGCATGGGCAGTAGTATCAAGGCAAGTGAATAAGGGCTGGGATGGATGGGCTGGCATGTTTTTAAACTTTCTTCTTCTACCTCAGCGGTGTCTCCTGCACACACTAGCTACAGTGAGACCATGAGCACACTGAGATACGCATCCAGTGCCAAAAACATTATCAACAAGCCACGAGTAAATGAGGTGAGACCTTTTCAGAAGTCCTGGTCTGATATAGTTTACACAAAGCTCTCCTTATTTTTCTTTCTCTCTTGTTGATTTCTTTCTCTTTGTACTCCCCTCAGCTTTCCAGACTTGTCCTACAAATGGTGAGGGAGTAGAATTCTTTCTTGTACTGTCATCTCCTTCTCTCTTATCTCTGTTGCCCTTCATTCAGTAACCTTTTATGAATAACTTATTTTAGATACTTCTCTAAGGCCATTCCTCTTAAGATTCCTTAGTTTACCATTACCGCTCTAAGAAAGGTCATTTATTTTTTATTTTATTATTTTATTTTTAGAGACAGGGTCTCACTCTGTCACCCAGGCTGGAGTGCAGTGGTGCAATAATGGCTCACTCTAAGTTCATTTAAAAATTTGTGTTTACTGCTTTTATTTTGAATTTATGTTGATTTATTCCTGTGTTTTTGTATTTGTTTGCCTGTTTTGAGAAGGGATCTTGCTCTGTTGTCCAGGCTGGAGTGCAGTGGCACTGTTGTGGCTCACTGCAGCTTCAACCTCCAGGGCTTAAGTGATCCTCCCACCTCAGCCTCCTGAGTAGCTGGGACCACAGGTGCATGCCACCACATTAGGCTAATTAAAAAAAAAAAAAAATTTGTAGAAACAAGGTCCCACAATATTGCCCAGGCTGGTCTCAAACTCCTGGACTCAAATGATCCTCCCACCTCAGCCTCCCAAAGTGCTGGGGTTACAGGTGTGGGCCAAGGTGCCCAGTCTTATGCCTGTGTTTTTTTATGCAAGTTGTCTGTGTTTTATTTTTCTCTTTGCAAATTGCAGTGACTTCTCTGTTTTGATATTAAAAGGAGAGTGTAGGAATTCACTGGTTTTTGTTTATCTTTTAATGTTTTTTCTCTGTTGTTTTTCTCCTCTGCCCACACAAAACTATTCATTGGTGTTTCAAAGCTAAATGAGAATTTTTCAAATGTTCCTTCACAATTTCAGTGAGAAGTTCCAGAGCAGGGATCATAGGTGGTGGCCAGACACACACTACATATATATATATGTATACACATATATACATACACATATATATATATGTATACACATATATACATACACATATATATACATATATGTATATACACACACACATATATAACCCATATGTAGACTGTTTTAAAAAGGCAATGTAATTAGGCAGTATTAGGCTTAGTCACAAGACAGGAAGGTTAGCACCTACTACCTATACATGCCCTAGCTTTTGTGTTACCTGCTTGACCTCTAGGGAAGTGATTCTCAAACTTTAGTGTGTATCAGAATCACCTGGAGGGTTTGTTCGAACACTGCTGGGCCCCAGTCCTTCAGAGTTTCTGCTTTAGTAGGTCTGGGGTGGGCCAAAGTGTACATTTCTAACAAGTTCTTAGGTGAAGTGGATGCTGCAGGTCCTGGGACCACAACTTAAGAATGACTGACCGCTGTAGAGCCTACTCCAAAGGAGTAATCTACCTTTTCCAAGCCAATTGCAAATAGCATTTCACAGCTGAGTGGGACGATAACAATCAGTGGTGATGGAGTTCTCTGTGTTTCAGGATGCAAACGTAAAGCTGATTAGAGAACTCAGAGAAGAGATTGAAAGACTGAAAGCCCTGCTGCTGAGCTTTGAACTGGTATGCAGACAGTCAGAACCTTCCCATACTTAAGTGAAATTCTCCTTCTGAGCCTCTCTTCTCCATAGAGTCTGGGCCCTGCTGCATTCCATGTTCTCAGTTGACTCTCATGAGGCAGAGACAGGAGCAAAGACAAAACAGAGATTTATCTGATTTCTTGGTGTAGCTTCAGGTGATGTGAGCATTTTTTTCACTTTATCATCCCTTGTCTTGTGCCTGAATGGTCTTTGCCCTGTGTGGGCAGGTACGGAGAATGGGGTCCTCTAGGAAAATTTATTTTTATTTTCCATCTTTGTACTAATATGAGCCCAAATACATAGGCTCCTGATTTATTTCTCATTTTAATGATAAAGTCTTTCCTTTATCTGCACCTCATCTTCCTTCACAAGGGTAAGGGTGGGACCTACCTGAAGTTCAGACCAGGAAAACATCAAAGCACATCTCTATCTTTGTGCAGAGAAACTTCGGTTCATTGAATGATGAAAAGGATGAAAACCTGAAGGAGCTGGTTCTCCAAAATGAATTGAAGGTGGGTGTGTTGGGTGGACTCAGTAGTGCTTTACATCACTCTGGGAGCTCCCTCCATTATTCCTGAGCTAGGTAGGGTTGCTCCCTTGGCAGGGCAGAGAAGAGCTGTCTAATTTGAAGACAATGTTTGTTTCCTTTAAGCCTTGACCAGGGGATGTGTTTGCCTAGGGGAGTGTTAATGGCTTTCTGACTTTCTGTATTGTTCTCTCAGGGATTCATAAGTCCTTTGGATAGTGAGAGTAGCCTGGGGGGAAAAGACTGTTTTCTTGTCTGTAAATCAGTCAACCAAGATGTATTCGTTGTTTGAGGACCAAATAGGTTCTCAGCATGTTGCTGCAAGAGGTACAGAGAGGTCCCTACCCTCAAATGGTTTGCAGTCTAGTTGGAAACACATTTAAAGAATAGTGTGTTTCAGGAACCATGTGATTTAGATGAAAAGAGTCTAGGGAAGAAAGAAATCATTATGGTTTGGGATTTTCAGAGCAGACATCATATGTTGGTGCTGGAAGGCAGAGAACTGACCTTGAACTAGCCCTGGAAGGTTTGCTAGGGTTGTTACATAGGGAGAAGGGGTAAGGCATTGGGTGAAGGAGGGATAACGTAAGCAAAGCCTTGAAACTGGGAGAAGGAAGGGGTGTGAGAGGCCACGTGGAAGCACACACTGTGAGGAAGACTAAGCTGGTTAGAATGGGTGTTCATGGTAGAGGGTAGTGCAGGTAAGGTTAGGGCAAGTTTAGAAGGTTTGAACTTGGTGTAAACAGGATTAATAGCTTCTTGAATCAGGTTGGTGACATAATAAAGGAGTATCTTTGGGAAATTAATATGATAGTTGTATGCATGGTGAATTGAAAGGTGGGAAGACTGGAAGCAGAGGACCAACCAGGAAAGAGACTACTGTAACCCAGTGAGGGCAGGGACAAGACATTTTGGAAAAGTAGAATAAATGGTGATTCCCAGAGACTTTTTTTAAAATTAATTTTTTTTTTTTTGAGAGGGAGTCTCACTGTGTCACCCAGGCTGGTGTACAGTGGCATGATCTCAGCTCCACCTTCCAGGTTCAAGTGATTGTCCTGCCTAAGCCTCCCAAGTAGCTACTACAGGCAGGCGTGCACCACCACACCCACGTAATTTTTTCTTTTTTTTTTTTTTTTTTTTTTTTGAGACGGAGTCTTGCTCTGTCGCCCAGGCTGGAGTGCAGTGGCCAGATCTCAGCTCACTGCAAGCTCCGTCTCCCGGGTTCACGCCATTCTCCTGCCTCAGCCTCCCGAGTAGCTGGGACTACAGGCGCCCGCCATCTCGCCCGGCTAGTTTTTTGTATTTTAGTAGAGACGGGGTTTCACCGTGTTAGCCAGGATGGTCTCGATCTCCTGACCTTGTGATCCGCCCGTCTCGGCCTCCCAAAGTGCTGGGATTACAGGCTTGAGCCACCGCGCCCGGCCAATTTTTGCATTTTTAGTAGAGACAGGGTTTCACTACATTGGCCAGGCTGGTCTCGAACTCCTGACCTCAGGTAATCCACCCACCTTGGCCTCCCAAAGTGCTGAGATTACAGGCATGAACCACTGCACCTGGCCCCCAGAAATATTTAAAAGGAAAAAATGGTGGGCAGTTGTTTTTGTTGACAGATTAGATTTATTTTTATTTTTTTATTTTTTATTTTATTTTTTTTGAGATGGAGTCTCACCTTGTCACCCAGGCTGGAGTGCAATGGTGCAATCTCAGCTCACTGCAACCTCCGCCTCCCAGGTTCAAGCAATTCTCCTGCTTCAGCCTCCCGAGTAGCTGGGATTACAGGCTCACACCACCACACCCAGCTAATTTTTGTATGTTTAGCAGAGGTGGGGTTTCACCATGTTGGACAGGCTGGTCTTGAACTCCTGACCTCATGATATGCCCACCTCAGCCTCCCAAAGTACTGGGATTACAGGCATGAGCCACCGCACCTGGCCTATTTTTTTATTATTTTGGGATGGAGTTTCACTCTTGTCATCCAGGCTGGAGTGCAGTGGTGTGATCTCGGCTCACTGTAACCTCTGCCTGCTGGATTCAAGCAGTTCTCCAGTCTCAGCCTCCTGAGTTGCTGGGATTACAGGTGCCCACTGCCATGCCAGGCTAATTTTTTGTATTTTTAGTAGAGACGGGTTTCACTGTGTTAGCCAGGATGGTCTCGATCTCCTGACCTCGTGATCCGCCTGCCTTGGCCTCCCAGCGTTCTGGGATTATAGGCGTGAGCCACCATGCCTAGCCAACCTGGCATAATTTTTTTTTTAAGTATTCCCTTTATGAGAGAAATACTTAGCTACATCTAATTTTTTTTTTTTTTCCTGAGCTTCCTCAGTTCTTCCATTCCCAGGATAAACTCATTGCTTAGGCATCAGTTTCCACTAAGAGAATAAAAAGGACCCTACATTTATCACTGTGCATGTCCCTAAGGTGGTCTTAGCTTAAGCATGGATATATTTAGTTTTAAAACTCTGTTCCTGGTACACATTAAGCACTCAGTATTTTACTGTTATTGTTTTTATTGTCTTATTACATGATCTTCCAGGCAATTTCCATATAGTCTTAGTTCCACCTGGGGAAATTCCTCGCAGTGCTTTGTGGTTCTGTGAGCCATGTGCAAGCTTATATGATAACTCAAAGTACTGTACTTTGGGAAAGAAGTGTTAGGTCATAAAAGGATTCCCAAGTATGGATCATATAAAAGTGGGGTGGGGAAAGGGAAATTATAAACACAGATGTCTGACATCCCAATTAATTTTTTAAAAATAACTTGAAAATAGCATGTTTTTTTCTAATTATAAAAACAGTACATGTTCATTGCAGAAAACTTTAAAAATAATGTTTATTGAGGGGTCTTCTGTTTATACAAGTAACACTTGCTTATTGAAGAAAACTTGGAAAACACAGCTTGCAGTTGGAGGAGGTAGGGGCTTCTGTGGGGCTTTGAATAGTATCTGTGAGGAGCATAATAAAGTAGTACCCCGGGGAAATAGGAATAGATGTAATGACTTCTGACCTTTAGTCTGTTCCCCATGCTGAGTGTCTCAGATCACCTCCTATACCTCTGCAGGTAGACCAGCTGACTAAAGACTGGACCCAGAAGTGGAATGATTGGCAGGCCCTCATGGAGCATTACAGTGTGGACATCAACAGGAGGGCTGGGGTGGTCATCGACTCCAGCCTGCCACACCTGATGGCCTTGGAGGATGATGTGCTCAGCACAGGCGTTGTGCTCTATCATCTCAAGGTGAGGAGGCTAGTATATCCTTTTCTTCCTAAGCCACTGGCCCCAGAGGTCAAGGAGGGAAAAGCTAGGAGTAGCAGCCATGTTTCTGTGAATTGAAATCAAGACAGATGCCACAGAGCTGCCTTCAGGTTTGTTCTCAGGAAACTGGTCTACCTGACAAATTGTGATCTATTTTGCCTTTGTATGTATAGAGCAGAAAACTGGAAATCAGAATAATTGTTTTTCAGCTGCAGCTACTGTTGTTCTTATGTAACTTACTTTTGTTCTTTTTGCCTTAATTTTCTCGTTTTAAAGTAAGAATGATGCTTATCATATTCCTTTTCTGGCTTACTGAAGCATAGGGGTACAGTCATGGAGAGTGAAACCCTAACCTCAATATACCATTAGTGCTCCTAAACTCTGCAAATACAGACTGCTCAAAGGTGGCTTTCAGGCTGGGTGTGGTGGCTCACACCTGTAATCCCAGCACTTTGGGAGGCCAGGGCGGGCGGATCACTTGAGGTCAGGAGTTCGAGACCAGCCTGGCCAACATGGCGAAACCCCACCTCTACTAAAAATACAAAAATTAGCC
>NW_012115143.1:700036-724627 GCF_000951035.1 Colobus angolensis palliatus
AAGCTGAGGCAGGAGAATCACTTGAACCTGGGAGGCGGAGCTTGCAGTGAGCCGAGATCATGCCACTGCACTCCAGCCTGGGTAACAGAGTGAGACTCCATCTCAAAATAATAATAATAATAATAATAATTACTGGTCAGGTGCGGTGGCTCACGCCTGTAACCCCAGCACTTTGGGAAGTCAAGGCTAGCAGATTGCCTGAGGTCAGGAGTTCAAGACCAGCCTGGCCAACATAGTGAAACCCTGTCTCTATTAAAAATACAAAAATTAGCCAGGCATGGTTGCAAGTGCCTGTAATCCCAGCTACTTGGGAGGGTGAGGCAAGGGAATTGCTTGAACCTGGGAGACGAAGGTTGCAGTGAGCTGAGATTGCACCACTGCACTCCAGCCTGGGCATCAAAGTGAGACTCTGTCTCAGAAAAACAATAAAAACTTATTCATTACTGGGGAGGTGTTATGGTGAAGTCAGAAAAGCCTGCAGGGGCTTAGAATCCAGAGAGACCTGAATTCTAGTCATAGCTCTCCTATTTGGTATGTGGGTTTCTTAGGCAGCTTATCCCCTGTGAGCTTCAGATTCCTCATCAAGAAAAAGAAGATGAGAATACCTACATTTTGAGTTGTTAAAGGATAAGGTAATATGATTTGTGTAAAGTACTCAATATAATGCCTAGGACGTATCAAATGGTTAGTCAATAAACGATAAAGATATGTCTAAAATTTAGCATCCTGGTTGCCATGTTGCTGCCTTTTCCTAACAGAGCTATGTGGGTCTTAAGCAAATTTGCCGTAATCCAAGGTCTAAAAGGCCTTGTCTTCAACTAATCCACTGATTCATTTATACTAACTCCAGTTTCCCCCTCCTCTCTTACACTCTCTTCCAGTTCTTTTTTATTCTAGAGATGCTTTTCTCGTATTTGTGCTTTTACCCTTCTTAGAATCTGGTGTCTGTTAAACTTCATCTGCGGACCAAGAAGGTAAAAATCCTGTGTTTCCATAAATCTTCACAAAATGCTTGTTTCATTGAGACTTACTGGATCAAACTTGGACCACACCAACCTTTGCCTCTTAGGGAAAAGCCATACTTTTGCATGTATTTTCTCAGACTAGAGAATTTTTCTGACCAATGGCTGTAACTATTCCCTAACCTTAGGCTGTGGGACAGAAAGGAGTTTGCCCACACTTGCTGGACTTTGCAAATAGCTTGGGCTGCTTTGTGGTATATTTTTTAGCTCTACCATCTCAGGGGCTTCCTGGGCTGTAGAGTGAGTGGGCAGAGGGTCAGAACAGCCTGGACCAAAGTTGAGAAGTGGTACAGACCAGGCTGGGATGGGATGAGAAGTGGTACAGATAAGGCTGGGAAGAGAGTGAGAATATTCTAATGTGGACTCTCCTGTAGGGCAAGGCTCTGTCCCTTTTAATTCTCATTAAAATGGCTTTTTTTTCCCCTTTAGGAAGGGACAACAAAAATTGGAAGGATTGACTCAGACCAGGAACAGGATATTGGTAAGTGACAGAGCATAGGAGTCCAGCGTTTTGGGGCAAGTGTTTGTGCCTGAAAGGTTTCTTCAGAGGACTCTGATGATGCTCTGAGAAGGGAATCATTGGCGTATTCAGGGCCTGCTTCTCTTTCCGCTGCTAGGTTTCAGGTCTGGGATGTGCTAGGGAGAGACCCACACGGTGGGAGGATTTCAGGTATGGGTGGTTTCAGGTCGGCTCTTCCTCTTTCATTATGGTATGAGGTCTTCCAGATGTTGGATTCTGATCTCACAGAAAGAAATGGAGAGGATGTTTCCCTGGATTGTCTTCCCACCCAAGTGACCACCACCTCTTTTGTAGTCCTGCAGGGTCAGTGGATCGAGAGAGACCACTGCACTATCACCAGTGCCTGTGGTGTAGTTGTTCTCCGGCCTGCCCGTGGGGCCCGCTGTACAGTCAATGGCCGGGAGGTCACTGCCTCCTGCCGTCTGACCCAAGGTAGGACTGTCTAAAGCCCTGTTTATCCCAAGATGAGTGATGGACCATTTCCAGTCTCATGGGCCCAGAGAGCTCAGTGAAGCAGGCTTTAAAAATGAATCACCCAGCCTCTGCACTCTGAAATCTGAAGATTTTCTAATACGATCCTATTCCCGTAAACAAGCCTTAATTCCAAAGTCTCGGAGTGAAGGATGACTCTGAAATTGGTACCTGTGTTCATTAGCTATGTCTCCCTAGGAAAGTCTCTGAGCCTCACTTTCATCATCTATAAAATGGGGATAATAATAGGATCAGTGTGAGGATCAAATGAACCTTATAGTTCTTAACAGTGTGCTTGGCACTCAGTAAACACTCATTATCGTTATTACTATAATTACCACTACTGTTATTAATCTATGCAAATTCTGTCTGTGCTTTGAGACTGAACTGAGATTCCTCCTCTTCCATCAAGTGACTGACTACTCCACCTGGAACTCAACTTCCTTTCCCTTGGAGTAGTAGAGTTCTTCCTCTCTGTCTTATTAATTCAAGATGTATGCTGTGAGATACAGAATTAATACATATCTTATCAGCTCAGCAAAATTATGTTATTGAGGGCATGCCTTTGTCTCATAGAACAGTACCCTACACATAGTATGTACTCCAAAACATGAGCTGCTGATTGAATTCTCACTTGTCTCTGTGCTGCAGGAGCTGTCATAACCCTGGGGAAGGCACAGAAGTTCCGATTCAACCACCCAGCAGAGGCTGCTGTCCTACGGCAGCGAAGGCAGGTTAGCAGGGCTGTGTTTTCTAGGTTATTGGCCTCCCTGTTTCCACTTTTTAGAGGAAACGCCAAGCTGGGAGGGGTGGAGGTGATGACAGCAGCCTCACTGTGCTTTCTTCCTTGTTCAAGGTTGGAGAGGCTGCTGCTGGTGGGGGCTCTTTGGAGTGGCTGGATTTGGATGGAGATCTCACTGCCTCCCGGCTAGGTCTCTTCCCTTTGCTTTGGAAGGAAGGGTAAGAAATAGCTGCTCATACTGATGTGGAACCTGCTGGGTTCACTTCTTAGTCCATTACAGCATGGATCAGGGTGGGAATGGGGGGTGATTAATGTAGCAGCCAAGGTCTGAATGAGCCCTTGTCTGAATCAACTTGGGCAAGTCATTTGATGATGCTGAACTAGCTGCTAAGTTTGTAGTTGGCAGGAAAGTGGTCTTGGCCCTTGTTCATTTCTTGTTTGGTGTTTTAACTTTTTTCATCACTGAAAGAGGTATTTTATTTGATGTTCCTATGGCCACCTTTTCTCTCTCCACAAAATTTAGCTGTGATGTGTTTGTGGACATCTTTGTTCTGAGCTTACCTTCCTATATACTCCTTTAAATTCTGGCCTACCTGTGTGTGAGCTCGTAGTATATGTCACATAGTATATGAGAACGCATAGCTTCCAGAACATATGGCTTTCTCTGAGTTTTTAAAGATAGTATGTGACTGAGAATCTTTTCTTTCTCATAACCAAGAATCCAGAACTGTGCATAAGAGAGGCAGAAACTATAGGAACAATATGAAAATATCTTTGGGTTCTACCCTCTCATACCCACTTTGCCTGCATTGTAACTATGAGACACTGAGTCAGAGTTTTATATGTGATTGATGGCAACTACTTGTTTACTTCATCCATTTCTACATAAAACACCCTTCCCAGATCTAGAAGCCTTGCAGATTTGGTACTGGGAGTCCTTCTATTCCTATACATCAAAGTGACCTCTGCCTTAGAGATTTCCTTTAGAAAATTTCAGCAGGGGACTTGGTGGCTGTGACATCACTGGTGCTGGGAGGCTGCCAAGCACCTTGAGCACAGGGTCTCAGTAGAGTTACGGTGGCCCATAGTTTCTTCAGAAGGATCCAGCAGTTCTTTCCTCAGACCAGCAGCATTTGATGGCAGATGAAGACAATCTTATGTCTAACCTTGGCAGTGAGGAGTGTTGGATACAGGAGAAGAAGTGCTCTGATTCAGGGCCGGGCGCGATGGCTCATGCTTGTAATCCCAGCACTTTGAGAGGCTGAGGTGGGCGGATCACAGGGTTAGGAGATCAAGACCATCCTGGCTAACATGGTGAAACCCTGTCTCTACTAAAAATATATAAAAAAAAAAATTAGCCTGGCATGGTAGCACGCACCTGTAGTCCTAGCCATTTGGGAGGCTAAGGCAGGAGAATTGCTTGAACCCGGGAGGCGGAGGTTGTACTGAGCCGAGATTATACCACTGCACTCCATCCTGGGCGACAGAGCAAGACTCCATCTCAAGAAAAGAAAAGCAATGTTCTGCTTCAGGAAACATGAACAGCAGGCAAGTCCTCATAGGAGAGCTGCTCAGTGAAGGATGCTACAACAGAAATTTGATGAAGGATGATCCTAATGTTGAATAACCGAGAGCTCTATGGGATGGAGAATAAGGTAGAAGAAGTGACACAAAGTGGATTCAGGGCTTAGGCTGGAGCTTTTGTTTTGTCAGAGCGACTTTCCTTCTTTGTAGTGAAGTCATGAAAGCAGCTCCTATTTTAGGTGAAGTTTGTGTTGGGAAGACTCATTGAGGATCCTTTTCATCCTATATAGTTCCCAGGACACTAACTATTGAAAAGAATCAGGCTGATGTCATAAGCCTGTGGTGACATAAAAAAAAAATCTTTGAGTACGATATGAAATTTCAACCCTTCCTATAAACAAGAAGTGAGGTCCCAGGTTATCTGCTTCAGGTATGGTGCACATATTAAATCACACTGGTGTTAGCCACACAGTCTTTCGCTTGCTGGGCATCCCCGGCCTAGAGGACCAGCACATGTGGATTTCCATCCCCTTCTTCCTTTCCTATGTCACCGCCCTTCTTGGGAACAGCCTGCTGTTTTTCCCAGAGTTCAGAGGTTTACAGAAAATATCACTGCAACTTAAATAGCTGAGAATGGAAGAGATGCATTGCAGCAGACAAAATTGGTTCACATCCTAGCTGTAGCACGAAAAGATATGTGACCTTAGGCAAGTCAATGAACCTCTGAGCCTGTTTCCCTACCTCTAAAGAGGCAATACTGCCATCTGTTTTCCAGGGATTCTTGTGATAAAGATCGAAAGAGTGAGTATATATGCATGGTGTGGACACATCCCACAACCCCTATTGCTGCCAGCAAGGCTGCCTCCCTTTCTCTTTCCTGTCCTCCTGTCTCAACCCAGCTCACCTGTCCACCCCAGAGTACATCATGGTGTTGTGCTCTTCTCTTGCCTTTTAAAAGTCTTCTCTGCCTCTCTAGCCCCACAGACGCTGACATGACCTTTCAGACACACAAGCGTGTGTCCTTTCATTCAGAGAAGACAGGAATTTCAGAATCACGCCCTTTCCCGCACACTGCCTCCACTCTTGAGCCACCAGCTCTAGGAGCCCTGGGCTGGTCCTGCCCAGCTACTGTAGCCAGCATCTGTACCAATCCCTGGTGGAGGTGGTGTGGTGTGGTGCTTAAGTCTGTGATTGGGCAAAGGGACCCAGGAGAGGAACCTGCACGACTAGAGAAAAACATAAATTGTCAGCTGGGCTCCCAGTCTGGATTTGTGGTTGTGTATCTACGAGTCTTTCCCTCTGCTCTTGGATGGGGTTGGCTCCAAAGCCTCCCTTTATCCCAGGCTTCCTTTCCCTCGTTTATCTCTGGAGCAGCATTCATGAGGAGCCTGCAAAGCTGGAGCTGGCTCCAGAGTCAGGGGAAATCGACCAGTCTGCCTTCCTTTTCTCCTTGCAGCAGTAATCTAGACCAGAGAGGAATTTGTCTTTGAATACCGTTGCCTGTGTTCTTGGTATTTTCCCATTTGGAATTTTAGGGGGTTAACCTTAAGTGCCTAGAGCCTGGGAGACACTGTTGCTGCTGCTGCTGCTGCCACCACTGCTGCCACTGTGGCTTTAGTAAGTAGATGCTGCTGCAATCTGCTGCAGAAGCTGCCAGACCCGGAGACTGGGGGAGGGCTGTGAGAGAAGAAGCAGGAGGGTGCAGTGGAGTCCTCACAAGCAGGTGACTAGGCAGTAGCCGGGGGATACTGGAGCCACCAGAGATGAAGGGCAGTCACCTGATAAAGACAGAGGTCCCTTGGCTGGCAGGTAAATGAAGACTTGCCCCTTGTAATCTACCCAGACATGTAGCATACGGTTGCTATTTTCTTTTTCACCTGCTTTCTGGGAACTTGACAAAATGTGCTTAGCAGAGGGGCCGTTCTGTCTGATCGTGTGGCCTCCTGGGTGAACGCGCTGCTTCTATAGAGATCACAGCAGACAGCCTCTCCTTACAGGTCCTATTGCTCTGCAGGAAACAGTATCATAGCTGCCACTTTCTTAGGTGAAGGGTAGGGAGCGCCTGTTCTAGGGAGAAGCAAATTGTAAATCTGAAGGTTGAGGAGAAAGCCAGGCAAGGAAGCTGAGTAATCTCGGAGTTCAGATAAAGATCCTGTCTCAGCCTCCTGCATCTGGTGGTCTGTGGGTCTTAGCTGGGTTTGTCTAGGACCCTTTGATGGGCTCATGTTTGTAATTCAGTCATTTCTTTAGTCAGACAGAATTTGGAGCAGTAATACAAGCATGGTACATAGAGATGTATGTTTCCTGTTAACTGCTTTTTCTATTTGTTTGGCATTAACAGGTTTCTATTCCAGTTGCTATCCTGAGCCTCCGCGTAACAGAGTACCCTTCCTCTTTCTGTGTGCTCCACTGTGTATATTTGGCCTTTTGCCCACAGCAATCAGTGCTAGTCTTCTGAGCACACTCACTCAAGTGTCTGGACATGTTCTAGTCGTTGGACCTGTTGCAGATTGAATGACCTCATAGCCTCCTTCCCTGGGAAGAAACTGTGGTTGTGTCAGCTCCCACTCCCATTCCCCCGGGCTATTCCACCTATCACTCTTCACCCGTCCATCTTTCACTGTCCTCCAAAGGCTGCATTATGAAATCCTAATTTCTTCCAAGGCAAGGGCAGCAAACTTTTTCTGTAAAAGGCCAGATAGTATTTTAGGCTTTGTGGGCCATATGGTCTGTGCTGCAACTACTCAGTTTTGTCAAGGTGGTGCAAAAGCAGCCCTAGACAGTACGTAAGTAAATGGGTGTGGTTGTGTTCTAATAAAACTTTATTAATAAAAACAGGCAGCAGACCAAATTTGGACTCACGGGCTTTCATTCGTGGACCTCTTCTGTGATACCCATGTGATTTCATTCTGCTGTACGAAGTGGTAGATCTCCTAAAAAGTGGTTCCCTTACAGCATACTGGTCATACTGCCTGAGATATGGTTCCAGCATCAAACCAATAAGCTTCTCCAAGCTTCCAAGTCATGACATCCTGGGATTGTAGGGAAGGCTGGATAAAGCAGGCTTGATTCTAACTTTTTTGTCAGCCTCTGGCAGAATCTGACTCTTCCCAGCCATTCCCATTCTGTGCCCATCCTGGGGTATCCATACAGTTAGCTCCTTTAAATACCTAAATAACAGGGATGAAGATACCCTGCAGAAAAAGCATATGAGGTCCTTGCATGACCCCAGGGAAAGGTCGGCAGGTGAGTAGAAGCTGTCAGTTTTCAGAGTAAGCCTCTGAATCATCTGTGGTCATATAGGAACCTGGTGGCAGAGTAAGGCATGACTAAAATCTAGAATTTTTTAGGCTGGGCATGGTGCATAGTGGCTCATGCCTGTAGTCCCAGCACTTTGGGAAGCTGAGATGGGGAGATCACTTGAGGTGAGGCGTTTGAGACCAGCCTGGCCAACATGGTAAAACCCTGTCTCTACTAAAAATACAAAAATTAGCCGTGTGTAGTGGCACATGTCTGTAATCCCAGCTACTTGGGAGGCTGAGGCAGGAGAATCGCTTGAACCCAGGAAGCGGAGGTTTTAGTCAGCCAAGATCTTGCCACTGCACTCCAGTCTGGGCGACAGAGTGAGACTTTGTCTCAAAAAACAAAAAAAATCTAAAATTTTTTAAAGCTGTTTATTATGGAAGACGTCAAATACAACACAAATTATCAACTCATGGCTAATCCTAGTTCTTTTATATCCACACTCACTCTCCCTCATTCCCTTATTCCCTCTCAGTGGATCTAGACAAATTCTTGACATATTTCACCAGTAAATGCTTCAGTATATATCTCTGAAAGGTGTGGTAGAGTCTAAAACTCTTGAATCCTATTCCAGGGCTTATTCACCGAAAACAGCTCTCAAGTGGAGACCAGCTGTGTTTTGGGTCACACACATAGGCATGGTGTGTGTGTAAATTATCAGCTGGCTTTTGCTACCAGATCACAGAGGATTTCTGTTTCAGGGAATGGAGATGCAGTAACAATCTTTGAATATGTAGGAGAGAGTGTTTCTGGAGCTTCTGCTTTACTGAGTGTTTCCAACATATTTTTAGCAGACACCTTTTGATTCTTTTTAAAGGACCAAACTTCTGAATTTAGCGAAAATGCTTTTGTGTCTTTTTAAAAAGAACAACTTTCCTGGTGATTTTCCTTATCTACAAGGGATCTGTGTTTCTGCTAAACCCACAACTCTAAGAATACGTCAGTTAAATGACCATTCTCCCCTCCTGCACTGTGACATCATGACCTGCCTGTGACACCATGCCTGTTTGTCCAAGGTTGCCAGAAGTCCAAAGCACTCTCTACCCTGTTGATTGCAGGGGCTCTCTTGGAAGGCCTTATACCGCTGTCAGTTTGTCCTGAGCTTGGTTTGCATTTCCCGTTGGGTAACCTCAGCTGCTTCTGTGACAGGAGAGCGCTTGAAGAGCAATGTGATGAGGACTGTCAGCCACCGAGGGATGGAGAGACATCCCACGGGGCCCAGATTCAGCAGCAGCAGAGCTACGTGGAGGATTTGAGGCATCAAATCCTAGCAGAAGAGACTCAAGCTGAGAAGGAACTGGAATTTGACCAAACTTGGATTAGCCAGCAGATTAAAGAAAGTAGGTGTCCACCACTTAATGTGTTTGCCTGACCTCCTTATTCTTTCATTTTCATGCTTCCTCGGCTTCCTATATTCTCTTTGGTTTTCTTTGTGATATGATGGAATCTTTGGTATTAGATGTTCTCTTTTCTTTTAGACACCAGAGGTTCTTATAAGAAGAGGTCTGGAAGCAATAATAAGGAAGCTAATTTCCTTATTGTCCTCAGAATTATGGACCTCCTACTTACCACTCCTCATTTGCTTATGTGTCCATACACTACTGCCTGCCCTAACATGTGCCCACTGTTGTGCTGACGCTTGAGGGTTTTCACTCCCTTACGCTGTGGTAAGGGAGCCCTGTAGCCTGCAGCCCTCATCCTGCCACATCACTTTGGCCAGCTCTTTCACTCTGCACAGGTCCAGCCATGGCTGGAGGTGTCTGAGTCCAGGCAGCCACAAGCAGGAAAGGAGATGCTGAACTTCTCTCTGGGTGTTTTTGGTTCCCAGACCAGCAGTGTCGGCTCAGAGAAGAGACCTGGCTGGCCAGCTTGCGACAGCAGCAGCAAGAAGACCATGTAGCAGAGAAAGAACTTGAGGCATCTGTGGCACTTGATGCGTGGCTTCAGACAGATGCTGAGATTCAGCCATCCCCATTTGTCCAAAGTCAGAAAAGGGTGGTGCAACTGCAGCTCCTGCGGAGACACACTCTTCGGGCAGCAGAGCAGGATGTCCGGCGGAAAAAGGTCTCATTCCAGCTAGAGAGAATCATCAAAAAGCAGAGGCTGCTGGAGGCCCAGAAGAGACTGGAGCAGCTCACGACATTGTGCTGGCTCCAGGATGACAGCACCCAGGAGCCTCCATACCAGGTCCCCAGCCCTGGTGCCACAGTCCCACGGCCTCAGTGTAGAAGCAAATTGACGAGTTGCAGTTCTTTGAGCCCCAAAAGGCTCTGCAGCAAGGACGTGCCCCAGCTACCCAGGTAGAGCCAGTAGTTATCACCTGGAAGCACTTGGTTAAAGTTTACAACTTTGTTGCCCAGGTAGTGTTCTGTTTTTCCCCATGCCTCGTTTCCTCAGTCTGTGAAATGGAAGGATGTGTATAGTCCTCTCTTCCTCATGGCTTTTTCTGTCTTCTGGCTACTCTTCTTCCTTCTGTGTATATCGTTTTAGATTCAGGCCATTCCCATCTTCCTTACCCTCTGAGTGGCAATTCTTGCTTCTTTGGTAATATCTTAGGAGTAAGGATCTTGGCCTCATTTTTCATCTGTTCCTTAGACCTGGACTATCCATATATGTTTCTTTGTAAGTCACACCTCAGTCTTGTCATGCCTGTAACCAGACTTCTTGAGTCCTACACCACCTCCCTCCCCGACCCACCACATCAAGTGAGCTTTCTGACCCCACCTCCCACCTGGTGAGTAAGCTCTCTTTTTGACTCCCAGGTTCAAGTTGGGACCTTCCTTCTTTTCTCCATTACCCCTTATATGCCATCAAGGCTGGGCTGTATTATCTCCCAGACTTGTTGGAGCAAGGGTTTGTGTCTTATACCTCTTTATATCCTCAGGACCTAGCACAAGTTCTCGTCCATAGGAGGTTCACAATTAACGTCTGTTGGTGTTATGTTTGCTCACCTCTCTGGTCTTCAAAGTACTCTGTGGGCTTTTTAAAAAAAACTTTAATATGAAAAAAATTTAAACATATGCCAAGTTGGAAGAATTGGAAGAACAGTATATGTATCACTGATATTATTCAGCGATTATTAGGCTTTACACACTTGCCTACCTTCCCATTTTCTGAAGTTTTTTAAAGCAACTTCTAGACACCTTGTCCCTTTAGTTCTGCATTTCTAAGTATACACTTCTAAAAAAAAAAAATGGACTTTTCTTGTAACCACAGTGTTATTGTGACAGCTACCAAAATTAAGATTATTTGATGTATTCTAAAACCTAGGCCATGTTCAAATTTCTCTGCTTGCCTAAAAGTGTTTACAGTTTTCTTTTTTCTCTCTCTTTTTTCTCTAACATGGTTCAGCATTAAAACGGTTGGTTTTTCAAATCAAGATCCAAGCAGGATTTACATGCTGCATTTGTTTGTTGTTTTTCAGGTTTCTTTTAACCGTTCTTCTTGTTTTATTTGTAATCATTATTTTTACTACTTCATATTATTGATAATTACAGTTCTGTAGAATGTGTATCACTCTATAGATTTATCTTTTGGTTCCTCATAATACCATTTAAATTGTTGCTCTATTCCTCATATTGCCTATTAATAGGAAACTTTCCCTAAAAGTGTGATTAGCTTCGGTTCAGTTATTTTTTTTATTTTATTTTATTTTTTGAGACGGAGTCTTGCTCTGTCACCCAGGCTGGAGTGCAGTGGCGCAATCTTGGCTCACTGCAAGCTCCACCTCCCAGGTTCACGCCATTCTCCTGCCTCAGCCTCCCGAGTAGCTGGGACTACAGGTGCCTGCCACCACACCCGGCTAATTTTTTTTTTTTCTTTTGTAGTAGAGACGGGGTTTGACTGTGTTAGCCAGGATGGTCTCGATCTCCTGACCTCGTGATCCGCCCATCTCGGCCTCCCAAAGTGCTGGGATTACAGGTGTGAGTCACCGCGCCTAGCCACTTCAGTTCAGTTTTTTAATAAGATGAAGAAATTGAGGAACAGAGTGGGCCTGGAGCTTCTTGGAGAGCTAGGACTAGTGTCCACAATTTCCTTTAATACCTAGAAAGCTTTTGTCTGGCTCTGAAGTCAACAGGAGACAGTGACATTGGCCTTGTTTTTAACCTCCTTCTGTTCACAGGAAGTAGTACCTCTCGCGTCTTCTGAGATAGCTTTCCTTGTCTTCACAGCATTTTCCTAAGTTGGGATCCCTCTACCACATTACCACCTATGCCTGACCCTACTCACCAAACATCAGAGAAAACATCATCAGAAGAGTGTTTGTCACAGGCTGCTTCCTACCCTCCAAGGACAGGGTGTCTCCACAAGAACGGCCTGCATTCCTCAGGCCATGGGCAGCCCTGTACAGCCAGAGCAGCCTTGTCCAGGAAGGGAGCCTCAGCTCCAGACACTTGGCTCACCGTGAGTCCCAACTCTGTTGGCATCCAGGAAATGGAGAGGGTGGGTAAGCAGCCCCATCAGATGGTGATCCAGGGCTTAGCATCTCTGAGGAAATCAGCTAACAAGCTAAAGCCAAGGCATGAGCCAAAGATCCTCACCTCTACTACCCAGACCAGAGGGGCGAAAGGACTAGCAGACCCTAGCCACACACAAGCTGGGTGGCGAAAAGAAGGGAACCTTGGGACCCACATGGCTGCTAAGGGAACCAGTTGCAATTCCCCATATCCTCATGGATCCAGGCAGACTGCTGGGCATGGAAAGGCAGTCAAGACTTTTTGGACAGAATACAAACCACCTTCTCCAAGCAGGGCATCAAAAAGGCATCAGAGGGTTCTGGCAGCTAGGGTCAGAAATATTACCAAAAAGTCCTCTCACTTGCCTCTTGACAGTCCTTTGAAGAGACAACAAAATACGAGGGACCTAGACACCATGGCCCCACTCACAGATTTTAGTCCAGTAGTGGATCATTCAAGAGAAGACAGTGATTTTTCTGACTCAGATAGCAACTACTCAGTGGATTCTCTCTCGTGTGTCTATGCCAAAGCCCTGATAGAGCCACTAAAGCCAGAGGACCCTCAGGAGAGGAAGTGGGATTTCCCGGAGCCAGAGAACTCTGAAAGTGACGACAGCCAAATATCTGAGGACTCACTGGCTGAGAAGAGGTACCAGAGCCCACAAAACAGGCTAGGGGGAAATCATCCCACCAACAACCATGGCCACCCCAGGACCAGAACTAGAGCTTCTGTGAGGGGCTTCACTGTACCCTCAGACAGTGACCTACTTGCTCAAACTCACAGGAGCTTCTCCTTGGATAGCCTGATTGATGCTGAGGAAGAACTAGTGGAAGGTCAGCAAGAGGAACCTTTCCCTGGTTCAGCTGATGAGATACCCACAGAGACTTTTTGGCACCTGGAGGACTCCAGTCTGCCTGTAATGGACCAAGAGGCAATATGCAGGCTTGGTCCCATCAACTACAAAACAGCAGCTAGGCTGGATGCCGTCCTGCCAATGAGCAGTTCGTTTTACCTTGATCCTCAGTTCCAACCCCGTTGTGAGCTCCAACCCCATTGTGAGCAGGCGGAGTCGCAGGGAGAGCCAAGCTACTCTGAACAGGCCAACTCTCTCCAAGGCATGCAGCTTTCAAGAGAGAGCCCGCTGATGTCCATGGATTCCTGGTTTTCCTGTGACTCTAAGATTAACCCCAGCAGCCCCCCAGGAATAGTGGGTTCTTTATGTCCAAGTCCTGATGTGCAGGAATTTCACCCCTGTAAGGAGGAGAGACCTGGATATTGGCTAAATACTGAGGAACTAAAGCCATCAGATGCAGAAACGGTTCTGCCATATAGCTCCAAACTGCACCAAGGCAGTACTGAGCTCCTCTGCATTGCAAGAGATGAGCACACAGCCTCTGCTTCTGATACGTCCAGACTGTCTCTCTGGGGAATTCAAAAGCTTAGTCAACCAGGAGCTGATGGCACTTTTCAGGGCAGATGCATCCGTGACACGACCCAGCAGGGCAGCTCTGAAGCATCCCACAATTCTAGTGTATCAAACGTGCTGTCTGCCTCTGCCACCACATTGACTCATGTAGGCGGCACCCACGAAAGGGACTGGTCTGCCCTTCAGCAAAAGTACCTCCTTGAACTCTCTTGCCCTGTTTTGGAGGCCATAGGAGCGCCCAGGCCAGCTTTCCCCTACCTTGAGGAAGACTCTGGTTCCCTGTCCCAAGCTTCTGGCAAAGGAGGAGATACTCCATTGCCAGTTGGCCCTAAGGTATCTAGCAATCTGAATCTCAACAACTTTCCAATCCATCAGTCCAGAATCAGGCGTTTGAGGGCAGAGAAAGAACAGGACAGTTTAAATGCCAAATTAGAAGGTGTTTCAGATTTCTTGAGCACTAGTGAGAAAGAGGTGAGTTATGATGAAACTTATTCAGCAGACTTAGAATCATTGGCTGCTTCTCGATCTACAAATGCACAGGTCTTTGCAGTAGGGAACACAATACCAGATTCCATGACAGAAGCGTGTGAAGTCAAGCAGAACAACTTGGAAGAATGCCTTCAGAGTTGCAGGAAACCTGGACTGATGACTTCCTCTGATGAGTATTTTTTCCAGAAGAACGCTTGTCACAGTAATGTCACTACAGCCACCAAAGCAGACCATTGGCCCCAAGGCTGGGCTCCTCTCAGGAAAAATAGTGCAGTCCAGCCAGGGCAATTAAATCCTGAGAGCCACTATCCACTAGAGGAAGAGAAGACAGATTGCCAGGAGAGCTCTAAGGAAGCAGTTAGAAGACACATAAATATCTCCTTTGCCTTTCCTTCAGGTCCAGAGCTATACCTTCACTCTGCTCCCTGGAATCCATTGTCGTCTTCCCTGCAGCCCCCACTCTTGGAAACATTCTATGTGACCAAAAGCAGGGATGCCCTGACAGAAACTGCCTTAGAGATTCCAGCTTGCAGAGAAGTAAGGGTACCTTCCCCACCCCCCAGGGAAGCCTGGGGCTTTGGTCACAACCGCCAAGCTCTCCAAGATGCTTATTTGAAGAATAATTTGCCAGTGCTGTTACAAAACCAGAATTCTAAGGTTGCCTCATCTCAGCAGGTCACAGCTGAGATACCAGTAGATCCGAATACCAGGGAAGTCATCAGAGAATCAGGTAAATGCCCTGGAAATATTACAGAAGAAAGCTATGATTCAGTTTATTCTTCTGTTACTCAGAACAGACATTTTCTCCCCTCTACCAGCACAAAAGTATGTGAATTTGAAAATCAAGTTGGAATTTTAAATAAAAAACACAGTTTTCCAGCACTCGAAGGAGGAGAGGTCAGTGCTCAGTCCTGTTGCAGTGTTTCCTCAGACAGCACTGAGTCTGGGAAGCCTCTCCTCCTCTTTCTTGAATCTGAGGCATGTGAGGAAGAAGAGCTGGATCAGAATACAGTTCTGAGGCAGACCATCAGTGTAGACCTTGAGAAAGACTTGCCATGGGAAAGTGCTGTTTCTTTGAAGTCCAGATCAGTACATCATAGAGTAAGCAGCCCAGTGATGGTGGCCCAGGATGAGAGTCCAACCCCTAAGTGGGAAGGGAAAAATGAAACTAGGCTTCTTGAAAAAGCTCTTCATCCCAAAGATAGCTCAGAAGAGTTTAAGCTTCCAGGCACAAAGCCTGCATATGAGAGGTTCCAGTTAGTTACATGCCCTCAGGAAAGAAACCCCGGTGAATGCAAGGGTCCTGGAAAGTCACAAGAAATGTTAAATCCCAACGGAGAACCTTCTGGAAAGAAACAGAATAAAAGAGTTAATAATACTGATGAAATGGCTAGGCTAATTAGGAGTGTAATGCAGCTGGAAAATGGCATCTTAGAAATTGAATCTAAGCAGAATAAGCAGGTTCATGCTTCCCACACACCAGGTGTCGATAAGGAGTCAGTGTTCCAGGACCAAAAGGAGCAGGAGAAGACTGACCATGCCCTTAAGCCAGACAGCTCTGGAAACCTTTTGACCGCTAAGGATCAGCCATCTTCTCCAAGACAGACAGATGCTACTGTCTTTAGGGATAGTGAAGCTGGAGAGATGGAGGTTAACAGCACTGGGAACCATCCCCAGGTCCAAAAAATCACCCTGAACCCCTTCAGGTCAAGGGAAGGTGTACAAGAGAGTGGACCTGTGAGAGAGCACACCCACCCAGCTGGATCAGACAGACCTGCCAGGGATATTTTTGATTCTTCAGGGAAACACACAACTTACATAGAGTTCACCAACACTTCTCTTCGCCCACAGAGAATGAAAGCCTTGACTAGAGCTCTGCCATTGCAGCCCAGGCTAGAGAGGTCTTCTGAGAATAATGGCCAGTTGGTAAAAGCATCAGCAAGTCTCAAAGGACAGCTTTGGGGCTTAGGAAGTCTTGAGGAATTGGAGACTGTGAAAGGTTTTCAGGAAAGCCAAGTTGCTGAACACATAAGTAGTTCCAAGCAAGAGGAGTCAAAAGCTCAAGGTAAAGTTGAAGAAATGCCTATGCAAAGGGGAGGCAGCATACAGGAAGAAAATAAAGTGACCCAGAAACTTCCTAGTCTCAGCCAGCTTTGTAGGGACGCATTTTTCAGCCAGGAAACTGTCAGCCCGTTACTAAGCTGGACTGAATTCTCTACCGCTCCTCCTCACCAAGACCTGAGTAATACCTTGCCCTTGAATTCTCCAAGGCGGCCAAGAAGCTGTCTTCATGTACCTGGTGTTCTAGGCATCTCTTCACTTGACTGTGTGCTGGATCTCACAATGTTGAAAATTCATAACAGTCCCTTGGTAACTGGAGTAGATCATCAGGACCAGAGTACAGAGACCAGAGGCCACAGCCCTGAAGGAAATGTTAGAGGGGGTTCCTCTGAGGCACACACTGCCTGGTGTGGGTCCGTGCGATCCATGGCCATGGGATCTCACAGTCAATCTGGTGTACTAGAGAGCATTTCTCTGGGGACAGAGGACAGGATCTCAGCAAGCACCAGCCCCCAAGACCATGGAGAGGACCTCAGAATCACCTTGCTGGGTTTCAGTACCAGCGAAGATTTTGCTTCTGAAGCCGAGGTGCCTATGCAGAAAGAAATAGGAGTCAGTTCACTGAACAAGGTCTCTAGCCAGCCTGAAAAGAGGGTCAGCTTCTGCTTGGAAGAGGATAATGACCAAGCCAGCAAGCCAAAGCAGAAGGCAGAGAAGGAGACTGAGGGCCTCGGACTGACCAGCGGTGTTTCCTTAGCACCTGTTTCCCTGCCGAGGGCGCCCAGTCCGGAGCCTAGGCTGTTGGAGCCCTCTGACTATGCATCCATGTGCCTGGCCATCTTGGAGGAGATCAGACAGGCAAAGGCCCAGAGAAAGCAGCTTAATGACTTTGTGGCCAGGGGCACAGTCCTTTCTTACTGTGAAACTTTGCTAGAACCTGAATGTTCTTCAGGGGTTGCTGGCAGGCCTCAGTGTAAACAAATAGACCTGTCATCATCAGACCAGACCAGGAATGAGGGTGAAGCACCGGGATTTCGTGTGACATCTCTATCTGCTGAAGCAGGGCAGACAGATCTGTCAACTGATGAGAAGAAAGTCCAGGCCACACCTCTGTCTGCAGACAGCTTTCAATCTCTGCCCAATACGGAAACTGACAGACAGCCGTGGGATCCTGTGCAGGCTTTCTCCCATGCTGCCCCTGCTCTAGACAAAAAACATTGTACTGGAGAACTGAGGCAGTTCGCGGGAACAAGTGAACCATTTATATGTCACTGTGGTTCTTCTGAAATCCTAGAGAAAAAGAAAGATGCAACCAGAACGCCTTCCTCTGTTGATCCTTTGGCCCCAGACAGTCTTCTTTCTTCAGCACCTGTGGAGGGGGTCAGGAGGGTAGTGGCTGCCTTATCTTCTCAGGCCCCTTGTGATGATCCTAGAGTGACTCTGCATGAGCTAAGTCAGTCAGTTCCGCAGGAGACTGCAGAGGGCATACCCGCTGGCAGTCAGGACAGCAGCCCAGAGCATCAGGAACCCAGAACTCTAAACAGCACATACGGAGAAGTTTCAGGTAATTTGTTAGTGACTGCACAGGAAGAAAAAACAGCCCATTTTGAAAGTCAATCTGTGACCTGTGATGTTCAGAATTCTACAAGGCCCTCAGGGCCTAAGCAAGACCATGTCCAATGCCCTGAGGCTTCCACTGGCTTTGAAGAAGGTAGGGCAAATCCCAAACAAGATACCATTCTGCCTGGAGCTCTGACAGGGGTTGAACTGGAAGCTCCCACACAGCAGTGTGTGAAGTGGAAGGAGAGTGTTGGGTCTGGGTTGACAGAAATCTGCAGGGCTGGCAGCAAACATTCCAGACCAACTCCACTGCCAGATCAAAGACCAAGCCCAAATCCTGAGGGAATTGGGGAGGGAGCCCCATGCAGATATCCAAGGGAAGCTTTAGATGGTCCTGTCTTCTCAAGGAACCCTGAAGGCAGCAGGACTCTCAGCACGTCTGGAGGAAAAGAGAGCAGAACTCTTCCTGGCCGACAGCCATGCAGTTCTCAACCTGTTGCTACTCGTGCTTATTCCTCCCATTCCTCTACTTTACTGTGTTGTAGAGGTGGTGACCTGGGGAAGGAGCCTTTCAAGGCTGCCCTACGTACTGTCCACCCACCCTGTGGAGTACCTTCCAGGGTCTATGAAATGGATGAGACAGGAGAGACCTCTTCTAGGGGACCTGATGTGCACTTGACACATGACCTTGAGCCCAAAGATGTTAATAGGGAATTTAGTATAACAGAGAGCAGCACTTGTGAGCCCTCTACTCTGGCTGCTATCCTATCTGGGGCTCAAGGCTGCAGATCCCCTTCTGCCTCTGACGTGAGGAGGACAAGTTCCTTCAGCCACTCAGCTACTGATGGAAGCTTAGGATTAATAGGCGCTCCTGAGAAAAAGGTTGCTGAGAAGCAAGCAAGCACAGAACTTGAGGCTGCCTCTTTCCCTGCAGGCATGTACTCTGAGCCACTGAGGCAGTTTAGGGACAGCTCTGTAGGTGACCAGAATGCACAGGTGTCTCAAACCAGTCCAGAACCACCTGCAACAACTCCGGGACCACACACCCTGGATTTAAGTGAAGGGTCTGTGGAGAGCAAGATGGTGGCAGAGCCACAGCATGAATGTTTTGAAAATACCACCAGATGTTTTTTGGGAAAGCCACAATTTTCCACTGAATTGAGAGATCACAATTGCTTGGATTCCCAAGCCAAGATTGTAGCAAGGTTAAAACATACCTGCAGCCCCCAGGAAGACAGTCGCTGGCAGGAAGAAGAGCAGCACAGAGACCAGGCTTCAGGTGGTGGTGAAGGCTTCACCCAGGGTATGAATCCCCTTCCTTCTGATGAAGGTGGCTTAGATAGCTGTCAGATTTTAGATGCTAGGAGACAGGAGGTGGCTGTGGCCAAGCCTCCTGTGTCCAAGATTTTATCACAGGGCTTCAAAGACCCAGCCACTGTGTCCTTGAGGCAAAACAAAACACCACAGCCTGTTGCTCAGGGGCCTGACAACCTCTATACTGGCAGAGAGCAACCAACCCTCAACCACAGGGGCTCACTTCCTGTGACTGCAATCTTCTCTGGCCCCGAACACTCTAAGTCCTCCCCCACACCACAGTTCTCAGTTGTCAGCTTTTCTCGTTCTCTTCAGGAGCTAAACTTGAGTGTGGAGCCTCCTTCCCCTACAGACGAAGATACACAGGGGCCTGACAGATTGTGGAACCCACATCTCCGGGGCTATTCCACAGGAAAGGCAGTGGCAAGAACATCTCTGCAGGCTGAGGACAGCAATCAGAAAGCCTCATCTCACTTGGATGATGGCACTACTGATCACAAGCCCCTGAAGCCTGCCACCCCTCCTTATCCAGTGTCTTCTACTCTCTCTCACATGCCAACCCCTGATTTCATGACCAGCTGGATGTCTGGTACTTTGGAACAGGCCCAACAGGGAAAACCAGAGAAACTGGGTGTCCAGGGTGGGCCAGAAAATTGGTGCTCTCAGATGGACAAAGGAATGCTGCATTTTGGCTCCAGTGACATCAATCCCTGTGCCCTGCCCTGGCGTCCAGAGGAGCACGCACATACTAGCTGGAAGCGATATATGTTTGGCAGTACGGTCGATGTTTCCTGCATCCAGAAACCCCGGGGCCTGACACCATCAAATGTGGCCCGGTGCTCGAGCATGGACAATGGCCTAGAAGACCAGAACTCCCCCTTCCACTCTCACCTCAGCACTTATGCCAGTATTCGCGATCTGTCAACCACACACAGCACTGAGAATGCCCAAGGTTCAAATGAGGCCTGGGAAGTATTCCCAGGGAGTTCTTCAATTGCCTTAGGAGACCCCCACATCCTGATGAGCTCTGAAGGAGCAGCCCCCACTTCAGGTCATGACAGAAGACCCCAGTTCAGGAGCCCTTCTGGTGAAGCAGATTGTCTGAGGAGTAAGCCCCCTTTGGCTGAAGGAAGTGCTGCAGGTCCAGTGGATGAGATTATGCTGCTGTATCCATCAGGGGCAGGCTGCCCTGTGGGACAGACCAGGATGAACATATTCGAACAGGGCACACAGACCCTCGGCAGCAGGTGCCACCAGAGCAGCACTGACATCTCCTTTGCTCAGCCTGAAGCTAGTGCGGTATCAGCCTCTGATCTGGCCTCATGGACCAGCATGCACAATCTGTCTCTCCACCTCTCACAGCTCCTGCACAGTACCTCAGAGCTGCTTGGGAGTCTCTCCCAGCCAGGTGTGGCCAGAAGGGAGCAGAACACCAAGAGGGACATCCCAGATAAAGCCTCACAGGCCCTGATGATGGATGGCTCTACTCAGACCACTGTGGATGAAGGCAGCCAGACTGACCTCACCTCACCCACTCTGTGCCTCCAGGCTTCAGAGGCCGAACCTCAGGGGGCCAATGTGATCCTTGAAGGGCTGGGTTCAGATACCTCAACTATGTCTCAAGAAGAGGGAGATGTGCCAGGGGTACCTCAGAAGAGAGAGGCAGAGGAAACAGCACAGAAAATGGCACAGCTCCTATATCTTCAGGAGGAAAGCACTCCCTACAAGCCCCAGAACCCTTCAACACCCTCATCCCACTTGAGGTTTCAGAAAGCCCCCCTTAGGCAGCATCTTCCTTCTGTGGGCCCCTCAGTTTCTGATGCTTTCCTGCCTCCCAGCTCCCAGCCAGAGGAGCCATCTTGCATAGCTGTCAGCAGTCCCAGTCCCAGCCCCTGTCATTCCTCAGGGCTCCTTCCCAATACTTCTGAGTACCCTGGGGACCCTAGGTTCCAGAAGAAGCTGGGCCCCACCAGCGCTTTGTTGGTGGACAGGGCCTCCTCCCCAATCCTCACTCTTATTGCCAGCACCCAAGAGCTGGGTCTTCCCCCAGGCTCTTTGACCCTCTCGGCCCCTTCAGCTCACCCTGTTGAAGGCCACCAGAAGCTTGACTCCAGCCCAGACCCTGTTGGTGCCCCAAGGACTCCAATGGATAATTATTCCCAAACCACTGATGAGTTGGGCGGCTCCCAGAGAGGTGGAAGTGCATTACAGAGGAGTAACGGGACATCCTTCCTTGAGGTACACTCCCCGCACAACCCACAACAGAGTCCAAAACTCCAGTTTAGTTTCTTAGGGCAGCACCCTCAGCAGCTTCAGCCCAGGACCACGATTGGGGTCCAAAGTAGACTGCTGCCACCACCACTGAGGCACAGGAGCCAGAGGCTGGCCGACAGCTTTGTGCCTGAGGAGGTGACTTCCCCGGAGCATGGCCCACTGAGCGGTAGGGAGCCAAGTCAGTGGCGGAGCAGGACAGAAAATGGAGGTGAGAGTTCAGCATCTCCAGGGAAACCACAATGCACTCTGGACCGACCTTCTTCATGTGGAGGCCTCCAGCACCTCAGCCCCTGCCCTGTCTCTGAGTTGACTGATACTGCAGGGCTCCGAGGTTCCGCCTTGGGCCTCCCTCAGGCCTGCCAACCCGAGGGGTTACTGTGCTCCAGTTGCCAGATGTGCATGGCCCCTGAGCCCCAGCACCACAGTCTGAGGGACCTCCTGGCGCATAACAAATTTAGTAACTGGTGTGGGGTTCAGAAGGGCTCACCTAGGGGAGTGGACATGACTGAGGAGGAGCTGGGGGCCAGCGGTGATCTCAGCTCTGAAAAGCAGGAACAGAGCACCCCACAACCTCCTAATGACCACGGTCAGGACCCTGAGTGGTCCCAGGGGGAGCAGATCCCCCTGCAAGTTGGGGCCCAGAACCTCTCACTCAGCGTGGAACTCACAGAAGCGAAATTGCACCACGGCTTTGGGGAGGCCGATGCCCTGCTCCAGGTGCTGCAGAGTGGGACAGGGGAGGCGCTTGCTGCTGATGAACCTGTGATATCCGCCTGGAAGGAGCTGCATGCACGGTAAGGGCCCCCAACCTGGAGTCGGGAGGGGAAGGGGTGGGCTATGAGGAAAGAGAACCCCAGAAAGCTAATAGCTTGCTGTTTCCTCTGCCCTGGTTCATCTCTGGGATTTTCCAGGGGTCAGAGATAGCTCTTAAAGTAAAGGACATTCAGGGCCAGCTTCAGCGAATCATGTTTTGCCTCAGGCAAAAAAAAGCTGTTGAGACCCTCAGGAGAGAGCGGGCTGAGCGACTTGGGAACTTCTGCCGGACGCGAAGCCTTAGCCCCCAGAAACGACTGAGCCTCCTGCACAACAAAGAGCTCTTCGTCTGGGAGCTTGACTTGCCCAGCCGACGCCGAGAATACCTGCAGCAACTGAGGAAGGATGTTGTGGAAACCACCAGGTAGGGTGGACCCACAACCCTGCTGGAAGCAGGCTCTGTTGGGGGAGGGGAGTGTGGAGAGCAGGAGCTGAAGTTTTAGCGTCCTGGAGGGTTCTCTATCTGAGACAGGGTATGTGGAAAGAGGACATAGAAGGGAATGGAGTGAGGGAGGGGTTGGGCAGAGAGAAGGCACAGGAAAGGATGGACAGAAGGGCTCTGACATGCTATGCAAGTCTGCAGGCCTGGGTCTCAAGGTGGCTTGGTTCTCTCTGTACAGCAACCTCTCCTGAGGCTAAAAAATCAAACTTTAAAACCCTGTGGGCAAATGGAGGATGGGTCTCTTAAGAAGATGGTATCACCCAAGCTAGCCTTGGATGGACAGACCAGGACTGTTACCCACCCACTGTGTTCTTTCCACCCCGTGATCTTCCTCAGGAGCCCGGAGTCAGTGTCAAGGTTGGCTCAGCCACCCTCTGACATAGAGCTGATGCTGCGAGACTACCAGCAGGCCCATGAGGAGGCCAAGGAGGAGATTGCCCGGGCCCGAGACCAACTGCGGGAGCAGACTGAACAAGAGAAGCTGAGAATCCACCAGCAGATCATTTCCCAGCTGTTGAGGGTGTGGAGTGGGGCAAGCCTCTGATTTCAGGATAGACCTGGACCTCAGACTGGTCCACCTTCACCGTGGCTACCTCTGAATCTTGGGACATACATAACATTTGGAGGAGGCTGTGGGACCCCTGCTGTGGACTCAAAGCTGGGCTCTCTCTCTTTTTACATCATCACACCAGCTCCTTTCCCTGGCCACAGCCTGGGGGGAAGAGGCTTTGGTGTGAAGTGCAGGGTATGGGGAAATATGAGCAGCGGTGGCTTTGAGGAAGCCAGGGCATGTGAGGCTAAGTCAGGGAGGCCCTGGGAGGTGGACAAAGGAGCAGTAGAGGTGAGCAGGGAAGGGGTGGCTTTGGGTAGGAGAGGGCATAGCCAGTGAGGGCACGTCAGAAGCAGGTTAAATGGTGATTTGTCCTTCCCAGGAAGAGGATAAACTACATACCTTGGCCAACTCCAGCTCCCTGTGTACCAGCTCTAATGGAAGCCTCTCATCTGGCATGACCTCTGGCTATAATAGCAGCCCAGCCTTGTCAGGCCAGCTCCAGTCCCCAGAGAATGCGGTGAGTAGGCAGATGTTGGGAATGAGCCAGGGGCCCAGACTGCCAAGGCAAGAGTCTGGGCGGGACGCTGTGCCTCCTAGAGGCCACTGCTGACATGAGCCCTTCTTATGTGCCGGCCTTTGGTTTTCCATTTAGTTCTGCCCCCTGTTCCTTCTGTTTGTTCATTCATTCAACAAATGTTTATTCTGTGGGTATTATTTTAGGATACAGCGGTGAGCAAAACTGTTCTTGTCCTTAGGCTGTTTGAGGGATAAATATTAAACAACTGATTTTATTGTTTAGTTATTGTTGCAGTAAATTGTTTGAAGGAGGGTTGCTAAACCAGCATAAAACCAGGGGTCTGACTTAGTCTGGAAGGTCATAGAGATATTCCGAAAAGAATGTGTTTAGACTGATACGAGGATACGAGGTAGTTAATGCAGTAAAAGCTTAGTGGTGCTGTTATCGGGAAAGATGTGGGCCTTGAGGACGAAGAGTTTGAGGAACTAAATGAAGTTTAGTGTGGTTGGAATATAAAGAGTGAGATGGGAAAATGACATGAGAAGGGACTAGAAAATCATGTGGAGTATAATGAGAGTTCTGCCCCCTTTCTAATCCATTTCATTGTGTGACTTCCCAAAAGTGAAAAGGCTGCTGAGATGATTGCTTGCTTTAGGGCACTGCCAGCGAAGATGATCAGAGGTGGATGTAATGGAGAGAGAGATCTACGGGACTTGGTGACTGGTTGGGTGTTAGAGGAAGGCAGAGCGGGGAGTTGAGAACAGCACACACACTTTTGACTTGAGCAGCTGAAGGGCGGCCATGTGAACAATGACAAGGAACACTGGAGGGAGAACCAGGTTTTGTGTGGAAGATGATGAGTTTAGGTTTGTACTTACTGAGTTGATGGTGCCTGTGAGAAATCCAGGTGGAACAGGTGGAAATCTCGAGCTCGTAGGTAAGATCTGCTTGGGGATGAACATTTGAAATTCATTTTACAAATACAACGTCATTTAATAAAAATAATATTTAAGGCCGGGCGCGGTGGCTCAAGCCTGTAATCCCAGCACTTTGGGAGGCCGAGACAGGCGGATCACGAGGTCAGGAGATCGAGACCATCCTGG